>NW_026596040.1:36530236-36584684 GCF_907164565.1 Psammomys obesus | reverse complement strand
TCTCTCTCTCTCTCTCTCTCTCTCTCTCTCTCTCTCTCTCTCTCTCTCACCAAAGGGAAGTCTTTGAAACCTAGTATGAATAAATAGTTGTGACCCCGTATCCCCTGGCACAAAGAAGGTGCATAGCACGCTTTTGTTGAATAGAAGGATGTCTCTGAAAGATGACAATTCCCTGATGTGCTCATTTCAGATCCCAAGTTACCCTCCTGGCAATGTGGAGAAGAAAGTGATAAGAGGCCCAACCTGCCAGGGGGATGGAAAGTGCCTCCAGGAGTCTCTGAAGTATCCTAGTCGTAGACTTTATTGTCACAGAAGAACTGGGATTCCAGTCTCGTCTCTGTGATTGTCCAGCTGCTCACAGGAGCACACAGCTAGCCATGGGCAGTGTCTGGGAAACACTGGCTCCAAGCACACACAGAGCCTACCCTCCGTGGGACCTGCCTGGCTCCTCTGCTCTTCTCCCCAACATAGCCTGTCCTGCCCTGTTTTTATGTTTTGGGTTTCACCCTACCATTGCATTTGAGAAAGCAGCTTAGTTCCTAAAAGGGGCTGACATCATTGCCCCAGGAAATGCTTAGCATCTCTCCAATCGGTGAGCTCAATGTGCGATCTCTCTCCATCCCTTGCCCTCCACGTTCCTCTCTGCTTCCAGCCCCGGCCTCCAGCCCTACCCCCCCCCCCCGGCCCCCAGCTTTCTCCTGAAACTGCGCACCTGGTGAAGCGGACCTCGCAGATGCTGCACATGTACGGCTTCTCCCCGGTGTGCGTCCTCATGTGCCGAGGCAGCTTCCCAGCTCCCATGATGACCTTGTGGCAGATGGGGCACTGCTGAGAGGCCTTGGGCTTCAGCTTGCGCTCCTCCACCAGCGGCCAGGCTGGGAAGAGGCTCCCCAGGTGGGTGGCACTCAGGAAGTTGAGATAGGCACCATAGTCGTTCTCCGCCTTGATGGGGCCCAGTGGCCCCCCAGGCAGGTCAGGAAACATGTCCTTGAAGAAGTCGCTAGGGAAGGGAGGGGGTGGGGGCGGGGCCAGTTCCTCTTTCTCCTCCTCCTTGATTTTTCGGTCCTTGATGACTAGATCCAGTGGCCCACTGTCCATGGGCTGCTCAGGCAGCTGGGCAAAGGCACCAAAGTCACCTGGCCAGAGGTGTGGGAAGAATTCTGGGGTGAATGGAGATAAGGAGGGCCTTCTGTCAGGGATGTTGGCTTTGGGGTACAAGTTCTCCCTCAGCAGAGATTCAATGGAGAAGTCTCGGATCACTCCCAGGTGGCCAGGGCTGCCAGGCTGAAAGGAGTCAGGAAAGTCCCTGGGTGTGTCTGAAAAGGCCTTCTCTGTGAGATGGTCCGTCTTGGAGGGGCTTTGGGGACAGTTGATGTCCTGGGGGTCAGGCAGGTTCTCCTGGTCAGCAAAGTCCTCTGTGTCATCCTCTTCTTCCTCTTCCTCCTCTTCCTCCTCCTCCTCATCCTCCTCCTCCTCGTCATCTTCATCATCGTCGTCGTCCTCCTTGTCGTCCTCCTCGCCGCCGTTGCCCCCGGGCTCCATGATCTCCAGGCACACATTCACGATGCACTGGATCTCCAGCAGCCTGGCGGCGTTGAGGATGTGCTTGACGTTGGAGGCGGTGATGGTGAGGGTGGAGGTATATGCGAACTCCAGGATGGCAGCCAGAGCCTCAGGCTGGACAAAGTCGATCTCGTAGACATAGGGCTGGCTGGCCAGGCTACCAGCCGTGAAGAGCTTCTTGAAGTACTTGCTGCAGGCCGCCAGCACGGAGCGGTGGGTCCGGTACTCCTGCTCCTGAACCACCAGCAGCACGTCGCACAGCAGCCCCGCGTGCCGCTGCTCGTTGAGGCTGCACAGCACCTCGCTGCTGTGGTTAGGGAAAGGGATGCCTATGAGCTCATCAATGTCATTGGCCATGTTCTCAGCCAGAGCCCTGCAGGGACACACAGAAAGGGAGAGCAGTTAATGAGCACAGAAGGTTGGGGACTCTCTTGGACCAAACTTACCTGTAGGTCACCACCCAGTTCGGGCTGGGGTTTCTCTCTGCACCCTAAGACTCTTAGAATTGGCATCTTGCCAGGCCATGAGCACCAGCTGCTCAGGGAAAGACACCCAGACCTCTCACAGGCTGGATTCGCAGAATTCTGCTTTGTCAGTATGGACTCGGGAGTGGCATCCTGCTCTCATGTGGTTCGTGCTTCTGCTAAGAGACGCTCACAGATCCCCAGGAGCTGAAGCAGTCTCATATTTTTGCACAAGCTACCAGAAAGCCTCCACCCAACTTTGTGGCTGACTTTCAGTGAGTGAACAGAGGCGTGGTGGCATACGGTTTCTTTCCTGTCTTGCTCCTGGCTTCACTGTGCAGCTCAGCAATTCTTAACCTTAAAAAATCCCTAGCATCCCATATATGTCTATACAAGCTGTTTCTCTTGTAAGCAGACATTTAAAGTCAGTATAGATGAAGGTACTCTGTCAGTTACTTCTCAGGTCTGGCTGGTTAACCTCACAGCTCATTAAACCCTGGAAGAGACAGCATCTGCAGCTCCTTGACGGTATGGATGACCCCTGACTTACAATGATCTTTTGACGTTTTGGTAGTATAAAGGGTACTCATGCAGCCATTTGCTTATCCCCTTTCAAGACAGCGATTCAACAAACTACGAGGTATTTGGTATTTTGATTATGAAGTTGATTCGTGTTCAATGATTTGGCTTAGCTAGCTGTAGGCTAATGTAGGTGCTCTGTCCAAAGCAGGCTTTCGTAGAAGGTCAGGCATTTTAAATACAGCTTTAAATTTAAAATTATATTGTTATTGTTGTTGTGTTTGTGTTTGTGTGCATAGGTGTGTATGCCAATGAATTTATGTGGAGGTCAGAGGACAACTATGTTGTCTCTCTTTATAACTTTATGTGACTCCAGGGATCAAACTCACACATTGTTAGGGAAGGTAGAATGGTCCACCCTCTATGCAGAACACTGCAAATGTATTTAAAGAGCTAGCAGAACCCCGCAAGCCTATTTAATCTAGCTGTCCAGTGACAGTCAGATCCAGCAATGGCACATGTACCCCAGGGAAGTGAAGACTGACAGTGAGTCTGCATCATGGCCCTGAACGGAACTCACTCAGCCACTCCTCCCTCATTAGGTGGGTGGCTGAGCAGCCTGTAGACCATCAGTTTGTTAGAGCCCTACTCAGCAATGAAGACGAACACTCTGATGGCCTGATACACTCAGCAACTTGCATGGATCCTCAGAGACTTGTAATGAGTGAACAGAACCAATTCCCAAACACATGCTTCCTATACAGCATTCTTGAAACTGCCACTTCATAGAAGCAGAGAATGGTTGAGGGTTGCCAGCAGCAAGTAGGGGGTGCTGCTGGTTTTAGAGGGGAGGGAGGAAATGTGGCTGCAAAGGGGCACAGGTTGGGGTGGGTCTTGCGTGCTGGAAGTGTTCTGTGTCTGATCCAAAGCAATATCAGTATCTTGGATGTAATGCCATGCTGTGGTTTTGAAAATGTAGCGCTTCCCACATGTAGGGTACAAGTTGATTTCTCTGTACTTTCTGTTATAAGCACGTGTGAAACTATCTCAAAAGAGGTTTAATTTGAAAAAGCAAATAATAGAATAAAAAGCAAATATAAAACAGCCTAAGACAGTCTATGTGGCTGAATACCAGGTGTACCTTTTAAGGCCACTGTAGCAGAGTGGATTTGTGGACAGTTTGAATGGAGTCTGCGGGGTAGCCCTCTGAGCCTGGGTCAGAACAGAGCTGTGTGTAATTCTGACCATGTAGAGGTAGGTTCAGTGTGACAGTCTGTGCATGAGAGCAAAGGGAACTGAGGATACCTGTCCCAGGGTCTCAGCTCCCTGCTTCAGATATTCAAGACCTGACGAGACTGGCAAGACAAGGATGGACCACCTGGCCAGGGAGGACAAGAACAGACCACCTGGCCAGAGCTTAACAATGGGTTTCTCCGATGAGGATGCAGGCTCAGCATCTTTTCTCGGGCCTTGGCTCTCCGCTGGTTGTCATCATAACCACTGTGTCACGGATGAGGTACACTGAGCATGCAGAGATAGTCACACCAGTGAGAGGTGCTATGATCTGCCCCTGCAGCCCGGCTTCCCTGGGTCTGTTTAACTGCATGCTCCTATGCCGTATACCAAAGGTAACCAAGCATGGGCAGTGTCTGCTGTCGCATTCAGAGATCTCGGGGATACCTGAGGGAAGGGAAACGCTGGGGGGGGGGGGGGGGGGGGCGAGTGTTGCTGCCTTCTAGGGAGCCTGGGCAGGCTGCAGCAGCTTCAGGTGCCCGGGCCTGTCTGCATCTCTACCTTCCTCGCAGCCTAGGGAAGGGGCTTCTCGCTTACTCCTGGGAAGACCCCTTGCTAGCTCTCCAGGCAGCTTCCCAGCTCTTCCCAGTGGCCCCTTCCAGGTAGTTGTGGCAAAGCTCTGCCAGTGAAAGACAACAGAGGGAAGGAATGGGAGATGAGGCTTCATCAGGATTTCCTAGCCTTTTTTTTTTTTTTTTTAATAGAGTTCCCTGTGGTCCACATTGGCCTTCAATTCTCTAGCTTTCATGTCCCACGTACTGGGGTTTCAGGCATGGTCTACCACCATATTCCCCTCCACTGTGCTCCAAAGAACTCCCTGCACCCCAACTCTCCAAGCCCAGATCCATACCTCAAGCATTTGCTCATGATTTGTTCCTGACAGAACACTGGACATCTTAAATGCCCCAGGTATATCCCGTGCACTCCAATGTCTCTCGCATGTGACCCCATCTCCATTCCTCAAATCAGGCACTGGGTCCCTCTCTAGTCTTCGATCTTCAGCACCTTGATGATTCTGTCAATTAGTTTAGTTGTCTCTGTACTGTCATGTGTTTAAGCATGGCTGAGCATCCCTGCTAGCCCCTAAGCTGCACTAGGGCACAAAGAGCATTAAATGCTCACCATCCTGCTGGCACGTATGTACTAAGCGCTGTCCCTCTCAGCTCTGTCCCTCTCAGCGCCGTCCCTCTCAGCGCTGTCCCTCTCAGCGCTGTGTAGGTTTTTCACTGTAGTGCACTATTCCAAGAGGATTTGGGCAGGTTTCGGCTGACTACTGACCTCTGAAGGAGGTCATGAAAGACATTGCTGTGTCAGCTTTGCTTTCTTGGGTCACCTGAGGAAAAAGGAGTCCACGTTGGGAGGCCGCTCAAGCAGCACTACAAAAAGGGCCACACGGCAAGGGGCTGAGGCTTCCTGGCGACAAACTTGGCACTCAGCTGTGCAAGTGACCCAGTTTGAGAGTGGCTCTTCCGGTCACCCATCAGACCTTCTATGGCACCCCAGGGGACATTTTGACTGCACACAGCTGCCTGAGAGACAGACCAGAGCTGCTTCTGAAGCTGTGACCCAGGGAGGAGGTAAAACAATAAACGCTCACCCTCACCAAAGCCACTCCATTTCAGAGTTGTTTGTTACACGGAAGTAGAACACCGATAGAGGACCACTGTTTGTTTTATAGACCGTATAGATACAGGACTTTTATTCTGACGGTTTCCGGTAGGTGGCAATAGTATGTGACACCATGAAGAAGTCCACACAAAAATGAATTTACTGAGGAACTGACACCTTGTTTTAACTCCCACAAAGCCATCCTACGAGTAACTGGGTCTGAGCCCCAGAGGGATGAACAGCCTTCCTCTCTATGTGAAAGCCCAGGCTGATGGAATGCTGCAGAATGAGAACTCCCAGAGAGCCACAGTTCTGTTTTACTAAGGACTTATACTGTTAAAGTCAGCAAGGCTTAGAGATGCTTCCCAGGGACTGCTGCTGTGGAACAAGTTAGGCTTGCAAGTGTTACATGTGTACTCGAAAATACTTAGACTATTGAGGTTTAGGCGTTAATTATTGTTCAATTTCTCTCTCTCTCTCTCTCTCTCTCTCTCTTTCTGTCTTTCTTTTTTGTCTCAGGGCAATGTTAAGAATTGAATGCTAGGCAAATGCTCGACCACTGAGCTAGATTTCTGGCTCTATAATATTAATGATGTATATAATCAATAGGTAAGTATATGATAAAATACATAGAAATACCACCCACAATAATTGGAGGTTTTTCAGGTTCTCACGGTCTTACTAAACTTTGCCTTATCTATTGGAAGACGATTGTTTGGGAGAACTCCCTCCTCTGCCTTCCCATAAGAGCAGAGGCCTGTGTCCAGGTGTGGTGCTGCGCCTCACTGTGGGTCTAAGCCCCACCTGGGACAGGGCATGGCTCCCAGGCTGCTTAGCTTTCAGAGCACCTTCTCCTTTGGGAGCTGGAATCATGAAGATGCAGCTCAGCATGGAGAGGCTCTAGAGGCCTCTCCACCTCTCTTCGTGCCATTGGAAAACAATGAGAAGGCTGGGAACTGACATGTCCATGAAAAGCTTGGGGAGGGGCTTACAGGCTGGTGACATCTTATTCCACCGGCTTCTTCTTACTACGTTTTGTGTTGTGGTCTCTGTTCCAATCCTGGAAGAAGGGATGGAGTCCTGGTAGTGCAGGAGTGTTTTTCTAGACAGAAGACTAAGCTCAGGGTGAGGCTGGAAGGCAGGGGCCCTCCTGGGGCCATTTCATTGTCTCTTTGGGAAGAAGCACGGGGACCCTCAATGTCCCGTGTCCTGGTGGGTTGGCAGACAGCAGTGTCCCAGAGGGAAAGCCATGCCCCTCCTCCATTTCTCACTCAAGCTTTGCATCCTTTCCCTCCACTCTCCTCACCCAAGGCAGGGTGAAGACCAAGGCCAAGAATAACACACAGAGGGCAAACAAACACACATGCATGCAAGCGCTCGACAGCACGCAGAGGCTTTAAGAACTGTAAGCTTCCAGCGGGAAGGAAATAGCAAAGTAGACTAGGAATAAAGGGCACAGGGGAGAGGTCGCACGCAGGTGCATGTAGAGGGGTGTGGGGCTGGAGGTATGGGGAGCTCAGGTATGGAGGAAAAGGTAATCAGTCATGCCCACCCGTCTAGAGCGCACCAGGCCTAACTTAGCAGGCCTCCAGTCTCTGCCGCAATGGAAGCTTCTAGAATCCCAGGGGGCCCAAGTAACTGGTATTCAGCTGTCAGGTGAATGTTCACTCTCTCAGAAAGAACTGTGCTGCTCAGTCTCCCTTCCAAGAGGCCGAAGGCATCCATGGAGGCGGGCACTGACAGTCACTCTCACCCCTGCTACCATTTACCTGGTGTCTGTGACACCTGAGTCATCACACCTCTAATCCTCTCTCCACCGAACAACTGTTAAAGGCGTGTGTTCTTAGCATCATTCACAATGCACAGAGAAAGGAGCAGCAGCTTTGCAGAGGCCGAGCGATGAGCCCAAGGCCACACGGCCGGCAAGTGATGGCATGATTTGAAACCCGTTGTGTTGCAAGTATTTGCCTTTGCCCTCTGCCATGCAGAAGCCTACCATGTCTAGTTTGGGGACAGAGAAATCTGAACTTTTCCCACTGAAGGATAACTGTGTCTTGCTCAGGGATTTGATTTGAGGCCGTCATAAGGGACGAGCATCACTCAGCTGAGACCCACACCTGTAGGTAACTAACAGTGTGCGTAGGAGGCTTGGAGCCCTGTGATATTGGTTTTGGTGGGTTATTTAAGAAGACAAAAAGTTACAAAGTTGGAAGGGATTGGGAGCCAGGAAGAAATCCAGGAAGAGTTAGGAAAAGGAATAGTGGGACTATGATAAAAATGTATTGTCATGCATGTATAAAAATTCTCAAAGAATGAAAATATTATTTTAAAATTAACTAATAAATTAACTTAAAAAAGATTGGCTCAGAGAAACAAAGGGGATAGTTGGGACGCCATTAACGGAGGAGGGACAAACCCAGCACTGGGCCCTGGGACACCAGCCGTTTGCACACAGCCTGTCTGCCAGTTATAAGGCGTTTTCTCAACTCTAGTCACATTTTCTATTGGTATTGGGATCCTCATTAGATGGGATTTGAGAGTCACATGGCTAGAAAGCACTGCTTTCTGGTCATCCATGGCTGCCTTGATGGCATGACTTTGGGGACAATTCTGTTAGTGTGATGGGGAATGCAAATACCTCCCTGAGTGTTTCCCTCTGCCAGTCCCCTGGGCAAATGGTCCAGACAGCAGGTTTCTTCTACCAGCCCCTACCTAAGCTCCTCCATACCCAGGCCTGGAGCATGACAGCCACCGGGCGGGATTGGTGGCTGTAGATGGGGTACATGGGTGCTACACAGGGGCAGGTGGAATGCAGGTTTCCTCTGCAGATCCAGGAATGAGGGTGGATGGTAACTACTGTGTCCTCTGAGTAGGTCTTTCCTCCCCATGGTCTTTGGGTCCTGAAGTAGGTAGTGGGCTAGGTGGCAAGGAGCCTGGGGGAGTCCTGGCTCAAGCCATCAGTTCTGGGTGTGCCTCACCCTGGCGTTGGAAGATTCCTCAAGCAGAATGGCTATACTCCCTTAGCCCCAGAATTCCTCTGAGCCTCAGATGCCCCGGAGGCTGGGGCCAGACATGTGGGCTTGGAGGCTGGGCAGAGCTACTTCAGCTAGTATTCTGTGCCTCACCTGTTGCAAGCACCCTGGGCAGAGTGCCCACACCGGGTGAAGCCAGCCACACCTGCTCTGCCACTTTGCCAGGACATGCCTAGAGCCAGCAGCCCTCAGCTTAGCTGGGTCTGTGCAGCCCTTGTCGCCCCCCCCCCCCCAGGGGGGGTTCAATGCAGTAGGCTCAGAGGCTTCTTCCTCTGCAAAGGAAGAATCATCACACTTCTTTAGAAGCCCTCCCCGTGACTTTCTGTGAACCCTCCCTTTTTCTCCCTTGCCATGCCCAAGGCTATAGTAGGGGCAAGACCCGAGCAGCAGGTACTACTGCACTCTCCTTCCAACCAAAGGCAGGTTTCACATGAAGGCCTTGAGTTTGCCTCTGGTGACAGGCACCCAGTCCTTGATAACCCCAAAGCTAAGGACCATTAAGACTCACACAAAGGAGCTGCCTCACGTCCACATTTCTTGTGGATTTTCCTGGGGCCTCTTTGGAAAGAGGATTGCCTTCTGATAAGTATGTTCCTGTAATCCTTGCACTTGGGAGGTAGAGGCGAAAGGATGTCACGTTCCAGGCCAGTTTGCACTGCTCTGTGAGTTCAAGTCAGCGTGCAATCCTGCCTCAGAAGGAGAAATGGAGGTAGAGATGGGGACAGAGGTGACAGTGACTGAGGAGAAGCACACTCGTGTAAGGACACCGAAGAGCAGAGGTCACACTCCCCTGGGCTCTGTGCTCTCTGTGTGTCTGCTGTGCCAAGCCCTTTCAACTCACATCCACCGGCCTCGCCACCCCCTGTTCTGCCTCCTGTCTGCCCCACACCTGCCTTGCCTTTGCAGGTCAAGTGATGCTCCCTCAAACTGGGCTTTAAAAGAATTATTTATTCAACCTTTCCTGATTACAGGGTGGGGTAGGGTGGAGAGGGAGACTTGTTTTCTTTGAAGAAACGTTGTACACCTATTTCTTCTTGTTCAGAAGAAAGAACTTACTGCCTGTTCTTATGACGGGTGGTTTCCTGAGCCAGAAAACTCCCTGGGAGGCTTTTCAGAACCTTATTAAGTTACAGAAAATTTAGATAGTAAAACAAATCACCTTCATCTATAGTCCCAAGTCATCCTGGTGGTGTGGTTCTGACCCTGCCCGGAGTACTTCACTGTCTGGAAGGCACAGCGCAGCTGTGCAGCTGTCTGGTCCTAAAAGCACCGTTCCTGCCTGCCACCTCCATCCTTGTTTCAAGGCTCCCAGTGTGGAGGACAGGGGACTCTTCGCTGGCCAGAGGGTGAGCAGTGACAAGTGTGTCACAGCCAGAGCTCAGAGTCAGGAGCATGAGGAGGGAAGGCCCTTAACAGAAAAGGCCCATTCCCTCCTGGGAAGGAACTACAGTTAAAAACCCCAGATCTGCTCGGCAATGGATCAGTGCTGCAGTCTTGGACCAGACAAAGCCTGCCTTGCAGCTCCCGCCTCTCCTCTGTTAGTCTAGGAGGTTGTGAGGTCCGGGTTGCCCCTTCACTCAGCAGCCCTGTGGCACCCTCCAGATAACCCGTCATTTTGCTTACAAGATGGATCCTTTCATCCCAAGGTCACGACCTGCTCAACTTTGGATATGGCGTGATGGTGGAGGGAGTTCTGCGCCTGAATATGGGTTTCCTCTGATTTGACTACACCCTTTCCCTCACCCTAGGTCTTTCAGGAACTCAGGCAGGTCACATGGAACCACAAGTGTGAGCACATATGGGACAATTAGATGAGTGTGGTAAACAACCAAGGCGGAACATCACTTGACGACGCCGTATCTGGGGCTCCACTAGTGATGTCAAGACTAGCTATATCCCCTCCTCTGCCTGGAGGAAGGGCGGTGAAGTGTGCTCTGTGTATGTCTGCTCTCCTCCTCATAGTGGCCAAGGGTGGTTGCAGAGCTGGGGTAGCTGCTTCTTTCAGTGGGCAAACATTTGCTGTGAACAACCCCTCTGTGTGGGACCCAGACAGGGACAACTCCTGACCCCATGCTGACTGCAGGTGTGTGTGTGTGTGTGTGTGTGTGTGTGTGTGTGTGTGTGTGAGAGAGACAGGTGCAGTATTCGGGAGGCCCCTCCCACTTAGGCTGAATCCCACTGGTGAGCAGGAGATTCACATGATACAGGTGCTGGCTGGGTGCTGGTCTCGCATTGTACTTGGAGTCTCGGCTCTTATTTATCACTGAGGACAAGCTGGGACTTGAAGACGAGCAACGGGGTTCTGCACTTCCTATGCAGATGGCCAGGCTGCCCCTCCACCCTTTAGGAAGAAGGTGGGGACCCGGCCAGGGAACCACATCAAAGGCACGATGCCCTCAGGTAGTCAGGGCTTGGGACAGGGGAGAAGAACATTCTGGAAGGGGGCGCAGCATGCACAAGGTAAGACTCAGAGGCAAGGCGAGCGCGGCACCTTCGGACAGCAATAGCAAGCGCGAGGCGCAAAGGCAGAATGTGGGTGAGCCCAGGAGTGCACAGGTCAGAAGAATCTGTAATGGTAAGGCTCCCACAGCCAGGGTCAGGGTAGAAGAGTGAGGCGGGGGGGGGATGAGGGGACCCTCCAGACATCTGGACTGTGTTACAGAGGCCACAGAAGGTACTGGGCAGGAGGGACATGGCTGGCGCTGCACATTTGAGGAAGGGATGGGCAACAGGCCGGAGGAGGGAAGGGCAGCCAAGCACCGAGGAGAGTCTTCCCGCCCAGGCAGCTGCTCCCATTACTCACAGCCTTTCCTGCCCTTCCCTTGCCCCAGACCTCATGCAGGATCTGGTCAGGGAGAGCTCCTTCGGTGGCAACAGCTGTGGGAGGAAGGAGAGCAGAATCATGGTCCTAGCCTGCCACAGGTGTGAGATGTCTCGGTCACGCCTCGGCTCTTGAAAAACACTCCTACCTCCTTGCTATTGTCATCTCGGTTTGGAGACAAGAGCCAAACGAGAGGCAAAACTGGAAGGTCATCAGATCCAACCAAGCCTGTGTTTTCCAAAGGAAGTGAAACCTCAGATTTGCCTCCAAACTTGCATTTTTCTTCTAAGTAAATGTCCTCTACCACGAGAGCCGCCTAGTATTTGGCTGGGAAAGAACAAACTGGAAGCTTGCAATTTCCAGCCTTAATTGCACAGTTATGTGTAATATTATTATATAGAACTTTTATTGCCCCAAGAAATCTAACTATTTCCTCTTCCTATTTATACTCAGGCCCCTCTCTCCTGGGCTGTAATTTCTACCCTTGCCCACTGAAGGCTCTTTGGTGCTAGGAACCCTTTCTAAAGAAGGACAATGAGACTGTGAGCTGATCACCCAACTGTCTCTCCAATCAACGACCAGTTCCATTATCACTCTCATGGGCTTGATATGGGCCTCACCTGTGAGATACTCTACAAAACATTCAAATTCTGCTCAGACACCAGGGAAAGCTAACCCAGAGCCAAATATCACAGACCGATAGGAGACAATAGGAACCCCAGGTAGGTAATCAGGGTGGCCTGCAATCAGGGTCACAGAGCTGATGAGCCACAGGCGACTGTCCATGCAGGTTCCCTCCGTCACGGTCATGGAGATGCTTGACAGTCTACAGCAAGGTTGGTGCTCAGACGGATGCCTGCTGTCAGTCTTTGATGATTTCTGCCTGGCCACAGAGGTCCAGCAACAAGGACTGGACTCTAGGAAGCTGCTATCACAGAGAAGCCACCCCCAATGAATACACTCCCACCCCATTCCTCACCACTGCCAACCCTTTTTCTCTGAGAAATTTGATCCTCCGCAGTCATAAATCACAGTGAAAAGATTCTTCAGGCATGGAGCTTTTCCCCAGCCCACCCGACTCAAAGAAACCTGCCAGATCCAATCCACCCATGAGTCAGGGTCAGTGCAGTTTCCTCCTAGCCAGGGCAGTGGCCTCCCCGTGATGTCTCCAAGTCAGAAATGTGGAAGAAGTACAAGATCACAAAGTTAGAAGTGAGCTGGCAGAGTGACCGGGTGCTTTCCTTTGCTCATCGCAGGCAGGTGCAAATGTATGTATTAGACAACTCCACTCACTCAGCAGCCAAACCAGAAACAATGCTCAGGTCAAAAGAAATGTGCAGCAGCCAGAGCAAGAATGTTCCAGACACAACTGGAGTACTCTGAAAAGATTTGCTTCATATATGTATATATATATATATATATATATATATATATATATATATATATATATACTGTGTGTGTATGTGTGGGTGTGTATGTATGTGTATATATAGCTCCATAAATAAATATATATTTTTTCATCTATTGTTCTTAAATGAAAGTTGCCAATTCACCCTAAATCAATGTTTGAGTTCAATATGATCCCAACAAAGACATCAACCAGGATTTCTACTGGAGTTCATATAGAAAAATAAACATTTAAGATAAGCCATGACTTTGAAACAGAAGCCCATAGGAATAGGGACACTAGATTGAGGCAGAGAAGCCACCAGGAGGCAAAGCACAGGAACAGGGAGAAGCCAGTGGAAAAGCATGCATCCATATGCATAAGAATCAAATATGCTGTCAAGACAGAACTTCAAATTTTGCTTAAACATGGATTTAACACAGAATGATAGGAAAACAAACACATATACTCTTCAAAAATGGGGGAAATGCTCAGCACTGCTCAGTACCAAAGAGCAAAAATAAATGTTCAGGGCTGTAGAGACAGCCAAGCAGATAAGAGCACTTGCGGACACCCTGGCGTTCTGTTCCCAGCATTATGCTTGGTCATTTACAAGTGTCTGCAACTCCAGCTCTGAGGATCTGACGGCTTCTTCTGGCCTTTTGGGGCACACACATATGTATACACAGACACACAGACACGCTCAGATTTTTCGCTTAACTACAAAGCTCAGCCCCTGTTCGGCAAGAGAAAGACACTCACACGTAGGTACTTGGGTGTGAATGCGTGGCTTCATCTGACTGCTATCGGTGTTTGAGGGGGGCTGGAGGGCTGCCATGAGGGGACAGAAGGAAAGCCATTGTCCTATATACGCTCAGTGGCATTTGGTTTTAAAGCCATTATTATTAAACTGTTGTGTAATTTAGAGTCTCCTTTCACTAGCTGATGAGTCATCTTTAGAGGTTTTCTTTTTTGCAGCATGTGATCACTATTGATTGGTTCTGCCTTTTTTTTCTTCTTCCTGTTTTTTAACTCCAGGGAATGACCTAGATATCTGCAGGTGCCAGAGGAGCTATCTGTGGTGAGCCCAGGCTCTGGACATGAGCACATCCTGTAGGATACAGCCTAACCGGATATTAGGTTGGCCATGCTCTGCCCAGCATCTGTCTACCACACAAGCAACAGTCCTGTGGCTGGGTAGGTTTGCTGTGCAGATCTGAGTGGCCCCAGTACAGGATTCCAGGCTCAAGAGGGTATTTATTGTGTAGCTATAAAGAACATGGGTGACAGGGAAGCCACGACACTGTTTGAACATCATCTGATCTTAGGTCTCAGGAGGGCTTGGCTTCTGGAGACATTGCCATGAGGAAAGCCTCACTACCTTCTAGAGACCCAGCTGCGGCCTACGACCACTCATCCATCATCTCTGCGTTACAGACGTGGCTACTGAGCTCTACAGTTACAGCGACTCTCTTGGAAGCGCTTTCTCCATGGGAAATGCTCTACTATTTCCCACAAGTCTCTTGAAGGTATTCCATTACCTCAGTTTCCCAAATCTAGCTTCAGTGTTATTTCTGTCTTTCTTTAAAGTAGGTCTCTGAACTGCCCTCCGAACACACCATGTCCATTTTGCCCTGGGTGCCTGTTTCTCAGATTCACTTAAAGCTTTTAGTCTGTAATCTATAGTTCAAACAGGATTTACTTTTTTAATGGATATATATATATATATATATATATATATATATATATATGAATGTACATGTACCCATATATGTATATATGAATGATTGCCTGCATGTATGTTTTAGCACCACATGTACCCACAGAGGCCAGAAGAGGGCATCAGATTTCCTGGAGCTGGAGTTACTAATGGTTGTGAGATACCACAGGGGTGCTGGGAACTGAACCTCTGTCCTTTGCAAGAACGGCAAGTGCTCTTAACCACTGAGCCACCTCTCCAGCCCCTCACTCAATCTTGGCAAGACCCAGGGCGAGTCTTGCCTTCTTCCATGACACTGTCCCCTGTAGCCCAGGTGATTCTGTGCCGCCCGGGGACTTTTCCCTCCTGATGTTTGTGTCTTGTGTGGGTTCCTCCCATAGCATATCTGGAACGGGCTGTGCGTCCCTGGAGAAGGGTTGAAGGGGAACCCCCATAGCTGCCTCAGACGAGAACTTCTATTAAGCTTTTTCTCGGAACTCTTTGTGGATGAGCCTGTTACTGTGCCCAGAGATTGCATAACACAATGGAGAAGACCTGAGGCTTGCTACTATCAAAAAGCACCAATAGGATAGGGACTGGGCCCTCACACAACTAGTCCTTCTGTACGTCCGACAGAGCCTGCCGATGATTGCAGCCTCAGTCTCTAGATTGAAACCTTACCGGAGTCCTAAGCCAGAGCTCCATAGCTGAGCTGCTCTTGAACTTGTGACTATAAACACTTCCGGTTGTTTTAGGCAGCTGAAGTTTAGGGGTATTTTTGTTACACGGCAATAGCTAACAACATGCAGCAGTTAACTCCAGGAGGCAGATGTCCTTTTTCTTTCTTGCCCATTTACTGTCTCACCTATATTTTTGTGTGTTTAATCTTGCCTCTCTGACAAGACAGAAAGACAGCTGCACAATGTGCATATTCTGTATCCCATCATGCTTACTGGGAGCTGGGGGACATTCTCACCAACTTTCCAGTCTACTGTGTATGAAAAGTAGACGAGCAAGTTCTAGAGAGATCCCGCACGTGCGAACAAGCACGCTTGCGTGCTCAGTGCCCCTCAGCATTGCCGCAGCTTGAGTGAGGCTGCTGAATGCCCTCGTTCTGGGACCTTGATCTCCAGTGTGGTGATACTGAGCTGGTGGAACAGAAAATGGACCAGAGCAGTAGTCGAACAATGTGTTGTGTTTGTTTACACACAGGGTGCTTACAAACTCACACCCAAGACACGAAATTCACTGTCACAGCCAACCATCCCCATGAAAGAAGGTCCAAGTGTTCTCACATGTAGAGAGGAAGGGAGAGGAGGGCTGCTATTTTATCCAGTGCTTTTCAGGATTTATTTTCTCATCCCACACCCTTTCCAAAAATATTTTCTTTTAAAGCCAGAGCGACAAGCCCCCTTTGACTTCCCTGGTGGTCAGTCCTAAATAGATGGTACACATCACCCCACACAACAATTTAGGAACTTAAGAATGAACTTCCTGGGTGTGGGGCTACAGCAGCTTCTGGGAGAACCCTGGCCCAACATCTCACGGAGCCACCTGCCCCATCCCTAGGCACACCTCCCAGCCCAGGCCTTTCCCCTAAAGACAAAAACACGGGGGGGGGGGGTGGCCCCTCCTGCTTGCTCTGGAGTCCATTCATAGGCTGGTGGGTGACTTTTCTAGGCCGATGAACACAGTGACGCGTGTGGGGGGAGCTGTGTTGAGGGAGGCCTTCTGAACAGAACAGACGCAGCTCCGGCCCAGGTCTGGCCGGGTGGGTGGAGGTGACCAAAGATGCAATTAGTATGGAGCCCATCCTCTCCCGCAAGACCATTTTATCCCAGGGCAATAAAGCACCGGCTTCTCTGCCCTCTGATTTTGGGTCGGATGAGATGAATTTTTAGCTTTTCTGGGGAGTCTCTGCCAGCGGGAAAGGCAGAAGGGAGGAGGAGGGGGGTGAGGAATAAACAAACAAACTCCAGTTCTTCAAAGAGGGGGCAGAGGGAGTGGGCTGTGCCCAGGGACGTTCACTCTCACTTCCGCCAGCCACTCTCTTTTGCCCAATTAGCTGCCCCTTGTTGCCAGACCGCGTCTCAAACATTACCAGGCCCCCTCTCTCCTTAGCTCCCGGTTCCCGGGGCACCCCATGCTCAACCTGCCTACCTGGTTGCCTGCCTCCTACCTGTTTCACTGATCACCAGCAAGCCCAGTTCCTTCCGCTTGAACATTGCTCATTCTGTCCTGTCAGTTAAAATGCACTCCCTGATCACCTCCTGTGCGCAACCCTTGCTCACCCCGTAAGACCTGTCCACGTATCACCTCCTCCAGGAAGCCTCCCTGAACTAGATGTTTATCTCTCAGCTTTCTTCCCTCTATCCAAAGTATGGGGCACACACGAGAAGAGTGTAACAAAAGAGCGGTTTCTCTGTGCCTGTCTCACGAGGGGGCACAGGCTGTTCCAGTGCAGGACAGGACCTGTGGCTTCTCCTGAGTAGGTACCCATATCTGTGGACTGAGTTGCTGGGCTCCTTTGGTTGTTCTCGCTGAAGCAGTTGCCACTGCTGTAGTGACGGGGAAGGACTTGGGAGGATAAGGAATGAGGAAATGATAAATGCAGCATATGTTTTGCCATTCCGAAAAGGCTGAGCCCAACAGACACTGTCCATCTGCTTAGCTGTGGCAAGGAAAGGGACATGGTAAATCAGGTCATTTGTTAAACATGGGCTAAATCTCTGTAGGAAAAAAATAACCAATAGTCTAATTCTTCTGATTAAGCACTTTGTAAATCAGGAGGGAAAGGATTTCTTCGGGAGACTTTGGGGCCCAACAGTGCTTCAATATGGTGATAATTTCAAGGCAGCCACTGTGGAACATTCCACTTTGTCCCTTAGCACAGGATTCCCTTTATCTTGGGTGATAGGAGCCCAGACCTACCCAGAATGCCAGGACTGTGGGAGGCACGCCCACACTCAGTTTCTCCTATACGCACGGACCTGTACTAGAGTTCAGCTTCAAAGTCAAGTAAGAGATGAACAATGACAACACAAGAGAATAATTACAACAATGTGTTGTAATAAAAGTTGTTGAAAATGTATGAATTATTCATGCCTAGATGTTTCTATTTAATATTTCAGGACAGTGGTTGACCTTGGGTAACTAAAACTGCAGAAGTCAAAACCTCAGCATAATTGCAATTGGAGTTTTAGATGTGAGGGGTCACCCCAGAAGGAGCTGGACCCCCGTGAGAGGGCACAGAATGGTAGTCTTCTGAGCACCTACTATGTGCCAGGTAGCGATCTGGCTCTTTTATCTTTATCATCTCAGTCCTCATGTCGGTGCTATGGGATGGTGATTCTTACTCCCATTTTTTTTTCTACATCATAGATGAGGCTGCAAGAGCTAAGTCACTGCATCAGGTCAGGGCCTGAGCCATTCCAGGAGCTCTACTGAGAAGAGCAGTGACGGTTGGGAGAACCAAGGCGGCTGAGTGAAAACGTCATAAGGTGGCCTGGCAATGTCAGGATCGGACGGGACCTTTCAAGGTTGAAGATGCGGAGGCTCAGAGAAGGACAAGACATCTCTACCTGGTTAAAGTAGAAAGCACACCATGCTCTTTCCATTGGGCTGGCCACAAGAATGGCCAGAAGCCACAGAATGCTTGTGCTGGTCCAGCGACCACACCTCTTCCCCAGGGCCATGTTGCTTGCCCTGCTCAGCTCTCCATTAAGGGAGTAGACCCAGGCAACAAGAGGCGGGAGAAATTGGGGTTTCCACCTGCCAGGGCCGCAGAGAGGGCTCTAAAGCACCACTTTCACCTTTAAGCAACCTACTTTCCTCAGTTGTTAAACCCAGAGGTGAGCTTCAGCCTCCGTGTTGTTCCCAGGACTCTCCTGGCTTGTACATCCGGTGTCCCACATCCCATGAGCCACCCCATTTCAGGGCAAGCTGTGACAGTTGGTCACCCAAGACGGTTTCTACCTTCTCGTCCATACCACCCACCTTCTTGGCCTTTGAGGATGACTCTAGCTGTATGAAACACCTCGGGGGTTTTTTAAGCCCACACCCTTGACTTGCTTGCTGCCTGCCCCATCTGACGCCAAAAACTGCTGTCACCTGTGTTGCTCAACCCTGGCACCTTTCCACCTTAGCGCTGAGGGGACAGTCCCCTGCCTGCCTCCAAGAGGACAAAGAGGAGCAGAAGGTAGAAGACAGAATGTGATGGAAATGGGCGGGAGAATGAGGAAGGAGGTTGTGAAACTAAAATATGGAGATGGGGGGACAAAGAGAAGCAGGGATGAGGAGGGAATAGAGGAGAGACAGGCAGGGTAACAACATGGATGACACATGACGGCTGAGGCCTGGGCCAGACGGGGTCCACAGTTGCTCTCTGGGGCTGTGGGGTTACCAGATTCAGTCTTATCATCTTGACCTTCTGGAGCTTATACAGCTGAGGGTGAAGACCTTCCCAGCAGCAATCCCAGGGGCTCTTGTGTACCTCTGAGAACTTCCCTGTGCTCTAGTGTGTGATGTGATTGTATGTGTTCCTTAATAAGGATGGTGACAGTTGTGATATCCATCTCTGGCAATCCCGTCCTCTTAAGTAGGTCTTTCCGAGTCAATGTCAACACAAGGTTGGGTAATTATCTTGGAAATTTGAGTAACCTAGCCAGGAAGATGAGAAGGTGGCCCAATCCCTTGGGAAGGAGAATAAGGGCTGGCTTCATCCATATGTAGGTGGTGTTAGATGAGGTAACTGGAGGGCGTCTTTCTGAGCTCCACCCAACCCAACCTTCTAGCAACCTGACTTGAAGCTACTCAGCCTGCCCTCAGACCACTGGGAACCCCCACCAGGAGATTTGAACAGGACACCCTGCACTCAGCTTGGTCCAGGATTTCTGGGCTGATCCCAGAGTCAAACATGAGAGTTCATCACATCAATGGCTTTATGGAAAAATGGCAGGAACCTGCCTAGCACAGAGCGGCACAGGCACGGTGAGAGTCTCCCCACACAGTCTTCCTACCTAAGTGCTAGGCGTGCCTTTCAGATTGCAAGGGGCCTCCATGGGACAGCTTTAATGCAAGTAGTACTTAGCCTCCCACCAAGGGACAGGCTTCTCCCACACTCAAACATGCCCATGGATGGGATCACTTTTCCAGGAGCCTTAAGGGGAGGCCATACTGTGTAGCAGAGGAGGCCTCGGGATACCTGTGCGACCTCAGGAAGCTGCAAACAGTACCAGGACATGAGGTCGGGCTTGGGGGTTGCTGACTCCCAAGCCGTCCACCTCTGAGGTTCCCACACAGTGGCTGATACCAGGCCCCCTTGGCATTCTTGCCAGCTGAGTTCTCCAGCCCCTCCTGAGAACCCCTGGACTCCTGTGTGCCTGAACCTATGGATTTTAGGACTGGAAAGTTTGGAACAACACAGCTTCTCGCTAGTGTTCTCCATTGTGTGAGTCACACCAGCGAGGCAGGTGTGAGCAGGGACAGAGTAGGACAGGACCACTCCTGACCAACTCCCTTTTCTGGAGTTATCTCGGGGTAAGGCATTGCCAGCTGTGCCCTCTGTCCGTAAAAAGTGGCAGAACTGGCTATGGGCCAACAGACGACCTTTTATTTGTACATCGAGGGCTGTAATGGTCAGTTATCTGTATTAACTTGGAATCCAGGTATTTAGTCCAGTACAAATAGATGTAGCTGTAAAGTATTTTGTTTCTTATAAAGATGAGATTAACATTTAGATTTAGCAATAGAATAAAACCGAAGATCCAGGCATACCTCAAAACACGAATGGATGCCTATTTTTTCACAAGGAAGCAAAATATACACGCAGAAGAAAAGTTAGTATCTT
Organism: Psammomys obesus; assembly: GCF_907164565.1. Classification (NCBI taxonomy): domain Eukaryota; kingdom Metazoa; phylum Chordata; class Mammalia; order Rodentia; family Muridae; genus Psammomys; species Psammomys obesus. The sequence goes on along the minus strand of NW_026596040.1, from coordinate 36,564,450 downwards.
CAACAAACAGGGCTGGTCAGACTGGGTCAGAACGATAATAGAACCGTGCCGACCACCCTGTAACTCCAAATGGATCAATGATCTCAACTTAAAACTATGGATACCCTGAATCCTGAAGGAGAGAACGTAGGTAATGGACTTGAACTCATAGGCACAGGAAAGAACTTTCTGAACACTACCCCAGTAGCACAGGTGCTAAGCCCCACAATAAATGGGACCTCAAAAAGCTAAATGACTTCTGTACAGCAAAGGTCACCATCATTCAGACAAAGCGGCAGCCTACAGAATGGGGAGGAAAACAACCTTCGCTATTATACATCTGACAGCGTGTAAATATCTAGGATATGCAAAGAACAAACAAACAAACAAAAAAACAAACTAAAACCCAGAACACACAGAAAACAAATAACCCAATTACAAAATGGAACAGAGAATTCTCAAAAGATGAAATAACAAATGGCCAAGAAGTACTTAACGAAGTGCTCAACCTCTTCAGCCATCAGGGAATTTTGAATTAAAACTGCTTTGAGATTTCATCTTCCCCTAGTCAGAATGGCCACGATTAATAAAACCAACGACAGCACATGCTGGCCAGGATGCAGGGGGGAAAGGGAATGCAGACTGGTACAGCTACCATGGAAATCAGTGTGGAGTTCCTTGAAAAGGCGAGCATACATCTTCCACCACAGCCAGCTACCTCACTCTTGGAGACACCCAAACGACTCTACATCCTACTACAGAGATACCTGCTCATCCACGTTCATTGCTGCTCTATTTATAATAGCTAGAAACCAGAAACAGCGAGATATCCATGGATGGATAATGAAAATGTGGTACATTTACACTATAGAATATGATTCAGCTATTAATGAAGTCATCAAATTTGCAGGCAAATGAATGGAGCTAGAAACAACCATCATGAGTGAGAAAGGCAGAAAGGCAAACACTGCCTATTTTCTCTTATCTGTGGATGTTAGCTTTTAAGCTTCAGGTACGTGTGTCTGACTTAGAATATCCACAGAAGTTAGAGATGGGGCCCACACATTTCCGTCGCCTGGCCAAATCTGTGCCAGCACTGCTGCCCTGCCAGCAGGCTCGGCCCTACCCAGGTGTCTCTGTGGGTGGCACTCCTCTGGCCTTTCCCAACTCTGCCCTGCCTCCATCAGAAGATGCCCTTCCCTTCCTTGTTGCCTCACCTCCTAGCCTTGTACAGGACCCAGGGGCGGCCACTGCCTTGGATCTGTCTTTCCCTCCACTGGCTCTCATCACAACAGCAGCAGGATGCTATCAGCTCGAGAGCCGAGAGTGTTCCCTATAGTGGAGCCCAAAGCCTGTCGCCTTCCTGCCCTGTCTTCTCCAGATGGAGAGCAGCCTGTAGACATTTAAGGCACACTGCCAGAAGCCATAAGGGCTGCCTGCCCATGGTCCAGGGAAGTGCCAGGAAGCCAGTCATTTAACTGTAGCCTCTGCTGTTGGGGACCAGGCTCTGTGCTATACACACATCCCTTTGAATGCTACTTCTGCCAGAGTGCAAGATGCAAGGTTCCCACCGCAGTGTGACTAGGGTCTTAGGGAAATCTCTGGGCTGCCCTTGACATGGAAACGATATAGAGTACCTCTGCACCAAAGGCCCGGGTCAGAAAGAAAGCTCCGCTACACAGCAGGACTAGAATTAACAGTGCTAGTCTGTGTATGCCAAAGCAACTAGAAGAGATGATTTTCAGTCTTTCCCCATAAAAATGATAAATGTTGAAGATGGACATCCTAAACATCTGATATGATCATTCCCCCGGGTGCACATGACACCATATCCCATAAATATGTATAGTCATATGTGGAAATAAAAATGAAACAAAACTTCAAACAGGGGGAGACCCTGCCACCCGCCCTCCCAGCTACAAGTTCATCCCAAGTTTGCAAGGAGAATTCAAATCCAACGTCTTGCGAGAAATTATGTAAAGCCAACACATATCCAGGCTCTTTCATAGCCTTCTTACAGGTTTATTAAAAGGTTTGAATAGGTCTCTCTGAAACAACAACAAAAAGGCCTGTGTCTGAGTGTCTGGAAGTGACTGAGAGAATTGGGTTTAGCATCTGCGACAGGAATGGAGGGCAGAGCTATCCCAGGCCCTCACTGGCCCTCTGTGCGCAGGCCCTCTGTGCGTGGGCCTTAGATGAAGCCTAGAGAGCCCTGGAATCGTGAGGTTATTACACAGGCAATGGAGGCAATGGAGGCTCACGGGAGCTAATACAACTCACCCAAGGCATCCGTGCCCCTGTGTAGTGGAGAGGGGACCCAGGTAACTTCAAGGGACATCCAATTCATATCACAGAGGCGGAAAGGGACACACCTTCCCACTCACTCAGCACATGCCCGGTGTGCCAGGCATTGCCAGGCTTGCAGCAGCTGAACAATCCAAGCCACAATGAATATACAGTGTAGCTTGTGGGGGTGGGTGGGGTCAGCTTGCTGGTCCAGGATCAGAGGCAGTGGAGGGAAGAGGAGGAGGAAGCCTGCCCCATCCGTATGTGGGTCTGAGCCAAGGGCACAGCTGGAAAGAGCTGGGCCTCTCGGTGTGGGGGCCTGGGACAGGCGAATAAGACTGAAGAGGGGCAGAGAGAACGTTTTCTCTGCGGGGAGCGTGTGGTAGGGGTATTTTTAGGATGCGCCATTCTTCCCACTACCCTAAAACCCCTCCTTGTGGGGAAGAGGTGGCACTAGATGATTTGGGGGATCAGTTGGCACACTCTGTAGAGGAGGAAGTGGCTCTAGGCATTGTCCTTGGACCAGGGCCCTGGTTATTTGACCCAGGCCGGGCTCCTGCCAGCCACTTCCCTTTTGGGACTGGAGACTACTGACTCCCCCACCCCCGCCCCTGCCACATCCCCACTCTCCCTTCAGGATGACCTGAAAGGAAGGTTTATAAGAGGAAAAGGAATGAAAAGGATCCTATTTAACAGCACACACTGGGTGGAGGAGCTTCCTGACAGGAACCGGTGTGGAAACCAGGCCCAGCTTGGCCATGGAAAACTGGTTTGGCTCAGGACTGGCCAGAATGGACAGGGGCTCTCGGGCAGCTGTACATCACAATTAAACTGGCCTTGTCCAAGTTCACTTTCCTTCTTGCACCCCCACTCCCCAAAGCAGCAGACACTGTAATAATCTGTATACCACAGGGTGAGAAAGGTACCATTTCTTTTAAATCCAGGGAAGGGGAAATCGCCCTCATTGAGGTCACAGAGACATGGACAGCAAATCGAGAGCAGACGCAGGCACTCGGCAGGCCAGAGAGCCAAGCTGCTACCACCAGGCGCCCAGCCTGAGTCACCCGGGTGGGGAGGGCAGGCGGTGGTGAGCAGGGCAGGCGGTGGTGGGCAGGGCTGGCTATCTTTATTCTTGGGCTTGGGTGTGGGATGCAGGAAACAATGCAAACAGAAGAGTCCTCAGGGCTGGGACAGGCACAGGGCTGGGACAGGCACAGGGCTGGGACAGGCACGGGGCTGGGACTGGCACGGGGCTGGGCAGGTACTGACAGGATCTTGGCAGTCTGCGCTTAGGGCCCAAGAATCACAACAGGCCCCAAATCCAAATGGGAGAAGGTCTTTCCCTCCCCTGTCCTGCTCTCCTGCACCCACCCTGGGACACTGGCCAGCACTAAGCCTGGCTGCAGCCGGCTGCCCTGGTTTCCAGTCCTGCTCCTCACCACCTTTCTCTGAAAAGCCAGGCTGGCCAGTGACTGGCAGGATAGGTCTGGTGTGAGCCTTTCGGTCCCTGCCCAGCTCCACTGGGCTTCCAGGCCACATTGTGGTAATGCCCCATCTCTTCTCAGTTCTCCTTGCCTCTCTGCTCTGTCTCCTGTAGTCTCCAACAGAAACACTGGCTCCTTAGCACCCAGATGCTATGCAGCTCTGCCAGGCCCCAGCTGCAGTACGCCCTCAGGCTTCATTCACGTTAGCCTTTCCCAGAATCATCTTCCACCTGTGTCAGCCTTCTGAGAGCCACTTTTTTTTTTTTTTTTCATCTATGTCACGCTGTCCCTGGAAACATGAACTTTCAGGAGCAAGGGTCTCCTCTGTCTCAGTGGCTGTGCCCTGCCCTCCAGTAGAAGACTGGTGGGGTGCCTAGCAGATGCCTATCATATAACTGAGGGGGAACCTCTGGGCACTGGGATGGTCTGTGCAGAACCCCAAAACTGCATGTCCAGTGTATCAGGGCTGCCTCAGAAACATCCTTGTGTCTGGAAGAGGGCTGCCAGGATGGTGTGTGATGAGTGATCTTACTTTTTACCACCTCTGCACCCTCCAGAGGTGGAAGGGAGAGGAGAGTGATGGCGTTTCTCCCAAGATGCTCCCCGTGGCAAACAGGAAGCTCTCTACCCTGAAGACAGAGAGAAGGCAGGAGCAAAGACACTTGGCCTCGGCAGACTCCAAGTCCAGGTCTCCTGCTCTCCTGCTGTCCTCTCTGCCCAGCGACGCTGTTCTGATGGGCCACATGGTGATTGACATCTGTCTCAAGTTTCCCTTGACCTTTTGACCTCTTATTAATTAAACTCAGCATCAAAATAGCCCTCCACTAAAACTGCTGAGGGGGAAGAAGGCAGTGCAAGCAGAGGGATTTGCCATGGTCTCCAGGCCTCTGCCCTGGCCCCTCCAAGTCTAGAGTGCGGTGTGCATGGTCAGGAAGCGGCGCACATGCATGTGTGATGCCACAGGCTGTAGGCTGACTAGCCTACTCAGCAGGCTTTGCTTTCTCCCAACATCTCTCTTCCAAGTTCCACCTCGCTCCAAGGGAGACAAAACCCAAGCCCCCGAGAGGACCCCAGCATCAGGTGCAGCCTGTTGTAGTTCTGCGCCTGGAAGCTGGTGATGCCCCCAACATGAAGCAAACTGGAGGTGGCTGCAACTAGTCTAAAGAGAAAGAGCATTCTAGAACGTCCTTCTCAAGAACCTCTGATGCTTGGACATCCAAGGAACCCCAAACTGTCCCTCTCACCCCACTGTGAGCTTGGCTGAGTCAAGGCTTACAAGCTGCACTTCTGGGTTGGCTTATCTGAAGGTCCATGCAGGGGGACCTCAGGTCTGCCTGAGGCAGGGGAGGGGCAGGTTCTGCCTTTGCCCTTTCTGCCATCTGAATGTCTGAACATGAGAATGGCAGAGTTAAAGAGGGGACCTTCAGGGGCCCACCTGCCCTGTGGGTAATCCCTCTCCACCTGCAGAAATCAGCTGCCCAGCTGGAGATGCCCATCCTCCCCAACACCTGCTCTCGAGTTCCAGCTCTTCTTCTGAGTGAGCAGATAATCCATCTCCATGCCCCAAAGAGAGGCCTGGCATGCAGGCCTAGAAATGCCCATTCTCCCTTCCCCCTCCTTGCACCTGCTGGGCAAATTCAACAAACACTTGGTTTTGTCATTGAGAATGGCTGGTGAAACCAGAAGCCAGCACCCATTGTGTTTCTACCTCACATAATCATGGTTCTGATGTGATGGTTCTGTAATGGCCAGCACATAGTGAGCACCAAATATTTGTAGAGTGAGTGAAAGAAAGCAAACATCTATGCTCTGTTTTGTCTCGTTTAGTATTATCTATTCTGAAAAGGGAGGTGCCTGTTATTCCAGTTCAGAAGTTCAAGGCACCAGGCTGACCAAAAGGTGAGGATGAATGGGGTTCAGAGGAAATGGAATGTGGGACCTGGCTGATTGCCACCCTACTTTCTGACTGTCCTGTCCTGCTCATGTTACCACCTCCCTCACCTAGATAGTGGGTAAACTGGTTGACTCTGGGGAGTTCCAGTGATCCAGGAGAGGGAAGCCTGGCTCACCCCAGGCCCATACCATAGCAAATGTCTCACACCAGGAACAGGTGAGGGCTTACGTCCCCCTTGATGGGCCACCCGAGTCACTGGACTCTCTTGTCCAGGTTGTTCTAGTTTGTGGGACACCATGGGAGCCCCTGGAACTCGTGCATGTAGCCTGCAGGGGACGGAGGGAAGGGGCTCTACTTCTTCAAGAGAGATTAGGTACCACTACCTCATACACCTCCTTGCAATGGAACAGCAAAACCAGCCAGACAGTACAGTACCAAGCTTGTGTGTGTTTCAGTGTCATTAGAGCAGCCGTCATGGGTGAGCACAGGCCCATTTGATAGATGAGACTCAGGGGTTGAGTGATTTATGCCATTCCCAGAGCAGATGACAGCTTTCGCTCCGGAGCCACAAACTGACCCCATTTTACCCCACCCCCACGCTGAAAGGGACCTAAAGGGAAAGGTAGCTGGAAGAATGAGGTCTGGCCTAGAAACCAGGCCCTGCATCTGAATTTCACAAGTTGGGTAACATTGCCTCACTGAATCCGAGGGTTCCTCAAATCAAAATGTGAGTGATTGTGAAAAGAAATTCTCAAAGTTGGGCCAACCCGAACCCAGTATATCATTTATGTTCATGACTGGTACAGAAACCTCCACATATGGAAAACTGAAAGAACTCTCCACACACACACACATACACACACACACGTGTGTGTGTGTGTGTGTAGTACATGTTCCTGTGATTATGTGCAATTTTGATTGTGGGTATACATTCTTACGTGTGTGTGTTTATGTGCACATCTGTGTGTGCCAGAAGTCAAGAGTTGAGTGTGTGCCTCAGTCATGATTTTCCGTCTTGCTTTTTGAGACTGGGTCTTTCGCTGAACCTAGAGCTCGCTGATAGGCTAGTCTGTCTGACTAATGAACCCTAGAGATCTGCTCTCTAAGGCCCCAGCACTGGAGTTAGACACTTGCCACCATGTGCTGGGGACCAAAATTCAAGTTCTCATGCTTGCACAGCTTTTTACCAGCTGAGCCATCTCCCCTGCCAGTGAAAGGTGTTTACTGACCAATTTCACTCTGCCTATGATACACTTTGATTTTTTTGTTCTATTCTATTTTATTCTCTCCCTCCCCTCCCCTCCCCTCCCCTCCCCTCCCCACCCCTCGCCTCTCCTCTCCTCTCCTCTCCTCTCCTCTCCTCTCCTCTCCTCTCCTGGCCTTCCCTCTCCTCCCCTCCCTTTTTTTCCTCTCCTCTCCTCTCTTCTCTCCCCTTCTCTTTTTCTAGTTGGAGGCTGTTACCTGCTGAGTCAATCAAACGGCCTACAAGAGCCTGAGAACCACTGTGCTACGCTGCAGGCTTTGAGCGGCTCTCCAGAGCGTACTCTGAAGCACCACACCTCCACCCTGCTTTCTGGCTGCTCAGCATCCGTTCATCCTCTCTTTAGCCCCTGTTCCCGAGCCCTCCTCCCTCACCTCCATCCCCACACACTTCTCCCATGGATGGCCACACTGCAGCCAGAGAAGGGAGGAGGAGGAGAGCACAGGGCAGAGTTTGCCCCTGACCTCTTTCACAGAGCCCCACTCCATAGGCTGAATGCTGACATGGAAATATCTCTATTAGGAATGAATACTTCTCAGTAATAGAATTTGTCCTAACAGCGCTTTACTATCCAATCTAGTAGTGAAAACATTTCAGAGCCTGAAAAAAATGAAATAAAAGGAGTTCCTCTGGCTGAAATGTGCCTGCAGAAGGAAACACTACCGTCCCTTCTGAGGAAGAAGTTATTAAAAGCCTTAGTCTACCAACCCAGTTTTGGGTCTTATTTTCTCCTCCTACATTCTCCTGAAGAAAGGAAATGTTCTGCAGCTGAGGGTGGGGAACCCGAGTGCCGCAGAGCACACTGTGAATGGTGTTGGCTGAGGGTAACCTTTAAACACAGCGGAAGGTGGCTGGTCCCTTCAGGGTCGCCTCGGGGACAGCCTCATATCCCTTCCCCCACCAAGTATCTGCACAAGGGACTTTCTGGAATCTTCCATGGGTTGGGGCCTCCTCTCTGGGGTGACATCCCAGTGAGCTGGGGTGTGGCAGTGCACAGAAGTGCAGGGAGCACAGTGCCTCGCCCAGAGCAGACAGAAAGAGAAGTGAGCAATTTTGGGAGCCTTGACCTTAGGCATAAGGAAGGGAGGTCAGAGAGAGAGAGAGGTCAGGACCAGCCAGTGAGGAATGAGGTCCAGCAATGGGCTGTCTTCTCCTGCTGTGTGTTTCAGGGTCTCCACCTGTTACCATGGCTTCACGTACCTTTTGTCTCACTTGTCCTATTAATGCCACTCCCTCCTTGGTATAGGGTTGGTTCCTGGGGTGGTGACAGGTGAGTTTTGGTCTGGGCCAGCTTTCTCTTTCTGCTTTGGTGTTTCCTCCTCCCCCTGGATGGTTCCACTGGGCCTATCCCAGTGTCACTAGGGTATTCAGCATATATGGGGGCCCAGGGGGCCCAGAGCCATCGTGGCATAACAGACCCAGCCCCCTTCCTTTCATGCCATGCCTCGCAGCCAGCAGGCTGGTTCCAGGGTGGTCCTTTTCCTCAGCTGGCCTGAGTCCTCACCATCACTGGCCAGGCCCTGTAGGGATGAAGGCCTAAAGAACACACTGAGGATCATGTCCTGACAGGGCAGAGTGGAACTAGTGGCTGCCCCGGTAGGGGATGGTATCTGGTATCAGCGTGGGCCTCCGTCACTCTAACCTAGCGGTTCCTCACCCTCCCTGACACTGGTACTCTTTAATGCATTTCCTCATGCCGTGGTGACCCCCAACCATAAAATTATTTTTGTTGCTACCTCATAACTGAAACTTTGCTGCTGTTATGAATCAGAGCATGCACATCTGGTATGTGACCCCGAGAAAAGGTTTTTCGGCCCTCAGAGGGGTTGTGACCCACGGTTGAACACTACTGCTCTAACCCCTTCCTACTGATCCCAAATCCTCCCCAACTGGGTGAGGCCCATGATTTCACAGCTCAGCTTTCTTCCCTCTGGTAAGCTGTGGTCTAGCCTGCGTGAGAAGCCCAGCCCCTGGGAGCGATGTCTTGAAGCCTTGTCAGCCGTGTATCTTGGGGATGGGGAGGTTAATAATTCTAACCAACTCAGCTGGGCTCAAGCACCTTTACTGCTGGTCCTTTTGCATGCAACCCCCCCCCACAAGAACCTGGGGTTTCCCCCAAGAATAGGCTTAGGAGCTGGAAAAGGGACTATACTAAAGAGAGAGAGAGAAGGGGAAGCTAGCATCCACTCCTACCCCCAGCATATTTATCCTCCTCCATGTGCTCATGGGTGCATTATCTCTTCCTGCAGGATTTTCCCACCAAGAAAATCTATTACAGATATGTCTGTCTATCTGTACTGCCAGAACTGGCATGAACTGACAGGGAATGAAGGAAGTGAAGGGTGGCCCCAGGCCACCATCTGCACTCTATAGCTGATGAGCTGCATGGCTGAGCACAGGCCCAACCTTCAAGGGCCTCAGGCTTCCCCTCTGTTGGATGAGAAGAATACAAGCAACCTCCCAGGGTTAACAGTGTGAGACCAGAACAGTGTCGGCCTGGGGAGGGCTCCAGGGATATCAACCACTACCTTTCCTAGTGGCAAGCATCTTCAAGGGAAACTGATCCCAAAGACAGCCTTGCTGTCATATCCTTGAGGAATGTCCAGGAACCCTCAGTGGTTCCTCCTTGCTGTCTCCACCTGCACAAATGGTGACTCTCGTCCCAAGGGGGACAGGTCTGTGGTCTAGACCGTGCAGAGGGGACAGTGGCCTCCTCATTGTCCCCACACCTCTCTGCCCCTCAGGGTGTCAAATGACTCATTCCCCAAGCCAGAGGCTTGAATTGTTTTGCTCTTGCCCACTTTCAGTGGGCCCCATCAAGACACAAGGGAAGGTGCCTCAGCTTCTCATTTATCTGTCACATTTTTTTAAAACTCACTGCTGCTCAGTACATGGGAGTCACAGCAAGCAAACTCTTGTTGAGCTGTTGGACAGGATCTATCCCTGTTCCAAGGGTGATTTCTCACTTAGCCCTCACACTAACCTCACAAAGCAGATATTGTGAGACATGGCTCCATTAAGAGATAGACTAAGAGGGGTTGGAGAGATGGTGCAGCAATTAAGAGTCCTTTCTACCTTGGTAGAGCCCCTGGGTTCCAGTCCCAGCACCTACACAGTTGTGAACAACTGTTTTTGCAAAGTCCATTTCTAGAGGATCCACCCCCCTCTTCTGGCAGTGCATGCACTTGGTACATAGACAGACATACAGACAAAACACCCTTTCACATAAAATAGTTATAAAAGAAAAAAAGGAAAAGAGGAGGCGGGGCTTCAAGATCACGCAGCAAGGGAGAGCTGGGACTGGATTCCAGAAGCTGGGTCCCACAACCTTCCTTCCTTCTAATATCTTAAGAGTCCATGACCCCTGGGCTAATGTAACAAGGTTTAAGCTTTGCTAACACATACTTCCAATCTTGTTTAATACTCACAACCACTTTGGAATGTGTACTGTTATCCCCATTTTTTCAACAATAATATAATAATTCTCTCCAATTGCTGAGCACCGGGTCCAAGTGAGTCTCAGCACTAATGTGTTAATATGTGTTTTCTCAAGAGCTCCTCCTGACTATTCTGAACAACAACAACAACAACAACAAAACCCTCTCAAATTATCCCCATTTTTCAGATAAGAATATGGAGTGTCAAGAATTTTAAGTGACTCAACCAAGATTATCAAATAACTAGTGGTAGAAGTTGGGCCCAACCTGAGGTCTCCTGGCACTGGCCCTCAGCCTGGACTTTGTTACGAGGGGCCCACTATGCCTCCAGGTCTGGAGTCCAAAGGCAGAGAGGATACCTTAATTCTATAAACAAAAGCAAGAAGGTTTAGAATGTTTCAGTGTGCTCAGGCACACAGGCAGACACTGGCTTTTCTATGTGAAGGTGGCTCGAAGGGAAAGGGTGGACATCATGCCTGCTTTAAACACAATTCCTGCTGCCCCTGGAGCACAGGCTGCAGATCTTTCACAGCCAGAGTGCACTATGTTTTTATTCCCACCACTCTGCCCCTTCTCAGATTTGCCTCAAAGTGGCTTGAGCTGTGACACTGTCTGGCACTTGCTGATACAGGACCCTGGCTCAGCAACAGATGAGACCTTTCCCTGATTTTTCTCACTTCTTCCAAAACAGCATTAACTTTCCCCCATTTCACTTTATTCTCTCCTTTCTGTCTTTTAAGCTGGTACTCTTGGAAGAGACCTAAATGGCAGACTTATATGACTCTGAATTAGCCTGTGTGACGGACACCACCAGAATCCTCATCCAGGCTTTACTCTGAAATCCGCCTTCAGTCAGGTACAGACGAAAATGATCTGAGCAGAGGCTGCAGGGCCAAATCCTAGGAAGTGAGGTGGTTTGAATAAGAATGGCTCCCTACAGTTCATATATTTGAATGATCAGTCACCAGAAAGTGGAACTGTTTGAAAGGATTAGAAGGATTAGGAGGTGTGGCCTTGTTTGAGGAGGTGTGTCACTGGAGGTGGGCTTTGACATTTCAAAAGCCCACACCACCAGTGTCTCTCTCCCTCTCTTCTCACTATCTCCCCTCTCTCCCTCTCTCTCTCTCTCCCTCTCCTTCTGCCTGCCTGCCTGCTTGAAATAAGGATATAAAGCTTTGGCTCCAAGACCATGCCTGTCTGTACGCTGCAATGCTCCATGCTATGATGATAATGGACTAACTTCAAGTCCCCATTTAAATGTTTTCTCTTAAAAGAATTACCTTGGTATTGATGTCTCTTCACAACAATACAACAGTAACTAAGACAGGGCTTGAGAGAAGCAGTCACAGGAAAGCCATGAAGTTATGACCTGTGACTTCTTGCGGCCTTATTGTCCAATAGAGCTCTGAGAATTCATGTCCAGGAGAAGAGGCAGGATCCACAGCCTGTGTTCCCATCTACTGCCCCATCCTGGCACACCCTGTGATTTACAGGACTCATACTCTCTCACTTCCACCAAGTGAGTGATACGATCCTAACGTGGTCCTTCATGAACCCCAAGTAAGCATGCATTGTTCTGTGTTTGGGCTGCCAGAAAAAGTGGCCTTGAAAGATAGACAATATTTTGGGACAGATAACTTCCAGGCACATAAAGGACTGGACAAGTAGGTGTATTGAGTCACGTCCTTAATCCTAGCATCTGGGCAGCTGGGACAGGAAGACTGCTATGACTTCCAGGCTAGCCTGGGCTACATAGCAGAGGAAAAGCTGCTGCTGAGGTTGATGATGGAGCTTCTTTACTGCCAACTTTCTTTACTGAGGGATATGGCTTGACTTTGGCAGGCGGCAGCAGCCTCCACAGAAAACATCTGGATTCTAGAGCTACGGATTGGAAACATAGTTCACCTGATGGCGTGCACTTCCTCCATTGAGCCCCATTTACCAATTATATAAAGGTGGAAAGTGATTTAAATCCATTATTCCAACTCACTAGAATCACCTAGATGCTGATTTAGCAAGGATCCCTTTCCCTGCCCAGACTTAAGAGTGAGGTTCAGAGATGAGGGCTCAGAATTCTAGACATCGCCTGACTTCCCAGATGCCCCTAACTCATGAAGAAGAGACTGAGCACCTCCATCCCTGGCAACCTGGATACTTGTACATTGACTAGGTGAGGGAGGTGGGGCTTCATGTTTGTATCAGCTCCCAGGTCAGCCAGACGCTGCTCATTCAAGAGCCACACTTGGAGTACAAAGGTGACAAGGTTTTATCCTAACCACTTGCTCTTCACTATCGAAAAATAAAAGCAAGCAAACAACACCCCCTAAACTAAAACAAGAACTCATCCACCTCCCTACCAAATCAGACTCCAGAAGTAAGGTCTAGAAGCTGGGTATGGTTTTAAAAAAATGCCCCAGGCAAGTCTTCTGAGAGTCACAATCCCTGAACTCCACAAGGTGGGTGGTTCCCTTTTCATAAGTCAGGAATGGTCCCGTGACTCAGCCCTGAGCCCAAGCGTGGGCAGGTCAGTGGATTGAACAGTGAGGTGGGTATCCCTAAACTTGAGGTAGACTGCATAGGTCCAAGGAAAAAATTAAATAACAATGGTTGGAGGCTGACAGACAGAGCCATCTTACAGCAGGACACTATGTGATCATTCAAGCAGTAAAGGGACCAGATGACACCGGGGCCAACGGGGCCATCTAGACAACTGCTACCTGTCCCTGGCTTCATTACAAAGCCATCTCCATGTCATTAGCTGCCTGCTTCCTGCTTCCTGCTGCCATCACGAATCTGATGCCAGGTCATGTCCAAAAGCTGTATAAGGACAGAAAAGGGGAAATTCTAGGAAAATCTTGATTCACTCTCGGAATTCCCCTCACTTCCCTGCCTCAGTTCATGAGTAATGTTCCCCTCTGCTCAAGCTGCCCATAAAATGAGCTATCCAGAATTCCAGTGACACACTCACTCTAGAGACCCACACTCAAATCTTGAGTGCATAGTTGTGCTTTGAAATAAAGGTCTAAGTCTTTACTCATCTCATTCCGTGATAGTGACAAAAGCCTGGAACCACAGCATACGGTTCGCCCTGTTCTGCTTCAGAGAACTTCCCGGCTTTATTGCTGACCCTTCTCACTCTTGACCAACAGCTGGTGCGCAGTATTGCCAGTGCGTGAGACCAGGGAGTGCCGGGAACACCGCCTCGCTCTGCAGCCCCCTCCTCCCAGGGAAAACACTTGTCTCTGGGTTTTCTTAGGTCATAAAAGCTGTAGGCAAGATGGCAGCCTGCATGAAGCCAGTCCCATCCATGTATGGCTGGTGTGGGTGCTAGGACAGGGGAAATGGCATGTGTTGTCAACAGGAGCAGTTCACAGCTGGCTTTGGTTTTGATGACTAATCCTGGGGATGAGGTCTCAACCGTATCAAAGACAGCTTCGTAATGGATCTACAAGGTCCCAAGAGTAAGCATGAACTTTCCTGAAAATCACAGTCCCCACATGAATCATGCTCAGTGGAGAGCCTCAAAGTGGGAGTTAGAAGATAGAAGATGAGCAGTGGAACTAGGGGGATAGAGAGAGGTTGAGCCTGTGAAGGTTCTGTGGGACCCAGGCCTGGCTACCTGGCCTTTAATCTCCACGGTCCCTTCCAAGCGCTCATTTCCAAAAGTTCTGGTCAACTGGCTGTGAGTGTAGGGTTCCTTCCCACGGTTTCTCAAAGCTAGAGGGACAGCCTTCCCTCGGAATCAGATCAGACCCTCCCATCTGCCAGGCCTACTGCCTCCCCACCCTGTGCGATGGGTTCAGGACTTTGTTAGCTCTGGGTGGTTGGCTAGGTTTCCAGTAACAGGCTGATTTTCCTCCTGTTGAGCAGGTCTTACATTCAATTATAGACCAGTTGGTTACTAGAAAGGTATGTGTGTCGTTACTACACACTTAGGATTATCAAGCAAAGTGGGTCATTGTTGTAGTTCACAGTCATCACAGTTGAAGCATTCATGGTGCCTTCAGGTATCATGTAAGCTAGTCTTCAGGGAGGAGGCACTCAGGTCAGTTCCACCACAGGGTCTGGCTGGCCACAGGTCTAACCTTCCAAACAAGACTGATGACACTGCCTTCTAGTGTTCTGATTCAACCTGCGGAGGAGGACTCTGCTATCACACCCACTGTCGACTTTTAGGAAACCCAAGCATACCTTCAGAAGCAACTTGGTGACTTCCATTTATCCCTCTTTGGGTTCAGGGCTCAGATAGCCACACTAGGCCAGTGTCGCCCTAGGCCTCCAGGTCCTCCAGACCTGGGTTACAGAGTGGTGAAGCATAGACAGCTACAGGAAGAAGGAACTTGGCAAAGAGGCAGGCATGACTGTCAATCATGGAATGGTGGCAGGAGGGGTCTTACAGAGTAAAGCTGCAGTAATGAGAGAGCCATGTGCCCAATCAGCTCCCACGCCCTCTTCTCTACAGTGGGATCATGTCACCAGCCTGAGCCCTGGCTGCGTTCCAGCACAGCCACCTGCACTTGCCGGATTACTGACGCCGGCCAGCTCTGCCGTGCCCTGGGCAGACCCCCTGAGCACATTCTGGATACCAGAAGCTACAGCTTTGCTTAGGCACCTGCAGACATCAGCGGAGCCATGTGCCTCGGAAGAGGCACCGCTGTACCAGGCCTGTTCACGTTTGCCATTCCTGTTGCCGTGACGATTTCACAGTGTAAAGGGAGGAAGCAGAAGCCCCCACAGAGAGAAAGTTGAAGTTTCCATACAAACTACGTAGACACACTCAAAGCTGAGTTACTAACAGACACTGTTGAGGTGGGAGAGAATGAGATAATAAAATATTGGGAAGCAAACCAGAAACTTGAAAAGATTTTTCACTTGAATATGCTTTTTGCATATGCCTTGAAGTTCATACATAATTTCAACAAATCCATTCTAGAAACCGCAGAAGATTCCTTAATGGAAGTTCATGCAAGAGCAATAGTAGAGTACTCCAATCACCGCGTCTATATACACAGGCCAGGTCTTGAGTCAGACTGATGGCAGAGTGTGCTTACCAGCTCTATGCGAACAGACTGTGTAAAGCGTTAGGGTAGCTTTTGTTTCTGTTTTGCTTTGTTTTGAGACAAGGCCCTACCATGTAGCCCCAACTTTCCTAGAACTCACTATATAGACCAAGCTGGCCTTGAACTCACCTGCCTCTGCCTTCCAAGTGCTGGGATCAAAGGTGTGCGCCTGCGCCACCACCCCTGGCTAGTTCTGGTTTCTGATCTTTGCTTTAAGTGACACTTCGGGATGGGCCACTGTGAATTCTGGTCAGGCAGACGAAGGCTGGCTTTGTCAGATGTTTGCAGAGTTTGCTAGCCAAGGAAAAGCTTACGGTATACAGCTGGTCTCCAGCGAGCACTGAGATTGGATATGGCGCCTCACTTACTAGGCGGTGTTGCTATCCAGTCTCCTCTTTCTCTTGTCCTCCTACTGGGCAAACTAAACTAGGAGCCCACTGGCAAGGGCTGTACAGCTGGCAGGGAAGGTTCCCCGGGCTCCAGAGCAGGGAAAAATGTGAGGGCATCCAGGGCAACAGGCACAGGCCTGTCCGAGATCTCCTGAAATCCAAAAAGTCCAAAATGACTCAGAGTAGAATTTAAGACACTGGGCAAGGAAAAGCGAATATTTGAGGCTGGAGCGGGGAGAGGGCTGTGTTCTTGGAGCCCCATGACTATGATGTGAATGGCTGCAGCATTAAGGCTGGAGGGTGAAGGAGGAGGAAGCAGGCCAGAGCAGACTTGGGAGGAGAGTTCAGGGCTCAGGAAGGCGGAGGCGGCAAAGTGCCTCCGAGGAAGGCCCTCACCAGGAGTTACTTCCAGATGGTTTCTCAATTCTTACAAGAAAAATTTAAGATCAATAGGCTGCTCATTTATGATAACCTAAGACCAAAGAGTGCTTCGTTGGCCCATTCAGTTCAGTTCTGTTTTTGTTTTTTTGTGACCCAGTCTTACTGTGTAGAGACTGACCTTGAATTCACAATTCTGTTCTGCCTACAGGACATACATCACCTGTCGCACATGGCTAATTGAGATTTATTTATTTCATGTGTGTGAGTGTTTTGCTTGTATATATGTCTGTACACCCTGTGGGTGCCTGGGGTCTGTGGAGGGCAGAAGAAGGTGATAGATTCTCTGGAACTGGAGTTACAGACAGTTGTGAGCTGCCACGTGGGTGCTGGGAATCAAACTTGGGTCCCCTGTAAGAGAAGCAAGTGCTGTCTGCTGCTGGGCCGTCTCTCCAGATCTGAATGCAGGTAATTTAAGTAGCCATTGCACTCAGTTTGAGCTCCTGTCCAACTGCCGTCCAGGATATCAGTGCATTAACACGTATGCAGACTCTTACACATAAAATAAATCACTGAGAACTAGCCACACTCACCAGTCCTGGTCACTTATGCCAGTAGTTGCAGCTCTCCCAAAATGAGGCAGCCAAGTCTGGGGGGTGGCCTCACGCAATAGATGTAGCATTTGACTAGCATCCTACAGGCTCTGCCGCCTGTGGCCACAGCTGTATCTTTGAGCAACTGTCTGCCGCTCTTGGGCGCTCAGGGCCCTCTTTTGTAAAGTGAGGAAACGGAACTGACACTGTGTACCAGGCTGTCACTCTCCATCCCACACGCTGTCAAGTGCAGAAGAAGGAGAGGGGGACAAAACAGAAGATGGGTTAGGGCCAGGAAGACTGCAGAAGTGGTTTTTTAAACCCAAGATGAGTTGTGCCACAGTCCTGTGATCCAAGCTATCTCCAAAGCTGAGGCAGGAAGGTGGAAAGTTCAACGCCCCGGCTACAAAGTTCAAGACCAGCCTAGACAACTTAGTGAGACCCTGTTTTCAAACTTAAAAATACTTTTTGCACCAGCAGCGTCATGTTTAACTTTTTCATTTCATTCTCTTTCTATCTAGACACTAAGCTTCCCTCACTCCGTGGAGGCCCCAGAACAAGCCTTTTTCAAGCGAACACACGTTCAGTTCTGAGGAGTCTGAGCTGTCAGCTGGGCCGGGGTCTAGCAGCAGCTGACAGCACCCATGGGTGTTGCCTCAGCTATGGATAAAGGCCCAGAAAATGTCTTGAGCCTTGAGAATGCCAGTGCTCTCTGGCTCTGGTAGCCTCTGCCTAGCCACAGCGACACTGCTGCCTAAGCTGTCCACCATCTGATGCTCGTTTTTCTCCTCTGCCAGCTACACACTGAAAGTCACAGCAGGCAAGCTGGCCCTGGACAGTCCAGAGTCAACATCTGGGCTGCAGATGAGCCTTGCAGCTTGCAGGCTCTGTTGTGCCTGCTTCATTCTTTTTGCTCTGTAACCCAGGGATGTCCAATGACCTGAAATGGGGAGGGCCACAGTTGGGAATGCTGGTAGAAAGGAAATACATATTTTAAGGGGGCTTGGGGATATGGCTCAGTTGTAGAGCACTTGCCTAAGGTATGAGATCGTAGGTTAGGGGTTTCACAGTACTGGGGGTTCCCAGTTCTGAAAAGAAAACTTTTTGAGAATTTTTGAGATTTTTGAGAATAAACTGTCTCTTATCATTCATATAAAGACTCCCCCCCCCCCCCAACAGCAGAATTCTAAAAACTAAATCACAGATAATTGAGAGGTCTGGATACTTGGGGGTGTTAATCAAGATTTTACCTCATCTCCAGTTGTAGTGAGTGATGCAGCGGTTTGCATATTCAGTCACCTCGTCAGTGACTTCTGTTCCCTGACCTCATATGTGTTTCATTACAATTGAACACCCTGAAATGAAGGAAGGAGCCCAGTGCAGAATGCCTCCACCTGGAAACCGCTCTGGGGAGAAACGGCAGTCAAGGTGATTAAGGGCTAAGCCGGCAGCATCAGCCACCCTGCTTGGGAGGCAGTGAGCATATTTTCAACCACACTGCACCGCTCTCTCAGCCCTCGAGGCACTGCTGGACGAGCCCAGTTTCTCTGGAGCAGGTGAGTTTGGTGTAAAAAAATCCCACCCCCAGACCCCTCCTGGTAGTGACTAGATTTTAACTTTAGCTGGCTAAGCAGTGTAAGAGATTCCTTTCTACTCCCCAAATGCTTTGCGTCAGGCCTCAGGTACATGCTGAAGTCTCGAAGAAAACAGTAAGCCTTGAATGATTACGGCCACTTGAAGGTACTTCCCTGACAAGCACAATATGGCCATCTCATTGAGAGAGCCTGCAGACATGAAGCCACAGATAGCCCTGTGTCCTCATCCCGCCAGAGGTCTGGTGGTGGAAGTGAAAGGAGGCGGGCTGCCCAGACTAGCCTGTCAGCTGAGCCCTGGAGCAGGGATCACAATAAGGATCTGGTGCAGGACCGGGTAGATGGACTGCACTTCATCAAGACGTCCAGTAGCCCACAGCTGCGGGGCGGACAGCTGGCTCCTGCCCTTGCTTCCTGTTGCGAGCCAGATAGGGGAATCCCATGGCTTCCAGCGGGTCGACAGCTGTGGAAGCTCTTTCCCTGGGAAGACTGTGTGGCATTAAGGCAGCGCCAGCAAGCACCCAATGTCTCTTCAAGAACGGAAGTGTCTATGGCTGTCCTTTAGCCCTGGGGGATCTTCCTTCAACAGCATCCATGTTTCTGGTCCCATGAATGCACCTCTATCCTTTTTGTAGTTTCTGGTCCCATGAATGCATCTCTTTCCTTTAGTTTGGGAACATGACCACTTTCTTTTATCCAGAAAATAAAAAGAAGCAAGGGCCAATTGCAAATCTCTGGGGGGGGGGAAAGTTGGAAAGCCAGAGAGCAGACAGATGTTTTAGCTTCCTAAGAGCAAGCGTGAAAGAAAGAAGAGCGAAGGGAACTGACTTCCCCTAAAGAGGGAGGGTAAATTGAGGTGAGGTTTTTTGTTTGTTTGTTTGTTTGTGTTTTTTTTGAGGCAGGGTCTCACTGTGCAGCCAAGGCTGACCTCAGATTCTAGATCCCCCTGCCTCAGGCTCCCAAATACTGGGATTACAGATGTGTGTCACTGCACTTGGCTCTGAGAGAAGGGTTGGTTTTATTTTTGTTGTTGTTTGTTTTGTTGCTAGTGTATAAGTGTGTGTATGCTTGTTCCAAGTGTGTCAGTGCATTTGTGTGCAAGTGTGCATGCATGTGTGTGTAGGCCTGTATCTTCTTCTATCTCTCTCACTTTATTTACTGAGACACAATCTCCAAGCCTGGAGCTCTCTAATTCCAAGCAGCCAGCTTGCCCCTGGATTCTGCTGTCTCTGTCTCTTGAGTGCTGAGACTGCTCAATTTCAACTTGGGTTTTGGGGGTCTGGACTCTTAGTCCTCACACTTGCAACAGCAATCGATTTATCCACTGAGCATCTCCCTGTGCCCCCTGAGGTGATTGTGAATGAAAGCTTTGATCTGCCCAGGGCACAAGCTGCAGACCCCAACCATGCTCCCTGGACAGGGCACTTAGGAAACGGGGCTCCTGTGGGCACTGGCGCCTTCCTGTGTTCCTGCAAACAAGGATCAGGGTGGGGCAGTGTTTGGCAGAAGATGGCAGAGTGGGGTGGGGCTGGCTGACATCTCTTAGGTGCTACCCTCCGAGCTGTTGCTTATGGCAAGGCAACGCCGCTGCGGTGGCTGTAGCGGGGTGGGGAAGTGACAGGTGATATTATACTTCCACCTATGGTCAAAGGTCTGAATTCCAACATGATGGTGGAGCTCATGAGTAAATAGAGCCTAATCTTGTGTGGGGTCAGAGAAATGGGTGAGGGGGAGGCAGGTACGATGGCTGCCAACTCAGTGAACTCTCTTGCCATCAGCAGCAGTTTCCTAGCAGTTATCAAACTGCATGGTTTGATATGATAGCTAGACTACATGTCCCTTCACAGGACCTGAGCTGCTTTTATTTCTGTAGGTGCCCCACTGCCATCATTACCACCATGGCTACTAACCTTTCCACCAAGGCCATTCATTACCAAGGAATGGCCAGCAGATTCACAGAACACACACAGAGGAGTCTCTTGTCGGAGCATCCGCCCTCTGATGGCTCTTGTGGTTTGAATGGGGAATGCCCCGTGTGGGCTCACGTATTTGAACATCTGGTCCCCAGTGGGTGGTGCTGTCTGGAGAGGTTATGGGACCTTTAGTGCAGCCTCACTGGAGGAAGTACATCACTGGGGGGCAGGAGTTTAGAATGCACAGCCTCACCCACCTCCTGCTATCATTCTCTGCCTCCTGTGAATAGTGGAGACGTGATCTCTCTGCTTCTCATCCATGCTACCCCTGTTCATACTTCCCAGGTCATTGTGGACTCTTCTTCTGAAACCGTAGGCTAAAATAAACCTGCTCTTTCTATAAGTTGCTTTTGGTGGTAGCATTTCATCACAGCCAACAGAAAAGTAGCTAACATAGCCCTCTTCTCTCTCTCTCCTGATGAGATGTTCCTCTCCCTGGTAATTAATCTTTTTGATGCCCAGGGTTAATTGGCTCAGAGGTACGGGTAACTGATTTAAACAGAGGCCAGCTGAGACTCTCTCTACAAATACTTGACCTGGTGGCTTTGCAAACAAGGGCCCTGACTGCCCTGTACATTCTCTTATGTGCAAGGAAAACCAAGAAAGCATTGGCTATAGAGAGGAAGGGGTAAGGAAGCTAGGCGCATATAGCCCCTGAGCATATTGAGGAATTGCCACCAGGCTTTCTTGGCTCCAGTCTTTCGAGAGTGCCCTCTCTACCTCTGCTTTGGTGAATTTCCTGCTTTTAAGACCCATAACAAACCTCTGTGTCCTTATAATAAATGGCATTTTCAACTTAAGCTGGTTTGAGTTCAGTGTTCTGCACTAGCAGAGAAAAGCTTCTTAAGGAATACAATACATGTGTCATCACCCTGGCTCTCAGCAGGCATCACTAATCAATCACAGCAGTTGTCCTGCTAAGCCTCAGAATCCTTCATCTGGCAGTCACTACCAATTGAGTTAAGTTAGCAGGCAAGTTAAAAACCTACTTGCAAAACCAAACAAAAGCCTCCATAAAGTACTGACTAGCCCAGAATCTACGGTGAGTGAGAGGACAGAAGAGTACAACAGAAGCACATGGGAGGGAGTGGTTCTCTGTGGTGGGCCTCAGGGATGGACAGGGTGCCCTTCAGGGCTCCAGAAGACACCAGCATGGGTCTCTGCACTGTGTGGGAGTGGGTCCAGCACTCATCTCAATGTCCTTTAACCACAGTTTAACAAGCTGACCCCAGATCGTGGAACATCTTCTTAGTGCTGTTTAGGATCTGGATTCTAGAAGGATCCATACTAAACAAATGCTAGAGTTGGCTCGGCCAGAGGTTCTCTGCTTCCCACTTTCTGTGGGGCTTGGGGAAGAGCCAAACCCTTCCTGCAGGCTAGGGTTTCCAGGCTTAGCTCTGGAACCAGCGCTCCCTCTCTAGCAGACTGTGTTTTGTTGAGTACCCAGAATCCATTGCACCTTTTTATTCTTAGCTCCTGATTTTTGTTTTGTGAAACTACAGAGTGGGAAGGATTCCATACCTGGTTCTAGGGCGGGGCATGGGACTGGGTTTAGAGACAGAGGTGAGACCTAAAATAGCCAATCAGGATCAACCACAGCCAACTCCAAGGCTTGGTTTTAAACAGCCAGTAAGTAGTGTTTTGTTTTGTGTTGTTTTGTTTCCTTTGCTGGACTTGAATGGGAGAGGCTGGGAGGTTGTCGCTGATGCTATCATTTCCCACCTTTGTTGAACACAGTGAAACCAATCCATTCCTCGTGTAAAGCAGAGCTGGGAGGCAGACACACCAAGTGCTGAGTTTGCTGCCCTGGTAGCCGAGTCTGACCTTGATGGATTGGACTGGTGCATTCCACAGCCAGCGGCATTCTGTTTTGCCCAAGCCCTTTTGATAAGGCGTTATTTTCCCTTGCATCCAAAACGCCCTGTTATATTCTGCCTCAGTCACCTCGTCAGTAAGATGGCATTTGTAACAATTTCCTTTGCATAGGACTGCGGCCAAGAATAACTGAGCGCCTTAGAATTGCACTCCAGTAAATGGTTTTAGGATGAGGTATCGGTGTTCTCCAGAGAAAAGTGAATTCGAGATTTGTTGTCTCATCTTTCATACAATTTATCCTAGCCTTGTGCCTGACACATAGGAGATGCTTAATAAATAAACTAATATGGGTGCAATGAGAGGTACTAAGTACACACATCCCCAGCGGTCAACCTTCCCTGCAGGCTCTTCTAGCAATCCATACCTAGAGTGAGCCCAAAGGAGCCCGTCTTGTACATTGCATTTAAGTGGGCTTCCATCCTGACCTTTAAACCTTCACACCTCTCAGTATCACTTCCCTCAACACCCATGCCCCATGCCCACTTGCCCTACTGGGAGCTCAGGAAGGGTTTCGGGATGACAGACTCAGCTCAGAGACTGACCCTGGTTGATAACTTTGCTAATTCCTAACATCAGACACACAGGGCGTTCCCATCTAACTTCTCCTGCAGGGTAGGGTAGTGGGAGAGGTCAGTTCTTCCTGGCTGGCCTCTCTCACCTGGCTGTTTGTCACCCATTCTCCCATATGCATCCAGCAGCTTTCCCCCACCCATTAGGACAGGTACCAAGGCTGCATCACCTCAGCAGTGCAAACATAATTCATCACCTAAGGGAAACAATGAAAGGCTAACGGTGCTCCCCAAGAGCTTTTTCTGAACACATTTTCCTAAAGTTATCCTGGTCTCCTTCAACCTGCTGGCTGTAGACCTGACAAGCCTCTTTCCAAAAGGCTGAACCCAGCATCAACCCAGAAGGACCTGCACACACCACACACACACACACACACACACACACACACACACACACACACACACAGAGCCACGTATTTGGCAGGACAATTCCCTTGTGGCCTTCCCTCACTCCTTTTCATCAGCACTCCCTCTGGGATATCGGTTTGGGGGAGCTGAATGCTATCTCCCAGGTTTTTCTCATCAAGCTCTCCCTTTCTCACTGTTCCGCCAGCGTCAGCAGATTAGTGCTGGAAATCATTTACGTGGAAGAAGGTGATTCTATAGTTCAGTCCGCATGCTTGACAATTAGCTAAATAAACTGCCCGGGGTCACTTGGAGTAACAATTCACAGACGTCCCCCATGACAGGCAAAAGTTAAACCCCCTCAGAGAAAGGGACCTCCCCGTGGGTTGAAGAGGAGGCTGGTTTTGCTGGAGGAGAATTCTAGGCATCTTATTATTCACTTCGCTCCCTTCCAGTTCTGACCTTAAGAGTACTCTTAACCTTCCTCCTCCAGCTTGCTAATGGGGAAATAAATCTTGGGAGAGTATCTTAAATTCTTCTTTATCACAGACTGTATCGCCGAGATAATAAGACCAGCCTTCAGAGTAACCATTAAGCCACAAAAGGTGTGGTCATCATTTATGATTTTTTTAGCCTTAATTGCTAGACAGACACTTTAAGTGGGAAGTCTGTCTAATGAGCCCAGTCATTAAAACATCAAAAACTGTTATCTGGGGTTTCTATTTTAGTTAGACATTACATTATTTTAATAAGGGGGCCGCATTTCTTGTCACAGGGTTTGGTAATGGAGGCGGAAGCAACCCCGTAGGGAACGGGGGAGGGGAAGCAGGCTTGCCTTTGGAAAACAAGGTCGCAAATCAAGCTGGAGCCCTAGAAGGAGGAGGCAGCTGGAGAAGAGCCCTGCCTGGAGGGATGGAGGACTGAACCAGCACCCAAGTCTCTGCTGGGGACTAGGGAAGGCCAGTAGTCCTGGGTGCTCTGGCTTTCCTTTCCATCACGGCCAAGCTGTATGATTTGTGTACATCGTCCTTGTTCCTCCTCATAGGCTCCTCTTTGTCACCTTGGGTGGATCCAGTCAGCAGACAGCTTCTAGACCCTGGCCTCTCTGAGCCCCACCCCCCTTACTATCAGAATGAACTAAAGATTTCTCCAACCCTTCTTCCAGACCTTCAACAACTGCCATCTTCCAGCCCACCTGCTCAGTTCCTGATCCCCCCGACCCTTAGCTTTATCAGGTGGCAGACCCAAGATTTTGGTCATCTTTGTTTGTTCATCTTTATCCATCTGGACCAGTTTTGTTCACAAGGAAGAGAATGTGAGCCCAAATATGCTAGTAGTCACATTAAAGAAATTAAGAACAGAAAAACTGAATGTTAACTTATTTTACTTAAACCAGTATATCCAAAATATCATTTCAGCATATAATC
This sequence comes from Psammomys obesus, assembly GCF_907164565.1. Lineage (NCBI taxonomy): Eukaryota > Metazoa > Chordata > Mammalia > Rodentia > Muridae > Psammomys > Psammomys obesus. Next base: position 36,539,908 of record NW_026596040.1, on the reverse strand, counting down.
AATAGTGTAAAGTGGTTTATAAGATAGTTTCTTTTCTTTTCTTTTGTGATAAATCTTACACCATAAGTTTTCTCTCTTTGGAAAAAGACATATCCTCAGAGCTCACCTATGCTTTGATTTTCCATATCAATAACCATCATTGAACATTTACTTAGAGCCAGGCTCTGGCCTTTACATGTGTTCATTCATTTAACACTCTTAATGACCTCAATCATTGAGCTATTACTGGCCAGTTCACAGAGGAGGAAACTGAGGCACAGAGAGGAACCATAGGTGCTCCCGGACAGGAGAGGACACACTGCAGATGTGGACTCGGCCTGTATTTTTCACTAAGTTTAGCTGAGCTCCAAGTAACTGCTGGCAGCTCTCCCACCAAGCCTGGGCAGCTGGTTCTCTCTCTGTGTTTGACATCCTTGGCCACTTAGTCCTAAGAAACTTGCCTTCCTGCGTAGGTGAATCCTGGGGTTCTCACAGGACCGGGCACTGGCCTCCTAGAAGAGGATCTCTGGCCCATTGCTTCAGCATGGCTGACCTCCACACAACCTCTCACACAGCAATGCCTCTGCATATCAGCTGGAGCTGCTGTGCTTGCACAGGTCCACCTGCCCCAAGGCTAAGCTCTGCTGGTCCCTGCAAAGACCCCTTTCTTCCTGTCCTTTCCTCAAAGGATGGCTCCTGCTCTTGTCCCCAGCCCTGCTTCTGAGGAATGTACTAGTTCCCTTTTCCATCACTGAAACAAAATGCCTGACAAAAACAACGCAAGGGGGGTGGGAGCAGCTACAGTGGGGGCAAGAGTGTGAGGCAGCAGGCACAGCTAGGGAGCAGAGAGAGAGGGGAACGCTGGTGTTCAGCTCACTCTCTCCTCTTCACCCAGTCTGGGAGTTCCACCCCCATCACCACCAACACAAGCACACACGCATGCAAATACACATGCGTGCCCACACGTGTGTGCACCAGACCATGGCACAACACCGTTCACAGGTAGTGTGGGTCTCCCTTCCTCAACCAAACCTCTTTAGAAACACCCTTACCAATGTGCCCAAAGTATGTTTCCTAGGTGATTCCAAACAAGCTCAGGATGAAGGGAACCAGGGCAAGGACAGAGTAGGGAGTAGAATTCAGCCTACAGGTGACCTTGGTTCCTGTGGCCCTTACAGAAAGACCGTCAAAAAGCAAAGTGGTTCTAGAACCCTGACAATGCAGCCACTTCTGATAAGAACTGATAGACTAAGATCAGAAAGAAGGAGAGGAGGACCTCCCCTATCAGTGGACTTGGGGAGGGGCATGCATGCAGAAAGGGGGGGAGGGTGGAACCGGGAGGGGAGGAGGGAGGGGCTTAATGGGGGGGATACAAAATGAATAAAGTGTAATTAATAAAAGTTAACAAAAAAAAAAAAAAAAAAAAAAAAGCAAAGTGGTACCAGGACCTGCCAAATGTCACTCATCTTTGTCATGGCCGTATAGTGTATAATATACTCTGAACTGATTCAGGTCTCTGAGCTTCGTTTCCAAAGCTAGAAGCTTGGCGAAGATTCTCACGGCTGCTCACACAGGCTCTGTTGCAGCTGGGATGTTATCATTTGAGGCATGAGATGGACCACCCATGGTCCTGGCCCACTTATTTCTAGCAGTGCCCCCCCAGTGGTAGGAAAACTGCAGAAACCTCACTCCTGCTTTCTAGATGCTCTTGAGGTAGGGAGGGGACTGCTCCAGAGAGAGGCCAGTGTGTCCGTGTACCCCTGGAGTTTATCAAGCCCTGAACGTGGTGTGCTAGTGAAAGTTAAACCACTAGAATAAAAGGTGGGGAGGATCCAGGATGTGGTCCTGAGGCACATGCTCCTGGTCCAGCTGTTTTTAAGGGTGACTGTTTGCAACAGCTGGTTCGCAGCACTGTAACAGCTGGCTGAGCTGGCTAGCTAATAGAGCTCCTGCGGCCAACCACCGCCCGACATCTCATTTCTGCTTTACTATGCTAAGCAGTGATTTAAAAGGTGGGCCGAATGAAGAAGTCCTTTGAAATAGTCCTTTCTGTGGCCTCATGTTTTAGAATCAAATAATATTATTGTGACTAAATATCTTGATAACACATCCTGGGACTGAAGCTCTGGTCACACAAGAAAGTCTTTAGCAACTGACAAGGCTGTTAATGTCAGACAGGCAAAGGGTAGGGACCCAGGGCACAGGAGGCTGCTTCATCCAGTCCACCCTGGAGGCTAGCCTTGATGGCCAGCCTTTGTGGCTGCTGCAACCCTCTGGGAGGGGCTAAAGAAGCAGGTTCAGCACTGTAGCCCCATGGGTTCATTGCCTTAGTTTACTGCCAGTTGCCTGGGCACGAATCATCACCTTCTCTTGGCCTCTAGCTTTCAGAAAGGTTCCCAAAAGTCCCTTATCCTCAGTGGGGTGGAGAGCTAGTGGAGTTGTGGGGGAGGGCAGGGAGAAGACTCTTCACCTCTTCTAAGGGAGTCTGCATTTTCAAAAGCGCCAAAGGACGTGAGGTAAGTGGGCAGCAGCCCAGAGAGTCTCTGTAGATGCCAGGTTGGGGAGCAGCCATATAAAGCCGGCCCTCCAACAGAGGGCTGACTGTCATAGAAACAAGAGGCCAGCAGCCTGCTGTGAGAAGGGAGGATTAGAAGGGGTAGGTTGTATAAGCAAGAAAGTGAGAGTTCCAACGCAGAAGATCTGGAACCACTGCCCAGGCAAGGGAGCAGGGTGGGGAGGGCAGGAGGAGGGATGGGAAGAGCCTTGCTGGCTTTGCTCACCAGGTCATGGTGGTGATGTTTTCCAAGGAGTCTCCATGAGTCAGAACCTATCAAACTACACTTGAAATGCAGAGGCTTGTTGTACATCATTGTCTATAAAGCTGCTAAAAACTGTAAAGATAGCCATCATCGACTTGGAACAAAGCCCCTCTGGCCTTGGGGAGGGTCAGGGAAGGTGTTTTGGAGCTGTGGGGGTTGGAGTTTCCTTTGAATCCCACCCCCATATGGCAGGGGCTGAGAGCTGGGAGGAAGCAGCCCTGCAGGAACCAGCAAAACCCAGAGTGTCCGACTGGCTGGAACTATCTGCTGGGTGAAGGTGATTTCACTGGCATCAGAGCTTCAGCTGAACCAGGAAAGGAAGGGGATCTAAATATCAAGATGCACAGTTCAACCAAGGGATAGAGCCAGGAAGGGGAGGGGGAGGATGTAGGGAGGAACCTTGCACAGAAGAAGGGTAGAGGCCAGGGCAGGAAAAGGAGGAGGGGGAGGAGGTGATGAAGAGTGGTTGGGTGAGATGAAGGAGGGCAGGAATGGCTGGAAGGGATGGAGAAAGAAGGACTAGATGAAAGGACAGGGGAGGTGGAGAGACACTGGGGGGGTGGAGAAGGGAGGACTGCAAACCTGTCCGGGTGCTGACACAGGGACTCCAGAGGTCTGGCCCTGGATGCCTATCAAGGATTCCTATAGTTGGCTAATGCCTCCCACGTGGCAGAGAAAAGGGAGAGCTCAGAGGAGGTGGGTGGAGATGAATGAGTCTGGCAGGGGCCACTCAAGAGAGGTGGCAAGTCTCACCTGTGTGGGACTCCTCACAGGTCCCCTCCTCACTGGGGGGGGGGGAGGGGAAGAGTTATGTTCATACAAAAACAGTTTGGCATCATAAATTTAGCTCAGATGCCCAGACAGAGTCCAGCTGTCAAGGACTAACCTGGACCCAGCAGTCACTATGAGAGAGACAGCGGCTGGCTAAGCTATCTTGCTAGTCCCTGTCTCCCGTGTTCCCAGAAGACTCTGAGGATTCACTTTCATGCCTAGCCTTACCCTTCATATTTGACAGAGCATGGGAAATTTCATCAGGACTATCTCCTGTGAATGGAAGCGGAAGCTGGGGAACGAAATGACTCACTTATGGTCAGAGGTGCCTGACACCAGGGCCCCAGGGCCCTTTTTACCCTGCGGGGCATATCTGGGTGCCCTGAGGACAAAAAGCCCAGCTGTCAGGATGGGAGAAGGGCCTGGCATTTTCTCCTGCAGGGAACATGGAGTAGGAAGGTAGGACATAATCTGGGAGAGGTTGCAGTGGAGTTAAATAAGGCAAGGAGGTTACTCTACCCCAGCAGGCAGGTGAGGTCAGAGGCATTAAGGAAGGAGAAGGTCTCCATTCAGGGAGGACAGAGACAGGGAAGGGAGGAGCAGGAGGCCTGGGAAGCTGAGCTGACAGCTCTGGGAAGGCTCCTGGGGTTAGGCTCAGGGGTACCCAGGGGTTTGCCTCTCCAAGCAGGCTTTCTGAGTCTGACTGGATGGTGGAAAGGCTTCCCTTTTGTCCTTCTCTGCACTCAGCCTTGAGTGCCCCAGAAACACAGGCCTGTGAACTGTGGGAGCCACTAAAGAACTCTGTGTAACACAGCAAGGATAGGGGAGTACTCATTCAAAGATGGATACAGCCAGGCAGGTTTGTGCCTGCTAGGACTCATTTTTCAGAGGGTACTAGAGTGGGTAGGCTTTCTGGAGAGGAAGGGGGAAGACAGAACACTAGGATCTCCCAGTGTGGAGAAGGGGGAGGAGAATAGTCCTCAACAAGTCCAGCACGAGAGCCTTGCCCCAGCGACAGCAAAGGGGGCCAAAGGAGGAAAGAAAAGGAGAGGGAAGGCAAGCCCTGTAGTCCCCAAATAGAGGGACCTCTGCCAGCCCCACCCATCCAGTGTGCTCCCTGGAGCCTGTCCCTTTCTAGAACTGGAGGGATTCAAGGCAACTTCTGTCCTAGAAAAACAGTGCTTACGAGAAAGCATTTGGTGAGCCAGCCTAGTCAGTAAGGGCACTTGTCTTGCAAGCCCAACCTAGGAGACTTCTGGCTTCCACCCTCAACTAAAACAATGATGATAACAAAAACAAAGAATAAGTACACAAAGAGCGAGGTGTAGAAATCGTAAGCAGAATGATCACTTAGGACTTATATCAAACAAACACCCAGAGCAATGCAGGCATGGAAAGACAGTGGAAGAAAAAACACAGGGCAGATTATTTGAGGTAGGGCCTGGGAGCAGAGCTGAGCTGAACATGCTACTTGCTGATGGACCCAAATAAATGTGACTTACAGAAAGAAAAAAAAAAAAAAGATACTGTGCTTTTTCAAAAGAAGACATCCTTAGTGCAGTTGAATTAACAGTAGCCTTATGCTCATACACCCTTTTCTGCCTGACCCCCGAGTTGGGGAGCCTGGAATCTTCCCTAGCAAGGACAGTCTTCAGAGAAACTTGTGCTGCAGTGTGAAACTGTGAGTGGGAGACTGTGAGTGGAAGAAGGGCCTATTGAACAATCAAGGAAAATGAGGCACAGTGAAGTGAAGTAACTTGACACCAACTCAAAGACCAGACCTCCCAACTCAGCTTGTCACTCGTGTCTATTCTCTACACTGGCTGTGGCTTGAACTATCCTCCAAAGGCTTAGTCCCCAAGACACTTGTCCTTATCATCCGCCCAGTGCTGTCTTCTACCAGGGATGAGTAGTTACTGCCCACACACACTTTGGACACTGGTGGGAGCTGGTCAGAGGGTGGCTCAATCTCATCAAGAACATCCAGAGACTCCCCCAACCACATCTGTATCAGTCATCAGAACTCCAGCAACACTCTGCCCCTCAACCGTTCAGAGGGCACTGCTGTAAGGGTGCTCTTCCTCAGTCTTCACTAAGCGATCTTTGGGGAGTTAATTACCTAATTAGTGCGCTTAGAGGAAAGCTTAAGTCACAGGCGGCTAAACAGGCAACAAGACCATGAGACAACTGCGTCTGACCGCTCCTTGCTGTCCAGCTCCTTGTCTGCACCGAATTACTAATTACAGTTCTTAATCACTCCTTTCCAATCAGAATCCCCGAGAGTTAATTTGCTTCATTGTGTGGCTTTCCTGGAATTTATAGTTCTCTCCTGGGCAACAAGGAGAGTTGCAGCAGGTAGCCAAGCAGCCATTCTTTCTGCCCAGATCCAGCTGATGCCTGGGTGTCCCTGTGCTTGTGCTGGGAAAAAGGAGGCCCAAGAAGGAGGTTGCAGAACACGGGTGACCAAACCACAGTCGAGGGGCCACTGCGAGGGGAAAGGCATAGTTGGAGATCCCAGGAGGAATCACAGATGACAGCCAGCATGCAGCCTCTGGAAGTCTGGTTTGGACTCTGCATAATAACTTTCTACCAGTTACAGCCATGTCCAGGACTATCTGAACTGTCTGAGTGGCAAACTGGCCTCTAGCTACAAACTTTGAGCATTAGTCTTCTTCCATCATTTCCACCGAGGCCAAGGTCGTGTCTCATTCCTATTGCCTGTGACCTCAGCACCTTCCACAGCCCCAGAACACATACTTGAGCAATGTCTGTGAACTTGAATGAGAACAAAAGCAATGTCAAATTCAATGAGTAATAGTCCCCCATACATAGAAAATGACCATAGCCCTACCTGGGTAGTCACTGACCATGGCCCCACAGACATGTAAAGGAGGACATTTAGACTGGAGACAATGTTAGGGAAGATTCCTTTTTATGCCTTAGTTTTTCCTACGGAGTAGAATGAACTCAAGATGTATTCATGAAAAGAACAATTAATTCCAAATTTTGAAAGTCAATGTAGGTAACTTTAAGACTTTAGATTTCCTCCAGCCCCCACATCTAAACACTCGGTACACCACAGTGAACAGCAATAGGGCGATCTGGTGCTGCTATCTAGAACAGGGAGGCTGAAGGGAGGAGCCAGGAGCCCTGAAGTGTGAGGGAAACAAAGGGCTGTGGGAGGCACTCCTTCTCTTCATTCTTCTGAGTGTGAGGTCACCCAGAATCAGCTCAACACAATGGGTGCCTGTGGCTGACACCCCCACTGACCCCTCTCAGACAGAGCCAGCCCAGGGAGCAGGAGGAAACATGAGAGAGGGGGAAAACCATAAAGGCTGCTTTTTCTTGGGTGTAGGGTGGGGTGGGGTGGAGTGGGCAGGCAATTAAGTAGCTTAAGACACCAAACTGATTAGCTACATTTTCTTTGCGCAAACAATTCCACATAGGTTTATCCAAAGAGTTAAGCATATGCAATGGTTTTATTACATAACATTAACCTCAGTGTTGCTATGTTGTGGAAAAGTTTTAATGTTCAACAAAAGACACATTACTTAAATAGAAAGTGTGCGGTTGTTCATTTATACAGTGAAATGACCTGTGGCCACTAAAATAACATATTCCAGTGTCTTGCTGACATAGGGATATGCTGGGCTAGGTTGTGACATGTATAAACAATATGTATAAAATGATTCCAATTTGTTTTTTAAAAAGAGATGTGCACAAAAATGTTTGGGAATATATATATGTTTATATATATGAATGACATATAAATATATGTGTTTATATATATGAATGACATACATAAACATATATATAACATTCAGAAGAATTATAAGATTATAACTTTAGTTTTCATTTCTTGTTTACTTCTCCATCCTTCTCCCATTTCTTCTTTCTTTCCTTTTACAACAGTGTGTCACTTTTCTAACTTGAAACAGTTTAAAATTATGCCCAGGTTTCTGTGGGAAAGTTCACTCTGAATGGTGAGGAAAATAAGATTTAGGAGTGCCCATGCAGTAAAAGACCATGTTTGTGATGTACAGAGAGGGAAACGTAGAGAAAATATAAACACCAACTAATACCGGACAGGGGATGCTGAGTTTTTAAGTTATGGGATTATTTTTCCTTTGTCTTTTGTTTACATTTTTACCTATAAGATGTGCACTTCAGTGATCACGATTTTGAGCTTCCGTAATTGTGTGGGACCAAATGCTGCTTGGCTTCATCGGACTCAGAGCTTCTGAGGGAGCAATGTGGGGCCGTCAGTGACAGCCAAATGGAAAAATGTGCCCACAGACCCCTGAGCTGGCAGGTCCTGACTGGAGGATCCTGAGGTTTGTCCTTGCCTTCCGGATGGGCATTTTGTTGTAGGAAGGGTTATGATAAAAGGTCCAGTCTTAGGACTTGCTGACCCATCTGTGATACCTACTAATGACAGGACACTGCCTCCCACCCACCCAAGGCAGTTATCCCATGTGTTAAATAGAGATGGTCCCCTCTCTTTTTAAGGCATGTTATCCCACTGGTTTTTTCCACCGGAGAAAGTGAAACTCCACCAGACTCCAGCCCCCATGCTTCATTATAGGAAAATCAAGAAGTCAGACTGGAGCAAAATTGGCTTCTGGGCAGCTTAGAACCTACTCTATCCAGCAGGGTAGTGAGAGGAAAGGGACCGGCCAGGAGATGTCCCAGCTGGCCTAGGTCACTTGGCCTCATTTGGAGCTACTAGGGCGTGGCCATTTTCATTTGGCTCTAAGTCAAGGGGAAAGCCAAGGAAATCCCCAAGCCTAGCATTTCCTCCAGGGTCTCAGGAACAGAACATGTGCAAACAATGAACTCCTCTTAGACTCGGCCATGGACACAGATTCATCTCGAGGGGTTTTCTGGCTACCAGTAGAGTGAACTCAGTCGGAGCCAGGCAGTCGGACTGCAGCAAGGCTCTGCCTGCCTCCGTCAGGACACATTCTAAGAAGCAGCCTCTCACCAGAGCACCAGGTAGCTGGTGGAACACCCTGACCAGATACCAGGTCTGTCTTCATTCAGGTCTCTCTTTCTTTGTCTACAGAGCAAGGGCCGTGTTGTCCCACACAGGCCTTTATTACTGTTGAGATCCTGGGTCACATGGCCTGGAGGAAGCACTTCTGTCCTTGACGATGAACAATAGGTATGCTGTAAATTCACAAATGGCAGCTCTGGACTCAAGAAAAGACCTGATGCTCTTGATGAGGACAGGAGGGAGGTTGGGGGCAACACAGACCCAATGTTCAGCTGGGAGCTGACAATGGTACTGACCTGTGGAAAACTACCCGGAATTGTGTTACGCAGTCGAACGCGTACCTCTTACCCAGCAACCCCACTTCTGCTGCAGAACAGGAAAACTCCTGGGCATGTGTCCTGGGAGAACAGAAACCGATGTTCCCAGAAGTACTGTTTTTAAGAGCAAAAGCCCTGGGAACATCTCCAATGTCACTCATTTAAAGAACAAAGGATGAGTGGGTTGTGGTTTAGTTCACATGGTGAAACAGAACTCAGTATGGAGGGCAGCCTGATCTTAGCACAGAGGAACTGTGGAAAGCTGGCTGCAGTTTAACTTGACTTATGTCCAGTCCAAAGGCTGGAAAACATAAATAAATTAAGTACAGATAACATAAAATTTTCTGCCACTTTTAAAAGCATCAATTTTAAGTTAAAAATTTAAATAAAACATGCAGAATTACAACTACCTATTTTGAGCCTTTATCACCCCAGAGACCTGGTATTGCTTAAACACTAATTTTCCATTCTTCTCCATTTAGCTTCTGGTGACCTCTATATGTATGCATGTATGTATGCATATGTATATATACATATGTATATGTCTATATATACATATATATGTGTATATGTATATATGTGTGTATATATATATATATATACACACACACACACACACACACACACACAGTCTCATAATCCTTGTATGGATCTGGACAATTGGGCCTCAAAGGGGTATGCTATAAAAAGAGAGGAGTCCTGGAGTTTGGAGTATACCTTTGTCTCATACATACATACATATATATATATATATATATATATATATATATATATATATATATATATATAT
>NW_026596040.1:36499054-36530226 GCF_907164565.1 Psammomys obesus | reverse complement strand
TATATATATATATATATATATATATATATATATATATATATATATATGAGTGTGTGTGTATAAACATATATAAATAATGCAAAAAAGTCATATAACCTATATATATATAAAAACATATGTTTATATATATGTATAGGTCAAATATGTTATATATAGGTCGAATATGTCAAATAACCTATATATGCACATATGTTTATATATATATATGTTATTTGACATATTTGCATTGGTGTCCATATTTGCATAGTTGATAATCATTTGCTACATTTGTTGCTATATATATGAACATATATATACATATACATAATTTTTACATGTATCTTTTACGTATGTATAGATGCTGGTTTTTTTTTATCTAGAAAAAGGTAAAAATAAAGTTTGTCCTTTTATTCTCTCTCCACAGGATAGCTGTTCTTCACTGGCGTCACCAGGTGGAAGAGGCAGAGGCACCACTGTTCTGAGCAGTACGGCTCTTAGCCTGCCCTGGTCAGCACTTCTTGCTGTCCTCTCTGGTCTGTGCCCCCTGGAGAGCGGTGGCAGGTGCTGGTTGCCCGTGGACTCTGATGGAATGCGGCACTTGCTGTGCATATGCCGGCTCAATAAAGAAGCGACCATGTCAACGGTCTTTGCACAGCGTCAGCTGTGCCCTCCACACTCCTACCATGCCGCACACAATCTGCCCTCGGGGCGCTTCGCAGCACCTGCTGCCCACAACCTCCTCTCACTGGTACCTTTAGTCTCTAAGCCAGTGTCACTGGGACCAGCCATGTCCTGGCCTGCCTGGCCAGCCTCGGATGGTTGGACCAGTCTCCTCATGCCAGCACCTGTCCTGTATACCTGTCACTGGCCAGGACCTCTGGTGTCCCTTTTGGGGCCCCTCTCCTCTATCAGCTGTGTTAGCTGCTGGCAACCTTGAGCTGAGCCTGCTCTGGGTTTACCACTTTTGTGCTTTCCCTGTGCTTAGCATGTCCCTGATCTGATCCCTTTGTGTGCGGCATGAGAAGAGACATGAAGAGGGGCCATGGCGCCTATGACATAGTTGGAGGGTAAGGAGCTAACAGGGCCAGGAGTTGGGGGGATACTTCCCTCTGCTGCTGACAACATGGAGCAAGGCAGCACTTGCCTGTCATGTGGAACTAATCTTTCTAACATAACCGATTTGCCCTGGCTCAGAACTCCACATTCTCAGTCCTTTCTGCTCTCTCTGGGATCCTGCCCAGGGCCTGGCTCTGTGTGTTCCTGCCTTATCTCCTTCTAAGTATGTCTGTGTCTCATAGGGTTTCTATTACTATAATAAACACCACACTCCAAACAACTTGGGGAGAAAAGGATTTGTTTCAGCTTACAGCTTATTGTGTACCATCTGGGAAAGTCAGGACAGGAACTCAAGGCAGGAACTGGAGGCAGGAACTTATTCAGAGGCCATGGAGGGGTGCTGCTTACTGGCTTGCTCCTCATGGCTTGCTCAATCTACTTTCTTATGCCATCCAGGACACCAGACCATCCACAATGGGCTGGGCCTTCCCACATCAATCATTAATCAAGAAAATGTCTTACAGACTTGCTTGCAGGCTAATCCCAGGGAGGCATTTTCTTAATTAAGATTTCTAAGACATATGAGCGAACACTGGAAGTAATGATCTACCTCACTGATAGGCTTTTCTGGCTGTTTTTGTCATTTTGACACAAACATAAATGTTATCTGGAAAGAAGAAATCTTAATTGAGAAAATGAAGGAATAAATAGTATACAAGGACTTGGGTTAGGGGATCCTCTAGTTGGGGATTCAGAGAAAGCCTTCCCCATGGGGTGTTCTGGTCCTAAGTGAAGTCAAAGGGGCAGGTTAGGCAGGCTGTGAGGTTCCCTTAAACTGCTATTCTCAAACTCCCATGTGCTTGCAGCACAAGGGTTTGATTCAGAAGGTTTGGGATGAAGCCTGAGGTGTTGCATGTATACTAGACTCCCAAATGGGGTCCGAGATGCTGGTCCCTGGGTAGGCCCTTCTGTGTTTTGATACCTTAGTGTAAAGAACAGAGAGTCAAATCTAGTTACTCTGGGGCCTCACTGAGGAGCTGGGAGCTGCAAGTGACACACTCAGTCTGTGTGTTAACAGGTTGTTCTGTGGAGAGAGGATGTGTGGGAGAGCTCAAAGCAGAATCTGGGAGGCAGGAGTTAGGGTGGCATCTGAGGAGGTGAAGAATGACTGCAAACTGGGTGGCAGGTCATAGGACAAGATGCTCAGGGTAATGGAAGGATCTAGAAAAAGATTTCAAGTTGGTGCCTGCCAAGGTAGGTCTGTACAACTCTGGCTTCCAGCATTATGCACTGAACCTGAATGTGAGGCCTTCCCTAACCTGCTGAGCATGCTGGGAAGAAGTGCTGCAAGCCTGCACACTTGCTTCTCTGGAACACTGGGCTTGGGAGAGTGGGGTTGTGGTACAAGAGGCTTTCAGGGTCCAGGAGAGCCAGGAACACTTCTCAGCTCTTCTGGGCCTCCAGTACTGCTTTCTGAAGTAGGGAAGGCAGCCACTTCTTGCACTGACTCCCATATTTCCTCCTCCAGGAAACAGATCCAGGCCCTCAGCTGAGCCATCATCCAGATCCAAGTTTGCTGGGTAGAAAGGGAAGAGGTGGTGGACCAGCTGCTTGGTAGTAAAAACCAGGACATGAGTAGCTCAGGCATCCAAGTATTTGCACCTCCCCAAGTCATCAGAACCAGGGGGTCTTTTTGGCTGCTTTTGCTATGTATCTTGAGTCTGCTACTGCTTTGCACCACTTTGAAACTGGCCTTATAGTCAGTAAAAATTAAAAGGTAACTTATAATCCCAGCACTTGGGAGGCTGAGGTAAGAGGACCAAAGCTTTAAGACCAGCTTAGGCTACATACAGAGAAACTGTCTCAACAAACAAAAATATTCACCACCAAAAACTAAATGGTAAAACTTAAAAGAGGCACACACCCAAACCCCGCCCCTTTAACACAGCTTTAAAACGAGCTGGCCAGTATCTGGGGCCTTTGAGATACTTCTGTCCCCAAGGACTTGAAGCATAACTGGGGGCTTTCTGCAGGAGCAGAGGATGTGCCAGGTTCCCTGGAGCTGGGATTACCTCAAGCTATCTCTCACCGCTGCTGTGGCAAACCTGTTCCAGAGACCTTGGAAATGTTGCCCACTAGGGCTGCCGGCCACGCCAGTGTAGCCATAGCCAGTGTGCGATCCTGTTTCCAGTCTATCTCTTCTGCAAACAGCACTTCCTGATAATCAATGGCTGTTCATTTATCATTCTCTGGTGTTTCAAGACATTGGCTAGCGATGTGATCCACGTTGTTCTGAAACTCATGATGTGGTCCAGACTGGCCTCAAACTTGACAGCCTCTCACCCCAGACTCTCAGGTTTTGGGATTACAGCATGTACCACCATACCCTCCCTGTCTGACCCTTTTAATGGTGTCTGACATTGAACTGATTGTACAGGGACAACTGATGTCACTGCTCTCTTTTCCGGATACATACATTGATTGTAAATGACTTTTTTCCCCCTCACTTGCTAAAAAGATTAAGTGCTTTATCTTTATTTTATGGGAACAGAGCTGCTGAGCTGGGTATGTGGGAAGTAGGGGGTAGGGACTCTATGTTCTGTCCTGTGTAAGTTCCTCATCTTAGAGGCCTGGCAGCCTGTGGCACCATTGAAACTCCAGTGTCACACAGTGGTAGCAGACTCCACAGAGAAGACCCAAAGTAGCTGGACGATTGGGATTAGAACTAACTGAACATCCCTCAGCAGCTCTGTGAAATGGCTGAAATGGGCAGCAAAGGGCACGAGCATGTGTGACCGAGGGAGGGAAGGGAACCTCGTGAGAGAAAGCTGTGGGAACTAGCAGAAGGAGCAAGAGCTGTCTGGGTTGGCAAGTGCGTAGGGACTGGTTCCAGGACTGCAGGCAAGCTTCGTACACAGTCCACCTGTGGTCTGCAGCCTTGTACCAGCAGCACTGTGGTGGGACAAAGCAGCTTTTATATCCCCACCTCACTCTAACCCTTGCCCCAGGGGATATCAAAGTGTTTTCCCTAGGGTCCTGGCTCCCTCACAGGAAGGGTGTGGATCCAGGGGCCTGGGGAGCCTATCCCTAGGGCTCTGTCTGGAGAAGGCTGACACCTGGGCTGTGCTATCTCACTTCTGGTAGCTGCGGGTGCTTATGTCACCTGTCCCTAGGCCTGGAGAGCCGGAGCCTGAAGCCCATGCTATGCCTTCAGCTAGATCACTATCTCTTCCTGGTTACCTATCAAGTTTCAGTTGCAGGCTGGAAACCAAAGAGAGAAAGTATAGGGTACTTTCCACCCACAGAGGTAAGAAACTGATGAGAAAGATGAGACAGGCTGCAGAGGCCATAAAAATGAGCTACCCGACATGACTGCAGCTGCTAGGAGCAAGGTCAGTGGTCAGGATAGCTCCAAGGCAGAATGCCACCTGGCCCAAAGTGGCACCTTTGCATGGACTGATCACACTCAATAACCACAGAGGGCATTGGACACTCTAAAAAGGCCTGGGCTAGCCCAAACTGGGGTGAACCTGAGAGCCCATGTCAGTTCTAGACGTTCCCATGAGGTTAGTTGGATTTTTGAGCACCTCTGCAATTTCTCCTTTGTCTCTCCTGCTTGTGCTCCTCTGCTCTGCACATGAGCTGACCCCTCAAACATCTGCATATTAAGCTGTTCCCTGCCCTGTCACCAGAGGACCCCCCCCAACCTTTGAGAAAGAGGGAACACAATAACGGAACACAATTCACACAGTAACGCCTAGGACTTCTATCTCAGTCACTGCCTTATTGCTGTGAAGAGACACTATGACCAAGGCAACTCTTAGAAAACATATAATTGGGGGCTTAACAACTGCAAAGGGTTAGACCACCATCATCATGGTGGGCACATGGTGGCCCTCATGGCGCTGGAGCATCAGTTGAGAGCTAGCTACATCCTAATCAGCAAGCTGAGAGATTCTGGGCCTGGTGTGAGCTTCTGAAATCGCAAAACCCACCTCCAGTGAATCACTTCCTCCAACAAGGCAATACCTACTCTGTCCAACAAACAAGCCCACACTTCCTAATCCTTCTCAAACAATGCTACTCTCTGATGACTCAGCATTCAAATATATGGCCAGTTGGGGGCCATTCTTATTCAAAGTGTCACAGTTTCCCTGGTTCTAAACCTAAGCTCTGCAAGAGCTGCAGACATAGAAATAAGAGCTTCAAGATACATACTTTAAATACAGTATGTCCTTAAAATACAGCTTGTGCTTGGAATGTTAATGTATGTTTTCTTAATGAATCTGTAAGACAATCACAGGTCCACTGTAGCCTCATTTATCAATAGGAAGTTATTCCTCTTGTATTTTATGTTTGATGCTGAGCTTTGGGGTCACAGATAAACAGGAAGTGATATAGCCTGGGGACAGTGAGATGGTTTCTGCACTGCAAGGCTCAGTGAGCCAGGAAAAACACCAATTAAAGCAAATCTGTCTGCAAGGAATGAACCCAGTTGTCAGATTATCCTTACAACCTGAGTACCATCTTCCCATCTCTCCAGGCAGATTGGCCCCTTTAATTGCCATCAATAACTTCGGAGAAAGGCGACCTCTACCTAGAACTGTCACATTCTCTGGGTTCATGAATGAGTTCAGGCAAAGCCTGCAGTCTGTGACCCCATGAGGCTGGGATGAGAGGAATGTGTGGCCCATGGGAGATTCTAGGGTGCACATACCCTCACTGAAGTCAATGGCACAGACTGGAATAGACTCTTTCACCACTGTCTGGAGAGTAAACTGAGCACAGACAATGTGTGAGACCCACAGTACTGCTAACTACCCTTCAGACACTTTTACTACTGAACTATTGTCTCTCCTGTTACTGAGTCAATTAGTCTTTTCTACGGAGAAGGCAGCTGGAGCTGGGGTGTGCGTCTGGGTGTCCAGGGCCTTCTGACACAGTGATACAGAGGGTTTCAGATGGGCGCTCACCTTCTGATGGCATTCTTGGTGTCCTGTGTATCAAGGGCTAAGGCAGCCAGGGAAGGGTAAGAAACTGGAACAACAGAGTCACCTTTTAGGGGACATAGACTGGAGGAATTTAAACATTAGTTGGGAGGAGGACCCTAGATATCACCCTCTTCCCTAACATCTCTGTGAACAGCACTGGCCAATACGGGGATACCCAGAAAATAACCTAAGGCCAGGCAGCTGCTGCATGCTGTTATGGTGGCAATGGTGGCAAGGGAAATGCTATAGTTGTCCCATTTGGTGGCCCCAGAAGACGAAAGTGGCCCTACCAAACAGTTCTGCCTGGGAGATGCTGCCCAGCAGATGGCCCTCTGGCAGGGTGTGGCAGCAGGGCAGGAGCCGGCTGTGCATTCTAAGAATGTGGGACATCCGGTAACCCCGTCCCTGGGCACTGCCAAGAGCAGAGGAAGTGCAGGGCAGCTGCAGAGCCAGTGTAACACATGCGAGCACCTGCAACCATCCCGTGGAGGTGCCACACGCTTGGCCAGGCTAGTCTCTGGTGAAATGTTATTTTTATAACATTTGATCTTATCAAAGGATATCATTTCAAAAGTTTACATTCTTGAACTAGTGTTTTCAACTTCCTTTATTGCCTTTTGTGCTGGTTTCCCCTACAGAATTACCTTGTCTGATTTAGTCCCTGGCAATAAGTACTTTGGGAAACTCATTATCAGTTCATTCTTCATTAATGTTGCTAACGTCTAAGTGCTAGCCCACGTAGTCAGTTAGATTTAGGGAGTCTCTGGCTGCACAGGTAGAATAACTGCCTTTAAAACTCTGTACCCTGGACACCTGAACGTGACCAAGTGCTGTCCATCACATCAGAGTTGTGCCCTGGGCCCAGCACTGGCCAGTGTGAGCACACAACCCCTCCCAAATTTGATCACCCAGAACTAGCTGTGAGATGTTCTGAAATGGACTTATTTCTAAAATTCTGGACAGTTCAAGGCCCTAGAGGGAATCCTGTCTTAGTGAGGGCCCTCACCAGCTACATGCTCCTGGGAACACCGACAGAGTGATACATGGTGATCACTCCTGCTTTCTTAGGAGGCTTCCATGGGATGGTTACCTGGCTCTGGGCTCAGAGAGACCTGTGACAGGGGACAGAGCTCCACATTGAGTCTGTTGGAGCTGTGCAGCTAGAAACAGCAGTCCTTGGGAGCTGCTCTTGGGGTGAACCCCTATGAAAAGAATCTGAACATCCCTGCCCTAGGATGCAGAGGAAGGGACATTTGTCCTCCTGTCTAGGTACTGGTTAAAGCAGTCACATTCAGGCAAAGAGAAAGAGAGAGGAAAGGCTGGAAGAAAGGGAGAGTGGCAGATAGAAATGGGAAGGGTTGAGGGAGAGATATGCTCAGCTTAGCAAAGGTCCTTCCAAAGGGCCCCATGTAGACAGCATGCTCCACAGGCCAAGGCATTGAGAGGCCTGCCCCTCATCCCCGAGGCTTCATCCTCATTGCCAACAGGAAAACCTCAGTTTAGATAGCACAAATAACTAGGCCAAGGTCACAGAGCCTATTAACGATAGAGCAGAGCCTGGAATCAGGCCCTGACCACAGCGCCTATGGGCTAAGAGCCTGTGTCATATGTCTTTGCTCATCACCATTCCACCTCAGAGCATCTCTTGAGCCCTCAGCCCACTGGACATTTCTCCTGGGCCAGTCACCTAAGGGAGTGTAGACTCATGCTTCCTTTTCGGGCTCAGTCCTAACTGTCTAGACAGAAGGCAGCCTCTGAGAAGGCAGGGCAGAACCTACAGGGGCCTGGACAATGGTGGGTGCTGCTCTGTCCCCACTGATCAAGCCCCTCCTCCAATGCCCTGTTAGCTGTGGGAAGGCTTACAGGTTTGCACACCTTCCAGCAATCATTTTGTCCTCTCCCCAAATCCCCTCAAGCCAGGCCCACTGGGCGCCTCTTCCCAGAGAGTGCTCACTCGGGCTGGCCTCTGCTCAGTTCTCTCTTCTGCCTGTGTTTGCAGAGCTCCTCCGTGTTCTTGTTATTGGACAGGCTTCCAAGATCTAGAGGCCAGGTTCACTCAGGGGCTATGTGATGGGAGTGGAAAAGGAGGGGCAGGGAGCATGGTGAGAAGCTGCCTCTAAGCATGGAGCAGCATCAGAGAAGGGAGTGGGGAAAAAAGAGGCAGCAGGGTAGAACACCCCACCCATCACAGCCAACAGCCTGCTGAAGCCCGCCTTCCCAGGGCCTGAGGCATCTGGAGTAGCTGCTAGCCTCTATTGGACCCCTACCTGCCTGAGCTCACACCCTGTGGATCAGGAAGAAGGCCACTGCATAGAGGAGGTAGTTTCTCCTCCTTCAGAAAGGCTTGTCTTTTCGGCTGCTCCTGGCTCTCCCAGCCAGGCCTACCAACCGCTGTCCCCGCCAGCACGCTCACTCAGGTCCTCCATGCTCCTTACAACTCAGCCACCTGCAGCTGATCCTGAACACAGGCCTAACAGGCAGTTCCACATCCTGTGACTCACATGGTTCCAGGGCTCCCTCCTCGCAGGCATGGCCGGCCCCATACTGTTCAGAGCAACTGCTTCTGTTCTCCTTATTGGAGGATAGAGGAAGGTGGCCAGCTATTCTACTCTTTAATGCCACACCATCTGAACAGGGAAGGTTGTATCCTGTGACCTAGTATGAAGAGCTGGGTTTTCCTAGAACCAAGTAGATTCATCAGAGCCACGGGACGAGGAGAATTTTGGAGGGATGTTAAGAGCTTGTAGGAGGCAACTATGGAACACAGACTAATGCCAGGGTGGGCAGGCACCTGTCGGGGGAGAGGGCAATGGAGCAATGGAGGAAAACCTATATAAACAGTTTGCATTAATACCTGCTTCAAATAAAGCCAAGGGTCAGGGGCTAGAGAGATGGCTTAGCAGAAAGAGCGCTTGCTGTTCTTGTGAAGGACCAGAATTTGGCTCTTAGCATCCGTATGAGGTGGTTCACTACTACTTATAACTCCAGGTCCAGGAGGTTCAATGTCCTCTTCTGATCTCCACGGGCACCCCTACACATGTTCACATACACATGTAAACACACACACAGACACATAAATCACATAAGTTCTTTAAGATCACAAGACCCAAACACCACACCAAACTAAACAAGTAAATAACAAAAACAAGGGCCAAGAGGTGGGCATAGAGGGCATGCCTACAATCCCAGCGCAGGGGAGCACCTGGGAGGGGAAGCAGGAAGACCAGCGTGGGCTGCAGAGTGAGACTCTGTCTTGAAAAACAATATCAAACCAGGGAGGGCCAAGGACACTCGGGGGGCTTCCTAACTTCCCAGTGTTCTTCTTACCTAGTTACCTTTAGATTAGTTAGTTAGCATCCACTCAGGACACACACACACACACACACACACACACACACACACACACACCCCACAATCCAGAGGGAAACTGCCATGCCCGGGTAACTCCCCCAAACTTGTTCCTTTTAAAGCTGCCAAGTGGGAGGCCCCCTCATCAGTTGGAAGCACACCAAGCCCATTTCCTTTATTGCAACCTCCACTCTTCTAGAATTTCTCCTTCTCGGCAGGTCCAGGCTGTAGGGACATTAATCCCTATTCAAATGAACCTTCCAGGCTCTTCCTTCATTAAAAAGAGAAAAATGTCTCCCACCTCCCCAAGCTGCAGGCCCCTTGTGCATTCCCAGGAAGGGAGGGGAGGGCTCGGAGCCCACATAGAGGCTGCTTCAAGTTTCCTCACCTGGCTCTCTCTTGTTGGAAAGTAGAAATGCGACCCTTCTTTACCTCCTCCCTGAGGCCGCCCTTCAGGAGCTTTAATAAACACTGATTATTTCGGTCCTCGGAGCACAGCTGTCCTGTGAATTGTCCAGTCAGGGTTACGGGGTGGGAGCTCACAGCTCAGATCTCTAGAATAAAGCTGCTGCCTTCCCTCCTCCGCCACTTGGCCCAGCAGGGGAGAGGGGAGTGTGGCTAGGATCCAGACCCACTTGGTTCTTGCTGGTGCTCCACTCTTATCCCCACCCATTTCTACCCCCTCCTGCCTCTGCTTTCACATCACATGAGTTTTTTATTCTCTCTCTTCCCTTAAGATCTCTTTTCCCCTCCTCATGGGTTACTATACAGCATAGTAGACTTTAGGAGAGAAATCACAATCTTCACAGAAAAGGCATTTGACAAAGTTCAACATCCCTTCATGATAAAATCTCCGAAGAAATTACGAACACAAGGAACATATTTCAATGTAATAAAGGCTACATTAAAGCAAGCCTATAGCCAATATTATACCAAATGCGGTAAAACTGAAAGATTCCCTGTAAAACATGAAACAAGACAGGAATACCCAGTTTCCCTACTCTTAATCAATGTAGTACTTGAAGTTTTTGCTGCAGCAATGGGAAAGGGATACAGACAGGAAATGAAGAAGTCAGATGGTCTTGACTGTGGCTGCCATGATCCTATGTTAAAGGACCTGAAAGGTTCAAGCAGAAACAGTGAGACCTAATAAATATTTGCAAAGCAGCAGAACACAAATACTAACTTTTCTACAGAACAATAGTGAACATGCTGAGGAATTCTGAAAGAAAAGTCTCATTCACAATAGTTTCAAAAACTAGCATAAATGTCTAGAATTGCACTAAGGAGGTGAAAGAACTCTCCAAGAAAAATTGAATACAGAAAAATTGAAAGACACTGTTCCAGGGCAGAATTAATGTGGTAAAAAAAAAAATGGCTCTATTATTAAATATACAGATTCAAGGCAATAGCCATGCAAATTCCAGTAACATTCTTCATAGAGCTAGAGAGAAATTCTAAAACACATAAGAAAATGCAAAATACCGAAAATAGTAAGAGCAAACACAGAGAACTATGTTGGAAGTTTCACAATATCTGATATTAAAGTATACCCCAGAGCCATAGGGACAAAGATAGCATGATTCTGATGTAAAGAAAGACATGTAGCCAATGGACTAGAATTGAGGCT
Source organism: Psammomys obesus (assembly GCF_907164565.1). Classification (NCBI taxonomy): domain Eukaryota; kingdom Metazoa; phylum Chordata; class Mammalia; order Rodentia; family Muridae; genus Psammomys; species Psammomys obesus. The sequence goes on along the minus strand of NW_026596040.1, from coordinate 36,519,222 downwards.
TAAACCCACAGAGCTGCAACCACCAATTTTTTGAAAAATGAATCAAAGATATGCATTAGACAAAAAGCCCCTTCAACAAAGTAGTGCCGAGAAAAGAGACACCCACAAGCAAAGGAACAGAATTAGATATACATCCCTCACCCTACTGAAAAAAATAACAATTCAGAATTAGTCCAGGACTTAATACAAGGCTGGACATGTGGAAAACACTTAAGGAAAACACGTTAAGATAATGGGGGCACCCAGAAAAGGACCCTGGCAACACAGGAAGGAACACCAAGGGTTGACAGATGGGACTACACAGAGTTAAGAAGTTCCTACAGAGCAAATGAAACAATCGCCAGAGTGAAGAGACAGCTGGCAAAATGGGAGAAAATGTCTCCCAACCAAACATTAGACAAGCATTTAATATATAGAATATATAAAGGATAGGAAAAAAAAACCTGACCACAGCCAAATCTTCCAATCACTAAACAGGTTAATAAATTGAACAGATAGTTCTCAAAGGGAAAAAAAAAAATAGGGACTGACGAGATGGCTCAGAAGGTAAGGGTGCTTGGTGCCAAGCCTGATGTCCTGAGTTCATCCCTGGGACCCACATGGTGGAAGGAGAGAACTGACTCTTACAAACTGTCCTTTGACCTCCACACATGAGCTACATAGTGCATGCACGCACACACCTCAAAAACGTAGAAACAGGGCTTCTGAGAGTTAACAGACATTACATTTTAAAAAGCATAAATGACCAGAACATTTTAAAAAGTGCTCAACATCTCAGCCACCAGGAAACACAAAATTAAACTATTTTAAGATTCTATTTCATCCTAGTCATATCTGCTAATATCAGGGAAGTGAATAATGAATGATGTCTAGGCATGACTGGGGGGAGTGTAAACGGGTGCAGCCACTGTGGAGATCGTATGGAGGTTTTTCCAACACCTAAAAATGGTCCAACCGTGCGAGCCAGCTATACGAGCCCAGGCTTCATACCAGGGAAACAGCACAGAGATGCTTGCCCATCAGTGTTTACTGCATCACTGTGCGGAAGGGCTAACAAATTTCAACAGGCAGACGCAGTTTTTGAGCCATCTGCTAGCCACTGTAGCCAAGCTACAGTGAGGAAGGGTGGGAAGCAGAGCTGGAAGGCAGGTTTATAGGCAGAGCTGCCTTCCCTCTGCCAGGGAGTCAGGTCTCCCTGACTGTCCTTCGTCTAAGTCAGGGAAGCTCTAAAATCATACCGGTGGGAATGAGTCTCAGGATGGTTCTTGGCTTACAATTTGTTGGCACGTTATTTGAGGGCGGAAACTGAGCTTTGGTTGGTTTGCTTCTTACAGAGCAGGGCTGGGATATTTGGCTGACAAAGGAATGAATGAATGAATGAATGAATGAATGAATGAATGAATGAATGAATGGCATGCCAGGCTGCTATTAGATACATTGTAAAATAAGGTAGGAAAAGTCCTAAGGTGTTCAGAAGAAGTGGGTGGGACCTCACGGGGAGGGGACAGAGAAGAAAGTGGCACTGAGTAATTCTGTCTCATCACAGCTGTCTACACCCCTAGGCCACCCAGGGCTGCTAAGGTAGATGGTCTGGTTATCTGCTTCCTGTCCTCAGAGAGCATGGCTCTGAGCACCTAAGTTCCATTTTGTAACTCCTGCTCCAAGAAATTGGAGCAATTGTTCTCTGAGGATGTGTACCAGAATGGTCAGAGCTAAAGTTCAGAGTCTTTCTATTCAAGGGCTTCGAGTTGCTCAAAATGGCAGCATCTCCCTTCTTCACAAATTAAATGCTGTACTGTGCCAGGCTTGCCCTGAACTGCTCTACTTGAGTCAGCTGTGTGGAACTCTCTGGAAAAAGACAGCCTAACCTACTGCTACCTCAGTGGAGGGAGCCGGAGCACAGAGGAGACTGTGCGTTCTCAGACTTCACCAACACCTGCAGCCTGGCTGCCGCTTTGATTCTGCTTTTGCCCTCTCTCTCAGGTGGGAGCAGCACCTGCGAGCTTTTAAAGGGCTTCGCGGTGAAAGTAACATGTGGTCAAGACTAGGGGCTGGAGGACTAAGCACCGATTTGAAGGTGCAAAGCCTGATCCAGCCGGTTCTGCCAAATTCTAACACAGTGACTCCCCCAGTCTACTGGAATCCGCTTCTAGTACTGAGGTTTGGCTCACGCACCCCAGGATGCCAAACGACCTGTGCGCAACACACTCAGGTGAAGGGCAAGCTTTTGCAATCTTCGGTAGCATTAAAGTGAGTCCTCGCTACAGCATGTCTCAGTTGCTTCTGTTGAGAGAGTGTCACCCCTTCCATCATCATAGCGATCACACAAAATTGTGTCATTGCAGACCTTAGAGGCCACTGAGAAGCAGCACCCAGCTACACAGAGGTTGCAGAACTGTTATGTGGAACTTAGCAACATGGCATGAGAGGATACATCAGTAAGGACATCCCAGAGGGAAAATGGTCCTCATGATATGCAGCAAATGTGACTGAGCTTACTCCAGACTCAAGGACACTGCTTCCCCGGGCAAATAAACCCTGAGTAAATCGGCCAGCCTTCAGGAATGGAGGGAGGCACACATCTGTAATCCCCAGACTCAGCAGGTTGGGAAAGAGGCTCAGAAATCCAAGGCCAACATAGCACCATTCTCCCCATCTCAGAAAACAAGACAAAACAAAGAAAATAGGAAGACTGTGATTGAAAAGTATTATCCAGCAGTATCGGTGAGTGTTTGGAGGAACCGAAACAGTCTTACACTACTGACTGTAAGGTGTAAAACCTCAGCCACCAAGAAAGAGAGTCCGGCAGTTTCCCAAAGCTTAAACAGGGTTGACCAGAAATCCCACCTCTATGCATATACCCAAGAGAATGAAACCCAGGGCCACACAAGAGCTTATCCACAGATGACCACGGAAGTGTTCTTGATAAGTAAGATGTAACAGAGCCAAGCCAGGAGGACTATTCGAGAATGAAATCAAGTCCTGAGGCATGCTCCCGGTAGATGGAGCTCTGAGAAGCACTTGTGTGAACTAAAGAACTCACAGCAGATCACATATGATGCCACTCCGTCCGTGATAATGTCCAGAACAAATAAGTCTAGGGAGACAGAAAGTAGACGATTGCTTGAGATGAGGTAGGCAGGGACTGCTAATGGGCGCTGCTTCTGGCGGGATTTAAAAAAATACTCTAAAATTGATTATAGCAACCAGTTACATGACCCTAAATATAAGCGAAACAGCCAGTGAATTATATACCTTAAATGAGTAAAGTATATGTATGTGACCTGCAATTCAATAAAATTACTATTTAAAAGCAAAAGCATATCTGTAATCCTTGTGTTTCAAAGCGGAGGCCGGAGGATCAGGACTCCAAGGACATTCTCAGCTACATAGGGAATCTGGGACAAGCAGGGGCTAAGCCTCAAAGCCAGAAACAAGCATGCTGAAAGATGGCTCAGCAGTTCAGAGCACTTGTTACTCTGACCGATGATGCAGGCTTGGCCCCCAGCCCTCACGGTGCTCCTCAACCCTCCACAGCTCTACTTCTAGGGGATCTGATGCCTTCTTCTGGCTTTTTGCAGGCATCAAGCCACAGGTGGTGCACATGTAGGCAAAGCATTCATGCACAGGAAAGTTAGATAAATCTTTAAAAGCCAGACAAACCCATCTACAACAACACCCTAAACATCTAAAACAAAACAATCCTTTAAAAAAATTCCTATTTTTGTTCTGTCTCCTAGATGCAGATAAGCCGTGGCTAGTCTCATCTATGTCTAAGGAAGGAAAGCGTCTACAGGCCCATTGTCCCTTCTGCAGAGGCTTGTGCTGGTAGTTTCACAGAGATCAGTGGGGCAATTGCTGCCTCTAAATAACTGAGTAGAGTTGTCTGTCAGAACCCCAGCATGGTGGTGGAGCAGGTAAAAGGGTCTGCCGACAACTTAATGGCCTGAGTTTCGTCCCCAAAACCCATGTGGTGGAAGGAGAGAATTGACTCCTCAAGTCATCATCTTACCACCAAATATCTTCTATGGCACATCTGTACCCCACACATGTGTACACACACACACACACACACACACACACACACACACACACACTAAATAAATACAATGAAAATGTAAAAAGAATGGTGAGAATCCACACAAAATAAAGTGAGTCATGTATGTGTAGTTCCCACATGTGTGTAGGTGGCACAGACATTGCTGAGGGCCAAGGCAAGTTACACAATATCACTGGGAGGGTCAGGCACTCAGCTGCATGTAGTTTGCATGTGATGTGGAAGAGCCCACAAAGACTGCATGCCTTCTTCCAAGTTTTGCCACTTTTCAAGCTTAGAATCTTAGAGTAGTTCTACTCTATTTGTTCTGTGGGTAGATCAATTGTTGGCTACTGTAAATTATTGTCACCCCCTGGGTTCCTGTCCTAGGACCAGCGGGCTTCCCTGTCCCCTGCTCCCTGACCATCCCTGCCATGTTTGGGTGGGAAGGGAGAGGCACACAGTGAAGGTAAGATTGAAAGTGAGCGTAGATGGAGCCCCTCCACACCAAGCCTGAATGGAGGGGCCCGCCAAGTAAAGCAAAAGCAAGGGCAACCAGCACCCCTCCTTACATAAGCCTAGGATCAAGCCCCCCCAGAGGGAGGCTGACATCATGCTTCAATCCCATGTCATCCACCAAAGATCAATTCTCATAGTCTCTCATAGTACCTGGGGGGGTGTGTGTCTATCAGTATTCAAATTTATTAGGTAATAACATGCAGAATGTATGCTATCAAAGGTTGGTTTCATCGCTCTATCCTCCAAGCTGTTGTTTTTTTCTCTTTTCTTCTGTTTTTGTTTTGTTTTGTTTTGCTGGTTTCATCACTCTCCCAAGCTGTTTTCTTTCTCTTTCTTTTTTCTTTTTCTTTTCTTTTTTTTTTTTTTTTTTGCTTAGTCATGAGAAGTCTAGCAAGATAAAAATCAAAACAAATACCAACACACACACACACACACACACACACAGAGAGAGAGAGAGAGAGAGAGAGACAGAGAGAGAGGCCCTTCGTGGAAGTTGCTATGTGGTGGCTTCAGAAAAGAAAACACATCTCTGCCTAATATGAAGGAGACTCCAAATTGCTCTTGGCAACAATCTCTCAACCCCATTCCCCTCCCTCTATTCATCTCCTCAGTTCCCAGCCAAAGGAAAACAAACTGAACAGCCCTCTCCCTGGCCCAACCTGTGTGGCTGCACGGCTGAGCAGGGCTGAGCCAACAAATGTCCCTGTGCAATTATACACCTGTGTAATTGCTGTAAACACAGGACAGTCAGCCCAGTGCAAGCCACCCTCATCCAGCCAAACATCTCAGTATTAGGAGGAAAATGCCTCTATTCTGACCATGGATGTCAAAACAGAACGCAATCAGATCCAGCCACCTCGAGATCAGATATATTTTTCCCCATTTAGGAAAAGGAAGAAAAAAGAAAAGGTCACTATTATCTTGGCCAGAGTGTTGTGAATTCCACAGAGGCAAGAGCCCAGAGCATCACCCAGCCAGCCAGGAGCTGTGATATCTATCAGCTTGTGGTCCTCCCAGAAGTGACAGTTAATGTTAGAGGTAGTTATCATGCCATTTGAGATGGAAGGAGAGTTAACAGACCAGATCCCAAAACGTGTATGGGTGCTGTGTCCCAAACTTCCACCTGACATCATTTTATCAGGACAGGTATGTCTGGTCTGCTAATGAAGAGGGCAGAGTGTCGGACAATACATTTGAGCCCAGGAACCTCCATGGTAGGCTAGAATAAGCCATTGTGAGACACAAACTGGCGGGAGACCAGGCACCAGTCCTAGTTTTGTTACCAGGTCCCGTGACAGAGGACAAACTGTTGTCTTATGGTTGGGGTCAGGGGCTTAGAACAATACGCTAGCCCTGAGAGGGTGGGACACACCATCTTGGCTACTGGGGAGCATAACTAGTGTGTCAGGAGTGTGACATTCTGGGGCAGGTCTTGGCCAGCCTGGCACTGCTCCAGAGAGCGGCCAGCCCTCTCAGGAGTTGTACAGGGGCTGCTTCTTTATCTGCAGTTGTCATGTGCCAAACTAATGGCTCATTTCAGAACCGGCAAGCGAGAGCCTGAAACCAGCCATGAACAGCAGGGGTTTCGGCTGGCTTTCTGGGTCTTCAGGACAGTGGCTGAGCCTGCCTCGTGCACCCTTTGAGGCAGGGACAAGTACTTGTGGCTGCAGCATGGGGGCGGTTGTAAGTCCAGCTCCTATTACCACCTTCCCCCCTGCCTTCTCCCATCCCTCCTCTTCACCCAGGCCTCCTAAGGACACGTTCCCACCCAAGGCCTTACTTAGTCAAGTGATTCCCAGTGAGAGCCAGGCGTTCCTGTTACTACTCCCACTGGCAGAGGTCAGGGCCTGGCTGATTTCATTTACTGAGAGGTGCCCAGCATTTACCACAGTGCCCAGAAGCACATGGCATACAACATAACAGCGGCTGAATTGGTCCGACTGAAAGATTACCCAGTTTTAAAAAAATTAATTCTACCTGTAACATTTACATATTGTTTTATACTATACTGTAATTAAATCAGTCTCCTCAATCATGGCATAAGATTCTAAAAGACATAGGATATGATGAGTGGCTCTGAATGCAGGCTCATGGACAGCTTACCTAATTTGAGCCTCAGTTTCTTCATCTGCAGAGCAGGACTAACGACAGCAATCCAGTGGGGCTGGTGGAGTACAGGAGAAAGCGAGACAAGTGCTCCCTGGCACAGTGTGTCTCTCTAAGCTCCACCTCTTCCTTTGGCCTCCACTCTCTGCTTATCTTCAACACTAAACCTGACCAGGCAGGCCAAGGCTCCTGCTTTGCAACCTGCAGGCCTTTGCCCTCAGGTCTTCCTCCTTACTGTCCCTGGCCCCACATTACCTGCTTCTTGAATTCCTCTGGCAGTCACGGAAGAGTCACTGCCCTCGGTTTCACTTAGAGCGGAGGTTCTCAGAATTCCTAACGCTGCAACCCTCTATTGCATACAGGTGACCCCCACCGTAAAGTTAGTTTCATCACTATTCTTAACTGTAATCTTACTACTCTTATGAATCATAACGTAAATATCTGTGTTTTCCGATGGTCTTAGGTGACCCCATGAGAGGGTCAGTCGGTCCTATGCTGCTGGAGGGGGGATGGGAGAAGCCTACTCATCTTCTGTGCCTCTCCCAGCAGGGCTCCAAAAGGTCTTATGCGCTCCGTGTCTGCCAGTTATACACCTTCATGAGGGCAGGGCAGTGTCCCAGGACTGGCTGCTGGTACAGATGCCCACTGTTCTGAATAAGGGGCCCTGGACTCTGTGCTGTCTCTGGCATGATTTTGGAGAATGTTTGCCAACCAGTTTCTCACCTGTGAAATGGAGTAGACAGTGGTGGTGGGGGAGCCTAGGGGACAGCCACCATAGGAATACCATACCCATCCAGAGAGAGAGAGAGAGAGAGAGAGATTGAGCTTTTTAGAAGAGTGGCTTTCTTTTCCCACTTAGCTCACATTGGGCTTTAAGGAGACAAGGTGGCAGCACTCAGGCTGCTTTAAAGTCCATCTGGAGGGGGCCCCTGCGAGCGTAATCAGTGAAAACAGAGGGAGGAGGGGGGCTAAAACCTGAACCTTTGCTACCCCTGTCCCTCATGTATATCAAACACCACATCTGCTCCCATCCTCCTGCTCCACTCAAAAATCTACCTAATCTGGAGAAGACGGCCTCCCAGCTTTGATCACTTCTTTCACATTTCAAAATCCCGCAGTTAGAGAGGTTGGAAGTGGCATCACCCTGGCCAGCAGCGGAACTGCGCAGGGCCAGGACCAGCTGCTAAACCAAGAAGGCAGCTGCCCCTGCCCTGTCGGTTCACCAAGTAGCCATAGGCCAGGAAGAAGAAGCCAGGACGGGAGTCCGATGCCGGGGGATCCTCACCATGAGGCATGACAACTAGAGGACTCAGCATTGAGAAGCTCCACGCAGGGTTGCACGCAGTGGGTGGTGGCCCACTCTTTCTAGCCTAAGCCAAGATCACCCCCCGGAGGTGGGGGTGGGAGGTGGGGCTGGGAGGTGGGGGCCAGGTGTTGTGAGGACGACAGAGGCTAGCACCTGGAAAAGGCTGGAGCTTCCCCGCACTCCCCAGACCAGGTTTCCGTGCCTCCCCCTGAGCTACAAGACCCTAGTAGACTCATTTGATTCTAGAGAGTTTTTCTCACCTGCCCACTCAGGATGGAGGGCACGAAGGTACCTCCACTCCGTCAGCTCCAGATTCAAGCACCAGGTCCCTGATGGTATCCCTTTTTTTTTTTTCTGCTCACGTCTGGGACCATGACTTTTGCCAAATCGCCATAGTTTTGTCCCTTCAAGTTTTTACATCTGATACTCCGGGCAGACCAACTTGCTCCCCCCCCTCCCCCCGACGCGGGTGTGCAATTTAATTTGGTCATATTTGTCCGCAATCGCCTTTAGCGGTCTCAAAGGAGGCTGCGAAGAAGGAAGGTGACGGGTGTCGCCTCAGAGTTCCAGGTTCTGTCCCAGATTGGACCCCGCAACTCCACACCCTCCTCAAGTAAGGCCAGGGTCGGAAGACCCAGCCGAGGCGCCAGGCAGCGCCTGCAGGAGCCGCTCCGCACCACCCGGGCTACCGGGTCCTCGCCACCCCAGGCGTCCGCAGAGCTTCCCGGGGCGCCCATCCGGGCTCCGTCCCACCTCCTTCTCCCTGTCTCGGCGCCCCAGCTCACATCCCCAGCCTTGCGGAGGTCACCGCACACCCACCTGGCCACCCTGGGGACGTCGCGCTCCTGCTCCGGCCGTGTCCTGAGCGCCTCCGGGGTCCGAGGCTGGGCGTCCACCCGGCAGCGCTGCTCCGGGAGCCTGCCGCAGCCTGGGAGAGGTTGTCATTGATTCGCTTCGCGCTGGGCGAGTTAAGCCATTCCAGGAGTGGTTTGGAGAACCCTCCCTCCAACCAGAAGTATTTGGCAGCCGGCCCCTTTCGTCCACCTGTACTGTTAAACGCGGGACAAGGACCAAGTGCTCCAGTGGCTTTTTCTGCTTTTCTTTAGAATACGTAAATTAACCCTTCAGGGAAGGTAAAACAGAAATGAAAGCAAGGGCGGTGGAGTTTTTCTTTCCTTCTTTCCTCCCGGGTTTTGTCCCCCCTCCTTTTCTCTAATATTTCACAAAAAGCCTTACCACTTATCTCCAGGCAGGGGAGGCTTTTTATTATTATTGTTTTATTCAATTCTCTGTGTCTGTGTTTTATTTTTAGAGGCAATTTTGTTTCCATTTGCCTGAAACCTGAGCCCAATAAAATTACTAGAATTATATGTTTTCTCCTTAAAGGGTCGTGATTGTAACTTAACCAAATCAAACACTGTACAGCAATCACTCAAACCACAAAAGAAAAAAAAAGAAAGAAAGAAGAAAGAAAAAAAAAGAAAAGAGGTGCCAGCAGCAAGCACAGAGCTGCCCATCCTGGGGGTCGTAGGATCTGGCCTGGGAGGGGTCATCAGGCCTGAGGCAGTGGCACCCACTACTCCTCTCTCCATGGGCAGACACTAACTTCGCAGTGTGACTCAATGCCTCCCACTTGGGGTGGGCCAGCCACCATCACAGAGGTGTGGCCCAGCACCCTCTCCCCAGCCTGCCCACACCACACCCTTTTTGTAAACTGCCTTCTGGGAGGCTCTGGCTGGCTGAGTCTATCAGGTCAGGTCTCCTTCCCCCAGGGGCTGTCTGGTCACCCTGGGGGAAATTGCTATTAACTCTTAAACAGCTGGTTGTTCTCAGGACTGGGGGAGGAGCCAGGGAGGGAGTCCTGGTTGACCATGTATCACAAACCACAGGAGACCATGAGGTGCTTGGCCTTCTATGCCGCTGTTCCAAGGGCAGGCCAGAGCCCTTGCTCACCCTGCAGCCGGGCTACAGTGACCCACAGAGAATGAGCATTGGGGCCCGAGAGCTGCAGAGCCCTTGAAGATGTTCCCACTAAAACAGGACAGTCTTTCTTGGAGTGTGTCCTGCACAGAACCCATCCAGGCAGGCACATAGAAAGGGTCTCTCTGTAGTTCTGACAAAACCCAGAATGCTTGGGGCGGGGGTTCCCATCTAGTCTGAAATGAATTTGTCAGCTACCCCAAGCCTTAGCAGAAGAGCCCAGAAAGCAGTGTGAGGGGAGAGGGGCTGGTGTGGAATAAGGAGTTGGGTGAAAGAGGGGAGCACTTCATGAGCACAAGTAGGTAGTCTCCAAGATCAGATGAGTCTATCGTAGTCAAACCGTACAATCCCGGAAGAAAACAAAAGAATGAAAAATCAAATGTTTGTCCATAAGTCACTAGTTATGTAAAATATATAACCAGGGTTCCACTCCCAGACCTGGGCAAGTAAGTAGTCCAAAACAAGACCCCAGTGGAGTTGGTACCCATCCAGAAATGCTTGTCTATGTACCCGAGGGTTTTGCCTCAGCAGCCACAGGCAGGAAAGTGCAATGGGGGCCACTCTTGGCCTCCTCCATGGGGCAGATAAAACATGGGTAGGGGACAGGAGAATGTGGGGCAAATGGCATAGAGCACCATCCCCTGGGAGCAGGGTGTGATTTCTACAGAGTGCCAAGGGACCACAGCAGCTAGGAGGCAGGCTTATGCACACAGGCAGGCCAGAAGTTTATGCAGCTGTGAGAAGGAGGGCACGTGGGAGGAGAGCTGGGGAGTGAAGGCTGGAGGTGGAGTCATGGGCGAGCAGACAGCTGGTTTGGCTCAGAGGGTCCTCTTAGTGGGTCAAACATTAGGTGGGTGGGGGTAAAGCCAGTTCACGGGTACAGCTCCAGTACAGGGCCTGCTCTTTTGGAGAAGGAGGGAGATTTGGAACACCTTTTCAAGGCTGGTTGAAGCAGGGATCTGCAAAGAGGGGATGGGCAGAGGGGATGGAGGACTGGTGAGGGAAGGGGTAGAAGAGGGGAGGTGACTGGCTCAGCCTGCCCCAAGCAGCCCTTCCTCACAGGACTCCCTCCAGCCAGCTCTGGAAGGAGTGTCTGGGTAAGCCAGAGGGTGGTGCCAGGGCTGCTGAATTTACAGCCAAGAGCCTGGAGGAGAGCTGGCCGATGTCCAGTCTACCCGCTGGGTCCTGTAGTGGACAGTCAGTGTCATGCCTCCCTCCCTCTTAATCACAGTGTATGCCCTGCTGGGACACTCCCTTTGGAATAGCTTTGGGGAAAAAAAAAAAAAAAGAAAGAAAGAAAAAAAAGTGGGGAGCACCACCCCTTCTCCCTTACTCTGTGCCAGCTGCCTCCTGGGAACAAGAACATAAATAAAGGCAACTCAGAGAGGGCTGGGTAGGCAGGGAGCCACAGGGAGACTCCCAAAGCCACCCACAGAAGGGGCTCTGGGCAGGGCAGACTCTAGACCTATGATTGCCCATTTCCTTCTAGGCTGGTTTCTTCCTCCTTCCGGGCTTGGGCTCTCTGTGCTCCCCTCCCTCTTACTCACCAGCTCTTCTGCTCTCTCCCTCCTGTCCTCCATCAGCTGTCCCTCGACCCTTGATCTGACCTGTCCTCTCAGGTCAGATCAGCCAAAGCCCTAAGCAGGCAGGCTTCACAGGCACACTGACTCTTACTGGCTCTCAAGCAAACACTCTTGACAATCCAGTGACAATGGGGCCCTCCCTCAATCACAGGCATGGCTCAGGGCATGCAGAGGCCCCACAGTCAAAGAGCTACTGTCATTATAGGAAACGCAGGCAGGGCCTGCTTGTCACTGTGATGGGGGCAGTACAGACAGCTTCTATGCACGAGGGAGCACAGCATCCATGCGTGCTGACATGAAGAGCAGGACACATACCTGAGCTCTGCCTCCAGAGAGGCAGCAGAGCATTTGCCAATGGTCTCCTTCCTAATTCAGTCCTCACATCAATACCACGAGGCAGCAACAAGTGCCTTTCTGTGTACTGATGAGGAAACTGGGGCTCCAAGAGATCTTGGAACTCCCTCAAGGTCACATTGCATGATGTATAATAAAACTGCTCACCACACCTTGGTCTTCATGGTGCCCAAGGGCTGCCCTGGAGTTCAAGCCCTAGATCTTTGTCTAGGTAGACCATGGGTTCTGTATAGAGCTGGGCTTGGCCCATAGGTGCCTCTGTTTCTCTACATACTGGCCATGAGAGCAATGTCTCTTACTGACCCCAGGAAATATTATTAAACAGAAGGTTGGACTCAGCTATAGCTTTGGAGAATCACCTTGTCACAATGGAACTAGTGTCTGCAACCTTGCTGCCTCCTCCTTGGCTCCTGCTTTGCCCATAGCCAAGTGCCCACCAGCTAATCCACTTCCACAACAGACTGCAAATCCCTTCCTGCTACCCTTTCAGCTCCCCAGACAGTGTCCCCCCGCAAACCCACACACCAACCTCTATAGAGATATCTTGTCCATCCCTATCCTACTCCTTAGTCCCATGTCACATGACTTCCCGCACAATCTGATCAAAACATGAATCAGGCCCTGGTGTATTAGTAATAGAGTATTTGCCTCGAATGTATGAAGTCCCAGGTTCAATCACCAGCACTATAAAAAAATTCAGATCATATATAGAACACCTGCAATGCTCTCTGGACTGTGTACTAGGCCATAAAACCTGGTAAAATCCCAGCTTCTCTCTCCAGACTGCCTCCCTCCTGCCCTATACTCCTGACACAGGCAGGCAGGTCCCGTTGCCTTTCCTTGGCTCTCATTCCCTGACCTGAAATTATTTCTTTCACCTCAGGTCTCACAGAAATGTCATCACCTCAAACAGGGCTTTCCAGACCACAGAGATAAATCAGGAGCTCCCCTTCCTGCCTGTCCTCTGTCTAAGGCCTTTGATCAGAGTGCCTTGTCACTGATATACTTTATTTTACAGAGCGCTTCTGTTGACTGCATTCTTTTACTGTCCCTCCTTTAGAGCGGAGTTTCCCCGAGGGCCAGGGCCTGGCATCTTTCATGCCTAGCATGTGACAGGCACAGGACTGCTGTGTGCGACAGCTGCTGGTTGAGAGAACTCGAGGCCTGGGAAGCATAGCTCTGGGTCTGGTCTGGGCTTTGCTGCTGTTCAGCTGTGTGCCCCTGAGGATGTGGCCTTGGTGACATCATGTGCTTCTCCAGATCCACAACCTCTCCCTCTGTAAGTGGGGACCATGGATGGGATGCTGGGCATGAGCCCTTCTAGCACAGATGTTCCGAATCCAGAGCTTATCTCATCTGAGGAGAACTTGTGGGAGGTGCACCAGGCCTATAGCTCTGTGTCTGGCTGTGGCAAGGCCTGAGTTCTCTTCGGCTAGGCCCTTGACTCAAGGCCGCTTAAGAGGACCGAAGGCCTCATCACATTCCTGAAACAAGACTTGGTGATGGTCTGCTAACCTACCCCCACCGCTGACAAGCCACTCAGGCTTGGAAACTGAACTTCTCAGGAGATAGACTCAGTATGAGCATCGCCTTCCCAATAGCCATTTGCTCCAGTCACCAGCTTTGAGGGTCCAGACCCTCGAAGGCAACAACTGGTGTACACAGGCAGAGCGTGTTCGCTTCAGCTTCTCAGTAGTGTTCTGAACCTGCTGTCCTTATTCCTGTCATTATTGTTCTTATCTGGAAGCACTAGACGGCAAACCCAGGGCTCCCTGCACTCTAATCAACTGCTCTACCACTGAGTCGCATCCTTAGCCCTTAACTTTGTAGCCTACTTGGCCTTTACAACAAGTTTTGAGAAAAGCCCTAAGAGGACCTGTATCCCTTTGCAGATGAGGGAGCCAAGGCCCCGATTAAAAAAAAAAAAGTAGATAGCATTTTTTTTCATGTTAGAGAAAATTTATGAAAGCAGAGAGAGGTCGCCCATGATGAAGGATGACTATTTGCGGTAGCACAGGCGGTCAGTCTCCCTCCCTCCCTTCCTGAGCAGCACAGCACTGCATTCAGTCTTCGCTTGACAACAACCCACCTTGAACCTGTTAGGTGCACAACAAACATTTAATCAAAGTCCGAGGGAGACAGAAGCCCCAGGGATCAGAGCAATAGGACAATCACGGCACTTCCCATAAGATTCTCCTGGAGGGCCCTACCAGCCTTTTCCTTCGTGGCTTCTCCAGGTTCCACTCTGCCTAGACAAGACCAAGACCTCGACTCAGGCTCCAGTGGCCTCTGAGATCATCCCGTGCTACACTGTCTGACCCCCAGCCAGAGCTTATTCAAGTGTATCAAATGCCAACTTGAAGTAAGAAGTCATTGCCCTTTAGCATCAAGAACAGAGAGGGAGCCACAGACGATCCATGCATGTCGTCATCTCGGTCCGCTGTAACGGCCTTGCATGTGGTCGCCCGGTTTAGCAGATGCAGGGTGCACTTTTGCCACTGGGTTTTAGTAGCAGACCCAGTCATGGCCAAACTGCCCAAAACCCTCTGTTCCTCCAAGTATCCGGCAATCACACAGAGAAGTAGACCTCTGGGGCTGGCTGGCCATTGGCTGCCCTGTTCTATGGGAGGTGGAGGATGAGGGCAAGGGGCTGTGGCCCTGATACCTCCAAAGACTGGATATCTTTGGAGGCTGCCTCTCACGTCTTGTTCCTGGGCCAGCTGGTGCTTGTCTGGGGCCAGGAAGCCTCAGAGGGGAGGTGCTGATTAAGCATAGGTGCTGGGGTGTTTGCCCTTGGGGGAGTAAAGAAAAGAACTCTGATGAGTTGGAACACAGGTCAGGGATAAGCCACTGGACGGGGATAGGCTCAGAGCCTGGCTGGCTGTGTGGTTAGCTGGGAGGGAGAGAAGTGTCCTGGCCCTCTTGCCCAAGGTCTGACTTCCTCGTAGATTGTATGGCACTCAGGGAAGGGGGAGGAAAGAGTGCCAACTAGGAGCCTGAGCTAAGCCTGGCTGGGGTGGGGCTGGGCCTGTCACCACCGGAGCAGGCTGGCAGCAGAGGGGAGGAAGAGGCTGGGTCAGATCCTGGCCTAGGTGGGGCATCAGCTGGGGGGTGGGTGAGTTCTCCTTTTGTCTCCATTTCACTCGTTCTACTACCCCATTCCCCTTCTTTACCCCCAGTTTCCCTTACTTTCACAGATAAATACCACCCCTGCTTTCCCATCTTGACTAAGGCTTTGGCTTGGAAAATGGCAAACAAGCTCTCCCAGAGCTGACCTTCCAGCAGAGGGGACAATAAATATGTGAGCGTCTACTGAAACCAGGCAGGCCATTCACTCTCAGCCCCTGTCGCCGCATAGAACCTCTCACCTCAATTGATCCTCACCCTGGGACAGCAGGAGGACAGGAACAATGATGCCCGCCCATGTACAGTGCAGTGAGGAAATGGGATGGAGGGTGGGGAGTTGGCTTAGTCAAGGTCACCCTGGGAGTAGGCCTGACTCCCTGCCCCGTGCTCTCCCAGGAGAGGAGGCTTGACTCTGTTCTTCTTAGAGACAATGTTTTTTTTTTAAAGGAACATTTGTACATAGATAATTAAGAAGAAAAAAAATGAACAAAGAACTTCGACCTACATAAGCTGTGAATTTGCCTAACACTAAGTGAACATTTGGTGTGTAAGACAGGCTCCCTAGGGGTTCAGCTGCTCTCTGGCCTTGACCCATACTCCCTTGGGCAGAATCTGGCTTGTTCTCTCAGGGTCCTTCGCATCTGTGAATTCTCATTGCCCAGTTAGGCTACTGGATATAAGAAATATTCCCTGGGTGTGAAGAGTCTATCCTCAACCAAACTTTGGACATGCTCCTCCAAGCCTTCTTCTTTCTTAATTAGGCCACATCCTTAAGCTCGTCTTGGGTCTGCCTAGGCCAGTTTAAACGAAAACCTGCTAAGTTTGGGGAGAGCACTGTTGTCCCACTCCCAATAATCACTCTGTCTGCCTTCTGGGAGAGTCTTCACTTTGTCCAGCAAGAATTTGATGTTTTCTTTTAGTATTTTTCTACCCACAGCACTGTAACCTTACCCCCAGAGCCCTGCACTCCCTCCGAGTCCTTCCAGAGCTGAGCTCAGTCTCTCTCCTTTGTTGCAGTCCTGGCTCAACTATAGTCAAAGCAAGAACAGGAAAACTACCCTTAATGTAATAGCCCCAATAAAGCTTTCCTTAGCCATTTTAGCAACTGTATGAATAGCTGTTCGTTTAAAAGCTACCAACTCAACAGTCACACTCAATTCTGACCCCTAGATTTAAATCTAGCACCCCAAGTTTCTCCTTTGATGGAGTGACCAGAGAGACCTACTCTTGATCCAATACAGAGTTCCAGATGACAGTCCTTGAGACATATTCAGGAAACATTTTTATCCGTCAGTTTCTGAGTGGACTCTCCCAGGCTAAGTTAGAGTGGCTGACTTCTTTAACAGACAAGTTCTTGTTTGAAACGAATCTTCCTGGATGGAAAGATCTTTTTCCCCCTGGTTATTGATCCCCTGGCTCAAGGGCAGGAGCCTCTGGCTCTTTTGGGAGGCACAGAAGCTGTGCCAGAGTCAGGGAGTACTGTAGAGGCTGGATTAGAGTGCTAGGCTTGTCTGCACAGAAGACAGAGGCTGAGTGAGAACCCAGGCTTCTTTGGGAGGTATCATTCATTAAGGACAGGGAGCATCTTGAGGCCTACTCCCAGGGTGACCTTGGGTAAGCCACCTCCTCACCCTCCATCCCACTTCCCACCCCAGCCCTGCTGACCTCAGGCTCCACCACTTCAGCACTACTCCCACCCTCTTGTGTTCTGTTGGCATGATTGGATAAGGAGACTTCTGAAGTTTAATGGCTTCTCTAGGAGGTCTTCTTCCTCCTGTTCCCCCTTCAACCTCCCCGTGACTCCCTCAGCCTGACCATATGTTCCCCTGTAAGCCCTTCCTCCTCCATCTCTGTTCACCCCACAGCTTCCTTCCTCCCACTCTGGCCTCACAGGATCTCACAGTCACTTTAGATCCTTGACCCTCCCAAGGGAACCACAGGCAACTGTATATCAGGACAAAAGACAATCTTGAAAGTTTCCTCCATAAATATTGGTAGCAAGCTCTAGCCTTCCTATTGAGCACCAAGCTTATAACCTTAGCTCATTCCATCTGTTAGAAACCAACTCTGTTGAAAATAGCAAGTGGAGCAAAGTTGAGGGACAGCTATAGTGTATAAACCAAGGAGTTTACATCACTGTATTTGCATAACTTATGGCTGAGACTTAACAAGCAAAACTATAGTGACAGTTTGTGTCTGTTTATGTATTCACGTGTGCATGTCATATATATGTGGTACCTTTTACCTCCAGATGGTACTATCTAATTAACTTATAAAACCCTCTAAGACAGTTGTATTCAAACTGGCTTAGATATAAAGTATACTTCTCTCCTCTCGTCTGTGGGCTCACTTTCTACAATAATTTTTATCTACAGTTAGTGATTGACAGTCAGCTAGGATCCAAAAATATCAAAAGGAGAATTCCAGAAAGAAACAATTCATTGGGTTTTAACATATATGCTTTTCTAATACTTGAGCAAAATACTGTGATACCGTAACAGTTGATTTGATGAATAAGATTGCAACTATGTAACTACTGGGAAAGTAGCACATGCATAGAGGATTCCGTGGACAAAGGGAAGATTCACATCCTAGGCATGGCAAATGGGAAGACAGGAGATGTCAGCACGCCACACAGAATGACAATCTGGGGACCAGCCGAAGTAAACAGCAGCCCGACGTTACAACACCTAACGAACAACCTGTGTTGTTCACCTCAGTTGATCTCATTGTGTAGGTGTTGAATTATAGCCTTCCATCATCACATCACAGCACAGTAAAGTATTTGGAGAATAAAGACCACATTTACCTATGTTTTGTTTATGATTGTTCTGTTTTATTACTACTTATTGTTGCAAATTTCTTACTGTGACTAATTTACAAGTTAAACTTTATATAAGCATGCAAAAAATAGGAAAAACAGTGTACTGTTTGGTAGGAATCTAGTGGGGGCCTTAGAAGTGTAAGAATAAGTATTGTAAGTACTTATATAGATTAAGTAAACTCTCAAATATATGAGTTTATCCAATGTCTTCCAAGTTCATGTAATTTAGGCAAATCTTTTGTAAGTAAGACAATTTAATAGTGTTGGTTTCATAAAACTAGCCATGCATTAAGTATAATACAGTCAAGGTGGTGGCCCACATGTTTATCTCAGCACTCAGGAGGCAGAGGCAGGTGGGTCTCTGTGAGTCTAGGGCCAGCCGAGTCTACAGAGTAAGTTCTAGGACAATCTAGGACAGATAAATGCTGTCTCAATAAAACCAAAAGAAAGAAAGAGAAAGAGAGAGAGAGAGAGAGAAAGAGAGAGAGAGGAAGGAAGCCAAAAAGGAAGGAAAGAAGGAAGGAAGGAACAATTCAATCATACATTTTGTATTTAATGTTCTTTCATACACACACACACACACACACACACACACACACAACAACAACAACCTAAATTAACTGACAGCTCTGTTTAATGTCTAACACATTTTTTAGCAAACCAGAACATGTTTGTGGGATAAACATTTTATGAATAGACACTTATGTTGTAGGTTGGCTAAAATAGTTTTCAAAAATCTTCTTAGTAACTTCCTACCTTAGATCCATGCCGAATTAAACTGAACACCAGATCTTCAGTAAGGGCCTAGGTCACCTCTATGTACGACAAACTACTGAGGCCTCTGAGTCACCAAGCCAAGTTTACACTTAGATGCCCTTGGGTCTTTATTTTTATATAGTACAGGAAGGCTCTATATTTTGAGCCGGTTCATAAACATATTCTTTTTACCACAAGGCAGTTGTACTGTGAAACAGTATAGCCCATAAAAAAATGTGAGGTGGTGTACTTATAAATTTTCTAGTTTGCTACAAAATCCTTGTATGTTATAGATGGTTTGTCTCTTTCAAATCCTGAATGAAATACTGACATTGGATTGCTCTCAAAATGTATTAATTTTCTCTCACCTTGTAAAGAAAGACATGTTAAAAGACAATTAGGAGTCAGCCTGGGTGGTTCATGCCTGTAATCTCAGCACTTAGGCAGCTGAGGCAGGAGGATGGCTATGAGTTTGAGGCTAGCTTAGGCTACACAGTGAGTTTTAGGCCAGTCAGAGGTAGTGTCAGATCCTTTTCTCAAAGAGCAATGGTTTATCTGATGAGTTGACTTGCATGAAAATATTACCCAAAAGAGAACATAGTTTCTTTCTCTTGTGTGACGTGTGCGGGAGTATAGGGCATTGGTGGGAAGCTGCATAAAGTTCTTCAGGTGTGTGGCTAGCCTTGCTGTTCATGACATGCCTGTCATGAGGCCATCGGCCAGAACTTCAAAAATTGGTCTGCACCTTGCGCCACTGAAGCACCCAAACTTCCTAAAAGATGAGTTCCCGTCGTAGTCCGCTGTCCCAGTGGCAAGCTTCTGCTTTGCCGATTCCTTTCCGACGGAGCTTGCTACCAACTATTTCCAGAGTCCTCTGTCTTCAGCAGAAAGGGGGTTTCTCAGAGCCCCATGGAAAGGTCTGGGGGAGGTTCTCTGGGGTCCAGGTTTTTGCTGGTTTTCCTTACCTAACCCTGGGCCCTGCCACTAGAGCAAAGCAGGATTTCCAAACTCATAGGGCAGAAGCCATTGTATTCATAAGCCCGCTAGCCGCACGGAAAGCAAACCTAGGTGTGATTACATACGACTGGATGGAGAGACGAAGGGGGACAGCTGGCATTGCTCCTTATTTTGCTGCTGCTCAGGAAGGAGTTCTCCCTTTTCTTTTGCATTAAGTATCCAGAACCTACAGCCATTTAACTGACGAAACATCCCCCTTCTCCTCGTGTCTGATCTGTCCATAATTCAGGATGTTCTCCATTGGAGAAGGATCAGCACTTGGTACAATTTCAGTAAAAATTTACTATCTCTGTAACGGGATGCGATTAGAAATACTGGTTGTAAAGGACTGGCATGAGGATGTGGCATCAGATATGACAAGGCTTTCCAAAAAGCTACGGTGCCTTCAAGGAGCCAGCGCTTACAATGCCCTCTTGGGAAAATCAGACTAGAACCTCACTTGTACGTGCCTAACAAAGGCCACTTCTGGGTAACTCAGGAATTTTAGGATATTTGGATATCCAAGGACCTCAATACACACACACACACACACACACACACACACACACACACACACACACA
>NW_026596040.1:36321235-36499044 GCF_907164565.1 Psammomys obesus | reverse complement strand
ACACACACACACACACACACACACACACACACACACACACACACACACATCATATATACATATATGTACGTCCCAGAGTACACTGGTGGTAGTTCCCTGCTTTACTTCCTTGCTATGAGAAGTTTGTTCTGGTGCAGCCTCAAAGTCCCTAGGTTAAGTTCCAGCCTAGCAAACTCAAAAAAAAAAAAAAAAAGCCAAATTGTCAATTGCCATTCTTGCTGTACCCATGCTCATGATCTGGTCGAATCTAATGAGACTAGACTTACTTTATAAACAAGAACAATTTTACATTGATGATCCTTGCTAAAAGGTGGAGAGCGACTACAGAAGATTTTATAGGTCAGCAGAAAACACTAGTGCACCCTTCTAGGCTGGCGACATCTGTCTTCTTTGTCAGCTGTGGGGTTTGTCCTCCCCTGACAGGTTGACCTGCATTCTGCCTTCTTTTCCATTTGCTAGTGTTTGACTCTGAGGAAAACAGGGATGGGAAAATGAGGGTAGGTGTGTGTGTGTGTGTGTGTGTGTGTGTGTACATGTATGTGAGTGTGTGTGCACGTGAGAGTTCAATTGGTGGGTGTAGGTGAGGAGGCACAGTGGATAGAAGGACAAGTTGGCTAGGTGGCTGACTGCTGGATGGGACAAGGATTGTTTACCTGTACTTTCTCTGTGGCATCAACACAAATGAAGCATGCATGCGCTCTAGCTGGCTCTGGTGTACTCAGGCAGAGGACGGATTCACCTGCTCCAATGGCTAGTGGAGCCAGCTCAGTGAGGGATACTGAGTGTGGCTGAACTGTCTACAGCCCCTCCATAAGGCCATACAAATTGGAGAGCACAGTGGCTCTGCACAAGGACCCTGTCCTTATGAGATGGGGATCTGTGAATTGTAGCTAGACATTTCCTATAGTCTCAGGTTAGACTTCTAAGACAGACAGGAGGACATGGAAGAACTAAACAGCCATCACAAGATCAAAACAGTGTTCTTGGTTTCCTGAAAGAAGCACATCAAAGAGAAGACTCATCGTTCACCCCAAGGGACAGGAAAAATATCAGGACAGCTGTGTAACTATGCTTCTAGAATTGCACAAATTATTTTCTAAAATATTTAACAACCCCATAAAATCAGTACATATTTTTTTCTTTTCTACAGAAGGACAACTTTGAGCCAGGATCTGAACTCAGCTTACATTTACCACCTCTGAAATCAGCCTCAGTCATGGGGAACTGGCTATTCTGGGGCTCTTAATGCAATAGAAGAAACCACAGCAAAGTACAAAGGTGGGCTCTGTTAATCACAGCAGCAGGAAAACACGAGCCAGGGCCCTTGTTTGAGGCTGTGGATGCTGTTTGGGGCATCTGCTGACAGAGAAGCAACAGCTTTCTCTCCGGCAGCTTTACTGAGACCCGTGTTTCAGTTGGGAAGTGACTGTAAAGTTCTTGGTGGTCTCTCTGAGCAGAGAACGGTGCTGCAGGTGGCCATGATGTGTAGCAAGGGAGGCACTGGGTGTATCCTGGAGCCGCAGCCAGCTCTCCTGGACATGTGATTAGGAGTGGATTCCTGGGGCCCGCGTGGGCCCACAGAATTGGAATTTGAACGTCAAATCTGCATTTTCACAGGTTTCCCTAGGGATATGAATGATGGTGTTGGTGGGTAATTGGGGTTGGCTGGATTCCGTACCTGGGCAATACCATGATTGGGATGGTACCTAGGGAGTTCATGGGCCAGGGAGTTTGCCCACTCCTAGTTCTCCACTCTCCCACCAGGCTGGAGGGAACCATCAAGGCTGAGCGGCAGTCTACTTGCCCTTTCAGCTTCTACCCCAGCTGTGTCGGCAGCTCACAGCTCAGTGTTCCTCCTGGCATTTCTGCTTTGAGAGCTGGCTCTCTCCGCTCTGCTTTTCCATGGGTCAGACTGGTGTGTGTGTGTGTGTGTGTGTGTGTGTAGGGGTTGGTCATGCACATTTGCACTGTGAGTTGGACACAGATAAGGACTCTGGGTAGTATACCTGAGAGCAGAGAAGTGGGACAAGGGTGAGATGACAGCCAAAAGGAACAAAGGCCAGCCATCCAACCAGACTGATCCATGTGTGCATGCAAGGGACAATGTGGTGGGAATATGGTTGGGGCCAGGTGATGAATGTTACACGTGCTAGACTGTGGAGTCTAAATATCGGGGAAGGGCAAGGATATATCCCTAAGCAGCCATTACCGGGACATGGCTATTTATAAAGGACCTTGACTCTGGCTCATCGGGTCCCTCAGCACTGTGCCATGGTAGGCGTCAAGGGCTTCTTCAACCCTAAACTTCTGTGTGGACCTGAGTATAGAGTGTGTTTCTTTTTGTTGGGGAAACAGCTCACATCATACATTAGATTTTCAAAACAGTTTATGCGCCCAGATAAAGTTCAAGAAAGAATATTCTGGTAAAAGAATGGAAGCCGGCTAGAAATCCAAACTATTTCACGAGCTGCACACACAGAGAGCCACCACGTGCACCGCTGACATACATTTCCATGCTATGAATGGGTGGCAGCGAAGCTGGGAAGAATCAGGCCCCTGCTGCGGAGGTGTCCAGAGCCATCGCCCTCTAAGGACGATGGGAGGCAAAGATAAAGCCTCCCTGCAGTGATGAAGCAAGTCACTTTGTGGGAAAATGGGATTTGGTTTCACAACTTTTCCAGAGCTGTCTCTTGCATAAGACGAGACACACTTGACGGGAGTCCCTCGGAGCCCTGACTGAGCGCTTGGGCACCATGAAAGGTGCCTTACAAGTACTGTCTTGTTTACTTCTGCAGAGGGCCTGGAGGCTTGGGCAGCACTAGAGCATCTAGTTTACAAGGGCGGAAATGGAGGCCCAGAGGTATGGAGTCACTTGCCCCAAAGCAAACAGCTGTAAGTGAGGCAGTTGTGCTGGGAGCTTGTTGGATTGGTCCACAGCAGGGCTGGTTCTTGGAGGCCCTATGGTAGCCGTGATATCCTGTGGTTAATCAGCTTCATGTCTATCTTCCACAACAGGGCTGGACTCTAAAGCCTTAGGCCTACAGCTCCATTTGTTCTTACAAAGACAGTGCTGTGTACACACCTGAGGTCACGCTGCCTTGTGGTTCATAAAAGTAAGTATGTCGATACTTGCATTTGTTGGCTATCTAGATGAGTCCTTTTATCAATGCCATCCTTTTAGCAAGCTTCTAGGGTGTCATTTCACTGCTGGGACAACGAAGTAAAAGAAGGCCTAGAGACCCTACCTGAGGCCGGCTAGAAAGTGGAGGGGCTTGACCATACCCACCTTCTCTCTGCGTTTTGGCCTCCTAATGAACAAAGAAGAATCTGGAGATGCAGGGTCAGCTTCCTTGATGGATGCACTTCTGATGACTAGGGCTTGGAAAAGCTCTGTGCCACAGTCAAAGGGAAAGGAAGAAAGGAAAAAGATGGAGAGAAGGAAGGCAGGAAGGAGGCAGAGGAGGGGGAGAGCAACTTGGATGAATGTGGGATATAGTTCAGGAATCATTAAAAATTTGAGGAATGATTTAAATATATAAACATGTAGCTGCAATTTCTAAACCTGGGGTTGGGAATCAGTGTGTCCCAAGCTACTCACTCTAGCATAAAGCAGGTGGGAAACATATTTTCTGGACTGTGGTTTGAGGTCGGAGCCTACGGCTTCATTGTATGTTCCCATGAAGGCAATGATCCTTCAGCTAAAATCAGTGGCTCTTTTTAAGCTTCTTCTCTTTCTCAGGGTTTGATCTTGACTTTTGAAGCCATAGGCTGGTGGTCCTCAACCTTCCTAATGCTGCGACCCTTGAATGCAGTTTCTCATGCTGTGGTGACCCCCAACCATAAAATTACTTTAATGGCGACTTCAGTTCATAACTGTATTTTTGCTACTATTATGAATCATAATGTAAATATCTGTTTTCCAATGGTCTTAGGAGGCCCCTGTGAAAGGGTCATTCAACTCCCCAAAGGGACCGAGACCCACAAGGTGAGAACCTCTGCCCTAAAGCCTAACCACATGAAGTGCAGCAGGCATAGGAACAGCATCCAGAGAACAGAGCTAGCAGAAATGAGTGGATGGATCAGCCTGTATAGGTCTTGCCAAGTCTAGAAGCCAAGCTGGACACAGAATCTGTGAGGCCCTTGGTGTCAGAGCATGCAGCCAGTGCTCCAAGAAGCCAGTCAGGGCTCAGAGCATGATATCAGGTGTGTGACCTGGGTCTCGAATCCATCTGAGTAGGTACAGTGAAGCAGCTTGGGGACGGATCCCAGATCAGTGAGACAAGAATAGCCCCTTCCAAACAACCCAGTGATGTTTGAGGATTCCAGCAGGGAAGGCAGCCCATGGATGGAGGCACTGAGCTATAGAGCCATGCTTAGGGGCAGGACAGGAGTTGGGGTGTGACCTGGGAGAGTTGTTATGGTCCTGACTGTGGTCCCAGAAGTCAGGCTCAGCCCACACCAACTTTTCCACCATAACAATCTCCCAGTTGGCTCTTAGAGACTCATTCTCCTAACCACATAGTCCTCTCATGACTGCAATTTCCTTTCACTTTTAGAATGAAAATCATGTCTCCTAATCTTGAAAGAAACCTTGTGCATTTCTCTTGTTTGTTTCTTCACTTACTATTTTATGGTGGCCATGATCCCGTGATACACTCCCACCAGATCTCTATCCACCAGATCTGCCTCTATCCACCTGCAGATGCCACAGTCTGCCATCCTCTGATTAAGCCAGTGGCTCTCTGAGCTATTCTGTTAAACATTCAAGTCCTGATCTCTTTGGTGGTGGGGGGGTGGGGGATGCTTAACGGGTCTGAAGAAGTTTGCATAATAGAAAACCCATGAAACCCTACACCCTTACCCTACAGCACCAGCCCTCACCAGTGCCTCTCAGACTTCCCAAAGGAGTCAAGAGCTGTTGCCAAGTAGGTTTTCCTCAGCAGGCCTCTACTTCTGTTTGCCATTTGGGGCCATGAAGACTTGGAAACCCAGAAGCTAAATATGTTAGGATTGTGTATAAGATGGGAGCACCTAGCCCCCATCTGAAACACTGGTTCACAGGCCTCAGAGGAATGTGTGTTAAGGCTTGTTTTCTGTGGTCTCTTTTGGTCCTTCAAAATTATTTGATTCCCCTTCAGGTTCTTGGCTCCAAGCTATATACAGGAGGCAAGCCAGTGGAATGTGTTCCCCTGGACAGCACATATTCTTTACCAGATTAGATGTGTGTGTGTGGGGGGGGTATTTCTTTGAAATTTTAATTTCTTGCCACTAAGATATTTACATGGTGTGGGTATCTTAGTGTGTGGGGGAGCATTCTTGGGCTCCCCTGGCCAGGCTGATAGTCACAAGTTCAGTACAAACTGTAGCCCAGATAAACAACTTTCTGTTTGTTTTTTTTCTTTTGAAGCAAGGTCTCATGGAGCCCAGGCTGGCCTTGAACTTGCTACCCAACCAAGGCTGGCCTTGAGTTGTTGATCCTCTTGCCCCTACCTCTTGAGTGCTGGGGTTAGAGGAGTGTGCCACCATGCCTTGCAAAAACAGGCTTATAGGTCATCCTTTTCCATCCAGCTTTGTGAGCCTAAAGATTTAGGTGGGGGATGGCAGCACCCTCAGGCTGTCACAGCAGCTGGGTACCCTCTGTACCCTCACTTTGCCCCCAAGGAAGTGGGGGTATGCCCAAGGTTATAAAAGATCCCCGTGTCTAATCACTGTACTCTATAGAGATGTATGCCATGATCTACAGCAGTCTGGAAAGGGCGGGTGCACTTACACCCCACCTTCACCTGAAAGAGACTGGGACCAGCATCTGAATATGACTCCAGTTTAAGGGAAATGTAAAAACTCAGGAAGCAAAATGAGGGGAGTGGATCAGATGGGGCCAAGCTTGAGGTGAGCATGGAGAAAGCCCCCAGGCCCACAATGTCTACAGCCTGAATACTGAGGAGGAGGCTGCATTAGCCTATGGGGCTCTGCTTTCTTAGTCTCAAGGACTTGCCACTCACTTACCTTGTACCAGTCAATCAAATGGGCAAATCTTTGTGCAGATCGAGTGACATAGAAAGGTAAAGTAGGAAACACAGCAGGCTGGGCTTATACTAATAGTCTCGTCTTCTTAATGCTGCCTCCTACACTGTTCAGGGCTGTGGCATGCTATGACCGAAGCCGCCATCATTGGTCAGTAATTCTGAGTGAATACTCAATGACTATCAAACAAACCTGGGGACTGACCAAAACCTGGGAAGCAACATCACCTTTTCTGAGTTCAAATTACACCCATTTATCATATGTGGAGGGAGACATATACCATAGCCTCATGTGTCCCTCTCTCCTGGCTGCAACTGGGAAACATTAAGGCCCCTAGAAGGGAGCAAGAAGGAGCATCATATTACAGTGTAAAGTTTAGGTCTTCCTTAAGACTTCCTGTTATCTCTGGCAGAAGTGATGCAGGATAATAAGAGAGAGTATTGGGAAAGAAAACCTCACACCTACAGGGCCTCTGCTGCTGCAAGATGACAGGCAAAGGCCTAACTGCCACTCAGGACACTTGTTGGGGTGGGACAATTCACCTTCAGAATGAGGGTCAAGGTTTCAGCTGAAAGTTAATTGGTGGTCCAGGGCAGCCAGGGTGTGAGTGGTGCAAAGAACTGTGGGTAAGCAGAGCGTGAAGGGTCCAATCCAGTTTCCCCAATGTGGCCTTTGCCAGGAAACTCAGAGTGCTAACAGAGAGGAACAATTTAATAGGCAAAAATTATTAATTAATAACAAAAACAATTCACATAAATGTCATAATAATAACACATCTACAGTATGTTTGGTTTGGGGTTGACTATGGAAAAAAGGGTTTCCTTCTTTATAGAGAGGAGCCAGCGGTGGGGTGAATCTACCCAAGCAGAAGTAAGGTAAGACAAGGCCTAGCCTCCTTTCTGAAGTTCTCCACGTCTTCCAAAGTGACTATTCCAGGGGTTGACAAAGAGTGACTTACCATCCAGGTTTTGCAGAGGCAGAAACTGAATCTGGGATTGTTGAATCACGCGTCAAGGGTCTGGCTGTCCCCCAAACTGCCTAAACTCTGAAGTGGGACTCTGCCTACTTCAGTCAACTCTATCTAATCACGTGGCCTGAGGCAGCTTCTTTAGCCTTTCTCTACCTGAGTTTACTCACCTATAAATGCTGATGACTAGATCGCACAGGGCAATATGTGGGAAATATCAAGAACAGCCCTTGACACATACACAGTGCTATATCAATGTGTTCAGAAACTCCTAGCACAGTGTCCCCCTCTGCAGCTCCTACACCAAAGGGGGTTAAGGCCCATGTGTGTGTGTGTGTGTGTGTGTGTGTGTGTACTATATATAATGCTATAGGAGAAAGCCCCTCAATACTAGTCAAGGCGTTCACTGCAGGGTGAAGGGGCTAGAGCCCAAGGGATGTAAGGAGAAGGCATCTGGAAGATTTCCCCAGTGTTCCAGAACAGTCTCTGCTTCTCTCAGAATGTTGCCAAAGAGGAACACACAGGCTGGCTAAGCCCAAGCCAGACAGGAACAAGAAGGTACCTGGGCCAGATAAGCTGCTGAGTTCAATATGCCCAGGCTAACACTGGGGCAAATGTCGGCAGCATCCCTTCCCTTCCCCCTACTCCTCACTGATCTTGGTGCATTTTCTTTAGTTCCTGCCTAGGGTCCCTTCAGAAATGATGGCTGCCTTGCCTTTGGGAGGGCTGCAAAGGAATGGACAAACAAACTCTGGCGAGCTTTCTCATCGCTTTGGCTTCAACAGGACACTGGATGGCCCTAGGACTGCAATTATTTCTGATATCCTGGATCCAAAACCTTAGCAACAGGGTGTCAGTTCTGGGGCAAGCAAGGAATTGCTTCTAGTCTTGGCCTTGTTTCTGTGGGTGCATGCTCCTGGTGGAGGGATTCTTTCTTCCTGGTCCTTCCCATCTCCTGGGTATGAAGGGCTTAGGGAGTAGATGGGCTTGAAGGTTTTGCTTCTCTCTCTCAATCTGTTAGTTTGGTGAGAGCCTTCTGCGGTTAGGCAAACCGGGACATACTCCATGGCTTTGGACATGGACAGGGCAATGGGGGCACCATACATGACTGAACCTACACTTTCTCTAAGTCTGGGACTCATTTGTGGAGATTGCTACGATGCATACATTAAGCTCAAACAACCAGGATCTTCAACAGAGCTGGAGTACATGTGTTGCCAGTCACATCCAGGCTGTTCATTCTGGCCAGAGTTGATGATTGTTGCTGTTGAGCCTGACTCCTCCTAGTTCCTGGCTTCTCTTTTGCAAACTTTCTAATTTTTTCTTCTCAATTTTTATTACTGACTTGGCAGGACACTGGGTTGTTCATTCATTCAACGAATGCATACAGTGTCTGCCTCTGAGGGGAGCAGACTGCAACAAAGGAAGATGCTAAGAAAAGAATATTCAGCATGGTCTTCTCCACGTTACTGTCCTGTCTGTCCATCTGAGGCTTCTGAAGGCACATGATATTAATGATGGTTTGGGACAGACATCTTGCTTCCGGGAAGCGGACAGACAAGGGTTAAGCAAGAAGTAGGGGAAAGTTCACAAGGTGTCCTCTATATAGTGCAAGCTGTTCAGGGGTTAGAGATATGAAGAAGATAGAGAGAGATGTTAAAGACTCAGCTGAAACCTCTAATCCCTTCTTTCTTAGCCTTCCATCTGCTTCCAATCAGCGAATCAGAAAGCTTTGTCATTTTCCATGTCAGAAACTGTTCTACCTAGGGTAAGCCTCCTCTCTCATATACTGTCTCCTCGAGCTAGAGTTCCCACTTCCCCACCCGTTCTCTCACCTGTAGCCTCATCCTGAAGTTCTATTGGCTGCTCCATTTCTACTAGCCACACACATTGCAGGGTGAGCAGGGGATGGCCTCAACATGGCCTATGTCTTCATTCACCGAATAACTTGATTGGTTCAGTTGGTGACTGTTTACTAAGTGAGGGCTTGTGACCATCTCTCCCAAAAGGAACTGATGTTTCTTGTGGGGGGAGGGAGTTGGAGTCATAATCTATTATTTTACCCCTTGTTTTCATAACACATAAGCTATCTGCACATATTATAGAGCCAGACTGTCCTGTTGTAAAACCTAGTGTCCTTCCATGCACCAGCCTCAGTTTCTTTGACTGTAAACTGGGAAGGACAAGCAATGCTACCTCCCAGACTCTTATGAAGCAGGGGTAAAGTTACATCCATAGTAACTTCATGCCCAGGGCCTGGGAGACTGAAGATGCTCAGTGAATGCTTGTAAATACAAGGCTTACGGATCTGAATAGAGACAAATTACTCGTGATCAAAATCTCCCTTCATAAGCAAGTCACACAATGTACCTTCCTCCTGTTCCGAATCACCAGAGCACGGGTAATGCATTCATCTGGGCTCTGTGGCCAAGGACAACACTACGACAGTTGTCCCAGGCCCAGTGACCTTGGGGTCCATGGGACTGGTGTCTGAGTCTATGA
Source organism: Psammomys obesus (assembly GCF_907164565.1). Taxonomy (NCBI): domain Eukaryota; kingdom Metazoa; phylum Chordata; class Mammalia; order Rodentia; family Muridae; genus Psammomys; species Psammomys obesus. Next base: position 36,489,551 of record NW_026596040.1, on the reverse strand, counting down.
TCTTCTCCTGTCACCAAAGGTATTATACCCATTCACTTTAGCCTCATTCCTCTCCTCTTTATTAAAATTCACAGCTGGGGCCTGGATGATGGACAGTTCTCCAACGTCACGCCCTCCTACGGGTGTGTCACAGCGGTGCTCACTACCTGCTACTACCCAACAGGTAGAACCCGCAGGAGTGAGAAACAGAAGGTTTTCAGAGCTGACAACTGGGACCTCTGGTCCCCCCACAACCTCAGCTCCGTGGAGCCATGGTCCCCCAGTACAGTGTCTGTCAGGGCCACAAGATGCCAAGTGCCCTTACAGGAGCAGACATGTCCCAGTCTTGTGCAACCCGTTCAGATTTTGGCTGTGCATAATGAGTGGAAAAGAGTCGCCATGTTAATCGCTCTAATCTGGAGTTGTCAATTTGGCTCACACTCACACTTGCCTTCCTCTACACTGCCCTCAACACAAGAACTGGGCTTGAAGTGAAGGAAGGTGGTGCCAGGCTCCTGCTAACAGTCACCCCTGGCTGGCTGCCCTGGAGAAACATTTTGTCGCCACTGTGCATGAGAAGGGCTATAATTCTGAGCGCCTCTGGGCCCCAGAGTCTTCTCACTTCCTCCCCAAGTACCATTAAAGCAACTGCCAGGTTGAGGGCTGCTAGTATGGCTACCTCATCTGCAATTCCCCGAGCATTCCCTGTGCTTTGTCATGCTGTGTCTGTCCCTAATATAGAGGTGCCCTAAAAGTAAAGCACAGTGTGGTAGATGGCATAGTAGGGCAGCAGCTGGGAGGCTGGGTACAGTTCCTGCTGTCACTAGCAAGCAGTGTGACCAAGGGGCTCCGTCTACCAAACAATGAGCTTGACTACTGCCTGTGGACTGGCTTTGTTAAAGATCCTGATTATTTAATGCGTTAAATAACATCTGATGTGGCGTAGGTTGTCAATAGTGACAATCTTGGTCAAGAGACTCAAAAAGCAAGTGATGCACCAGCCTCCCCGAGGTCACAGGGAGATCTCCTGTCTGTAAGTGCAGCTCTGAAACTTGGACAGGAGGGAATCTATAGGGTATATGGGTGACTTTCTTCCTGTGGTAGAAGAAACTCATGAAAGGCTTTCCTTGCCCCCAAATAACTGCTTCCCACCCTCCCCTTCCCAATCTAGGCCCCTACTTTGGGATTCCACCATTTAAAAGAAATATCGTTGGTTGTGGGGTGGGGGGAGGTTGAGTTATCTCTTCTTTGAAGGCATGCCTAAGGTGAACAGCCAGAGAATGGCGCTGGTTCCTCAGGGTTCAGATAGGGATCCTCTGTGCCTGCCAGAAGGAGCCTAAAAGAGTCTGGAACAGAGATATCAGGCCCAGTGAAGGCTGCAAGAAAGTAGGGCCTCCCGGGATAAATTCAAGTTAGAAAACCTTGGAAGTTTCAGAGGATCCCGGGGTGCGGGACAGAGAAAGAAAAGCAAGGGGTGTGCTCAGATTTCCGTTCCCCGGGAGGAGGCAAAGTGGGAGTGGAAGGCAAGGTGTTTGCCTTTGGCTAGCTGAGCCCAGCCGGAGGAGGAATCAACCCCACAAGGGAAGGGAGGGAGGCTCAGGAGACAGGGTGGGGTCAGCAAGGGGGAAACTGTACAACCAACTGGGAGGACTCACTAAAGAATCTCCAGGCCGGAAAAGTAGGGAGTGTGGGGCAGCACCCCTCCCACGCCCCTTCAGCTACTCTGCCTGTCCGGACCAGCCCGCCGCCCTCTCCTAGGCAGGCCCTTTGGCCAAAACCCTGAGAAAGCAGAATGGGGAACATCGTGTGAAGATAGCTGGATGGCACTGCCACCAACCCTGGGACTGAGCACGTGTTCTCAGGCCCTTCCCCTGGTCCACCTCTGGCCCTGCCTCTTGCCCCACCCTCAGCTCTGACCCCACCCCCTCTCCCTGCTCTAATAGCCCTGGACCCGCCTATCTCCTCATGCCACACCTCCTCGAATTCTGCTCCGCCCCTTCCGTCTCCAGGGTCCTCCCTGACCTGCTCCACTCCCTGCTCCTTGGCTTGGCTCCAGGGCTCGCGCTTCCGGGCCCTCCCTCCGATCCCGCCTGACTTCTCCCTAGTTTCACCGCGCCCCCGTCCTCTCCTACAACCATCTCCCTGGGGAACCCGGGCTCATCGCCTCCCCTGCACGCAGTCTCGGCGGGAGAGGCCGGCACTGTCCCGGAACACGGGACCTACGTTGACCCGGGAGAGCCGAGAACGCGGGCCCGGATCTATCCAGCCCCGGCTAGGGTCCCGCCCGCGGGCTGCCAGCCAGGCTGCTACTATTATTGGGTGCCTCTACTCGAAGCACAGAGGCAAAGAGCGCTGTGACTACACGGTCTGGAGAGGTTGAAGTCCAGCTCAGTTATTTTCAGAACGGCTTGGGCACGCTGTTGCTTCTCCCAGCCTCAGCTGTTACATCTGTGAAATGGAGATAAACGTGCCTCCAGGGAGGTTGTGAGTTCACTAGCAACAGTCACAGTGACCCCTTTCTTGCCTTTGCTGTTGGTCAGAGGGTTGTGGACGATGCTGAATCATGAGACCCCTGGCACAGGAGACCACTGGGGTGCTGCAAATCTTGCAGTTATGTGTAGGGGTTAAATTCCTGAGTGCAACTTTGAAAAAGGTATACCTCCCTGCACCAAGTCTCACGGTGATTAAAAAAACAAAAACCATGCAGAGCCAACGCTTGGGTTAAATGAGATCATGTGGGAATAGTCCAGGGAAACATTCAGCTTGCAGTATCTGTCTTTCTGAAAGCAAGAACTGATGCCCTGGCTGCTTCCTTAGAAGTTTAGGGAGGCTCTGTTCTGTGGTGGGGATGAACGGTTAGGGCCATCTCTGAGGTCAGTATAGCAAAGGAATGAAAGGACAGTTGGAACATCAGCCCTTTGCTGAAATCTCTGCGTTTGACGGACTGTGCAGATAGCTGGCCTGTTCACTGCACTGGCTTTGTGGCTGGCCCTTGGAAGACCCTGTATTTACCACGAGAGGTTGGCCAGATGCCCTGGAGGTATGGCTCCCGAGCTACAGCCCTCCTTGCTTTCTGAAGTGCAGCGGTGTCAGCCCCAGAGGAATGCAGGGAAGAAGCCAATTTTCAAGGGTGCACCGCAGAAAAACGCTTCAGAAAGTGAGAAAGGCACCCATACCAGCCAGCAACCCTGTCCTCTGGGGTGGGGGTGGGGAGGTTAACAGTGAGCAGTGGACAGCAGCTCTTGGCAGTTCAGGGGGGGTTGCTTTTGTGATCAATGCTGCAGGCTCTACGAAGAGAGTCCAAGGGCACCGGGCTCTGAGTGCTAATATGAATTTTTATTCTGCAATAATTTTCATACTGAGTTCAAGAGGTACCAGCTCCAAGTACATAAAACCAAATCAAATTAAATTAATTGATTTTATTGAAACCTGCGGCAGTTGTATTCAAGCCCACAGCCAGGGGCATGACCCTCATGAAATACCAAAGGGGCTTTTGAAATAATTAAATTAATCACGCCCTGGGTTATGCACAAGGGCTTGCTTCTGTGCTCACAAATAGGCATATTCCAGTCATGGCCACAGGCAAAGGGGCACGTGGACACCACTCGCCCAAAACTGTGGTGCTGCCTAGCAGGAGGGAGCCCAAGACAGACTTCTCATTCAGGGATCATCCTTTGTTCAGGCTCTTTTAGCATAGGTATACACAGAGAGTCATACTGCTCACACTCCCATGCTCACAGGAGCACTCACCAGCCGGAACACCCATCTTACTGCTTGCCCAACTTGGCTCAGGCCAAGTGCTTTCCACCTGCCCAGCCCCACCTCCAAGCTGGATCCAAATGACTCCACACTTCATTCACTCAGTCCTTGAAGCAACTCCTGTTCCCGTCTCCCCAGTTGGAATTGCTGACCTTTTACTTGGGGACTGGGTGTCTATAGATAGCTCTGGCTGGCCTCTTACCTCCGTCTCTTGAGGCTGTGCCTCCGTGCCCAACCTGTCTTTATTTTACAGAGGAAAATACGGAGGCACAGGGAGTGGAGTAACTTGCCTAGTTCACCTGCTTGGTAAAGGACCCAGGACTGCTTCCTGGTGCGTCTCACATGAGAGTTCCACAGACTGCCATGCTGACTGGCAGTGGCCCCATTACCTCTTGTGGAAACATCTCTTAGCTGCACAGGGCCCAAGATGCCAACACTGGAGTGGAAGGATCACTGGCCAACCCTTCACCTTACAGTGGAGGGCGTTTGTAAGCCACCAAGAGAAGGTTCTTGTCTATTGTCATACATCAATTTAGAGAGAGTAGGCTGCCTCCTGCTGGCATCCAGCTCTGAGCTTCCTGAGCTGGAAAACATTGTTGTCAGGTCCGGTCACTCTGGGGAGTCGCCCTGTGGAGTGGCCCACAAATGGTAGTTTACACAGCCCCTGCTCTACGTTGCGTTAACCCGCCTGGCCAGGTGGAGGCAAGGCCTGTGTTCCATCCTTGTATGGAGAGTTTCCAGAGTCCCCTCCTATCCTTTACCAGGTCCCACTACCAATGCCCTGGTCTCAAAACAGAGCCCTGGATGCTGGTCCACACATACCTCCTCCCCAAGTCTGTGAACTTGAACGTTTAGCGTTAATGAATGGTACTATCACTCCTGGCCTGGTGCACAGCTGCTGTCCCCTTCAGCTCCTTAGCAGGTTCATTTAACAGACAACGGAAACCTCTAAAGGGAGGTGGGGGCCAGCCCAGGGCACAAAGCTAGTGCTGGGCTGGGGCTGCAAAAAAAAAAAAAAAAAACCAAACCAAAAACCCTGGTGTTATTTTCTGGTTTAAAAATCACCAACAAAATGGCCTCCCTGGTGCACTTGCATCCATCCCACACTGTGTTGGCTAGTTTTATACTAGCTTGACACAAACTAGAGTCATATTGGAAGAGGGAACCTCGACTGAGAGAACGCCCCCACTGGATTGGTCCTTGGGCAGACCTATGGTTCATTTTCTTTATTGGTGGTCGATGTGGGAGGACCCAGCTCACCGTGGGTGGTGTGCCGCCTGCACTGGTGGTCCTGGGTGCTATAAGAGGGCAGGCTGAGCAAGCCATGAGGAGCAAGCCAGTAAGCAGTGTTCCTCCATGGCCTCTGCTTCATTCAGTTCCTGCCTTGACTTCCTTTAGTGATGGGCTGTGACCTCCCCAGGTTGCTTTTAGCCGTGGTATTTTTCCCACTAGTGAAACATACCTAAACAGACTTTACTTAGAAACACTAACTAAACCAGTCTCTTGAGAAAGGCTCTTGCCATGTTGTTCATATAATACTTGACCTCAATCTTTGTGTCTTCACCTCCCAAGTAATGGGACTATGAGTGTTTACATGCCATCCTTCCCCCACTTATATTTTTGGACTTCTGCTTTTTTTAGGAAAATAATTTTAAAACTATGGTGAATACGGAAAACCAAACATTGGTACTTGGCTCACTCTAAGTGTACAACGACCCAATGGGATTAAGTACACTTACAGTATTAGCACTAAGTACATTTGCGGTATTGTATGACTGTCATCACTGTTGCCAAAGAGGCAAACCCCTCCTTCCCCCTTCCCTGACCCTGTTTGCTTCTGATATCCTCAATCCCTATGGACCTTGTAAGAGGATGCATACAGCATCAGTTGTGTGGTATCAGCAGACCAGGTTCTGCTACAGCAGGAATCCCTAGTCTCTCAGGCCCTCAGTGTCTCACCTGCCAAACAGACCCAGCGACCAAATCAGTCCTCCCCCCTGGGGATGCTGTGGGAGGGGCCACCAAGAGCAGCACCATCCTGAGAAGGCCAGCGGTGGGATCTAGAATCCCTGGTTCCTCAAAGACAAGAAGTGCTTTGTTCCAGAGTCGTAACAACAGGAATGATGACAAAGCAGCAAATGAAGAAAAGGGAAAAGGGAATCTCCAACAGGAAGATGCAGCAAGAAGTCTTCAGCGCTCCCAGGGCCCAGGCACCAAGCTGACACAGAGGCCAGGGACAGCCTGGTACTGACCAAGCTGCCCGAAGCACTGAGTGATGGTTTTGTTTAAGTGAGCCTGAAAGCTGTCGTCTGCAGTAGAACAAGCCTCATGGGACTCGGGGAAGCCTGTGGTACTTACTGAGTGCTTCCGATATACTGGGCAAGAAGGTGGCTGGGTTGTGTCGTCATGACTGAAGCCATTCCATATAAACAGCTCTTGATGCTGTCTCTGCTCCCAGCCCCCAGCCCAGGCAAGGGCTCATCAGAAGCCATGCCCACCACTCCAAGGTCCAGGCTGAGCTGGGTCAGATTCCTGCCCAGCCTGCTGTGCTCTGTCCCACCCTTCCAGGAGCACTGCCTGTGCCAGACTCTGCACAATGACTATTTGGAGGTGGCAATGTGACCTGTCCTTCTTTGACCAGAGGAAACATCTAGAGCCTCCTTCCACCCTCACAAGCCTCACAACTGTTCCTGAATCCCAAGTCATTCAGATACTTCTCATAGACCTGTGATCTGCCACAGCCACATGCCCATCCTCCTGCTTCCCCTCCCTGGGGCTGGCCTACCCATTTCCTCTGCCCTTTTCAGCCCTTGGCGCCAGGGCTGGCTATTCTGAGCCTCTGGCTCAGCGCCTTCCTCCTTCCAGCTGCTCCTTGAGGAGGACTTCCTTGAAGTTAACTGTTACCTAGCCTAGGAAAACACACACACACGCATGTATGCAAGCATGGACTCACACACTCCGAGTGGGCACGGGCACACCCTGAGAGCATGTGGCACTATGGTAAAGGAGCACCCAAGGTTGCAGCTCGGCACCAACACCAGAGTTACCTGCTTGGAAGTGTTACATAGGAGGCACAGTGCTAGCTGCTAGATTGAGCTGGAGGGAGGGAACGAGAGGGAAGGGGGAGGGGCTGATAACAGGCTCTAGATCTTTCAGTCTAAAAAGCTTTTTGAAGCAGTCTTTCCCACACTACCAGAAATAAGTAAAGACGAACCCCAGGAGGATGGAGAGCCCTTCTCTGGTTACCCACACTTCTCTCATCCTCTGGAACACAGCAGCGGCTGGGGTTCAAGGTTCCTTTGAGTAGATTCGAGGGCAATTACTGCAGAGCTCATGAAAATCGCACTGAATGCTATGTTTGAAAAGATAATTTTCTGTGTTCAGCTGAGGAAAAAGTTTCTCACAGAAGCAGTCACAGGCAGATAAAGGTGCCGCCCACATCATAGGGTTTCAGATCTTTGCCAGAAGGGAGGGGAGAGGAGAGGACCACTCCAAAGAGAATCAGGTCTGCCTGTGATCTGGCCTCGGCGACTAGGAAAACATCCCCGGAAGCTGTCATGGTCAGTTTTCGCTTCACTGAGCGTATCATTAAGCCCAGACCCTCGGGCCAGTCTGGCCCAAAGGATGAAGAGGGGTGAGGGTCCAGGGTGATGGTCACTCTGATAAGATGAGTAGGCCTCCTGTGTGAAGGCTACTGCAAAGACAGCCCTGGGGAGGGGTTTGCTTGCTGCAGGACGCCCTCCTGGGGTGTCTTTCCTGAAGCTTACAGATCTGCCATGGCAAACGTGTGGCTCATAGGGGAGATCTATGATGTGGCAAATACAACACACCTAGGTTCACAAAAGCTAACGAGGAAGCAGGTATAAATGCCCACTGATTCATTTTTAACTGCTTATTTTTAATGTTTTAAAATACGAAAACAACTGAGAAGTGCACATGAAGGGGGGGGCAGGGACAGGTGACTGTTCAGGACTTAATCATCTGGCCAGTGAGACCTCAGGCAAATCATTTTGCCCCGGTGGAACAGCTTCCTAGTTAATATTTTTAATGGAAATTGAATCAAGAATGGTCTTGTGACCTGTGCAGCAAAAATGGAAGTGGTTTCTGGTAATCCCCTGCCCAGCATCCCTCAGGAGACTTGGTTCACTTTCTCCTCCACCCTTACTGATCCTGGACGTTGATTAGAAACAGGACTTTGTATCACCTCAGCTGTGGATCTCCGAGCAAAGCAGAGAGGTGGCAGGGTAGTCCCCAAGCAGCCACGGTGACTGTGGCCCAGTTCTCTGGGCCTTCCACCTTTGGATCTACTTGCACCCCAGGATCTGCTGTCCATATGGCTGCCGTAGGCTGGACATCAGGCAAAGAGTAAACAACAGAAGGGACAAGGGAGAGGCCTCTCCTAGCAGGCAGCTTGATTGGAATCTCTGGAAGCACACTGCTGCCTCTGTCTGTCGGTCTCCTCTGCCTTAAAATGGATGTATCCTCTGCAGCTGGGAGGATACGCCTTTCCCGAACCACTGGGCACACTTCAGAGAAAGCCTGGCCCTGCTTTTTACACAGCTGCTTACTACCCCCACCCCCGCCAAACTGCTACCTATGTGAGCATGAGTTGGAGTGTTAAAAGAGGGACAGGGGACCCCAGAGGGCTGACAGTGCTGGACCAAGGTCATGGCCTCATCTACAGATTTGCAGTATTTGGTAAATTGTTTTACACAGAGAAGCCACAAAATAGTATCTATAGAATGAACGAATTAAGTATACAAATGAAGATAACAAGGGTTAGGGATTTGCTAGAGCTCTCTAGGACCTTAGTGACCCAGATAGGTTGGGAACCCAATGTTTGTCATGTACCGGATAATGGAGAAGACAAGACAAGGCAGCCAAATACACTGGCTCACAGAGTCTCTGGTTTGCCAGGAAAATGCCCACTCTGCACCTGCTTTTCCTTATAATGACACTTCTGTTTTCAAAAGTGTCCCTTTGGAGACAATGATCTGTTTGTCCACATTGTTGTGAGGAAGAGTGGAGGAAGATACTCTGATTTCTGTCTCCATCTCTCTCTCTCTCTTTTTTTCCCCCTTGGCATCTATCTTAACCTTTGCCAAAAATACAGTCATTTCACCACCCAGTCATTGAAAGCCCCATGTGAACATTGCTCACCCAAAGATGCCCTTCCCCCAGCAAAACTGACAAAGATATGAGCACCCTTGCCTGTGTGATGGCGCATTAGAGAGCCCTGTCGCTTCACTGTGTCCAGTGAGCAGACCTGTGGCATCCTTAGCCAACTAGATGACTGTGAGCATGTCTTTGCTGGGCCTGGCTCAAACATGTTAAACAACACCTAGCCTTTCAGTTTGGGGGACATCTTGGTTCATCAGGGGTGAACAGGGACATATTCATCACAGCCCCTAAGGTCAGAAGAGATGGCAACATTTCAGGCATGCTGAGATGAGAGCAGGGCTTCCGAGCTCAGTCCCCCTAGAGAATGCTTAGGTTGAGAGCATCAGAGAGCCATCAAGCCAGGGGCAGACCTGGAGACGGCCATTTTCAAACCTGTTCTCTCATCTTAGCTGATGTGTTGGGAGGACGGGGCTGGTCTCTTGCATAGAGGAAGCCGGAAAGATAACCCAGTACACCTTAGCACAGCACGTGGTCAGTCCTCAGGTGTCTGAGCACAGTTTAAACCTTCCTGGGGACCTCGCAGGGGTTTCTGCACCAGTTCATCTCCTGCTCCGCCCCACGGGCGCGCTCTGTACCAACAGATGACTGAAGATGGAAGATCTCGTGTGGCCCTGGGGGCTTCCCTTTGCTGCTTTCCAGGCATGCCACGGGAGAGCAGTGCCTCCCGTGCACCAACTCCAGGTTCCTAGAGCAGCTGCCTCCACTTCTTCTTGACTCAGCACTCAGCCTTCTCTTGGCATTTAACTGGATGCCCAGCTGGGAGCGGAGCACAAGAAGATGGGATGTGGGGGTGGTGGGTTCCATTCTTCTGGGCCCAAGTCTCCTTGGCAACTGCTCTGCCTGGCACTTTTCCTGTCCCTGCCTGAGCCCACGGAGCCAGTGTCCAAGCTCCCAGGCTTGGCCACAAGCTGAACAGGAGAAGAAAGCTGCCCTTGTGGCCCCTTTCCCACGCTGGATACACCCAGACCCCAGGAAGAAGAACCTGGCTACTCTAACACCTCTTGATCAGCAGTGGGGGAATCTCGAGAACAGAGCGACAGGTACCTCTAGATTTCTTATCCCACAACACCCCATGTCCCCTACTTAGGAGGGTCCTGCCTCTCTGTGAACCATGTCACAGAAAATGTCCTTCAACAAGTTCTGGCCGTTAGTCTTGACTGATTGGCTGTAAGGATTGGGGCGAGTCACTCTTCTTGTGACAGGGTAGACTGTCATAGGTGTGAGGATAGAGATGATGTATGCTTTACCACAGACTAGCCCTGGCCAGCTGGATAGCTGTGACAGGGGTCTGAAAGCGGCCCTCAAGTGTCAGTTTGCTCCTCTGGTCTGCCCTGGAACTCCTCTGTGAGTGAAAGACGAAGTCTTGCCCAAACCAGCTGGAGCCAGCTGCTGTGCCGGGTGTACTTACTGCTTTGTCTGGTGCAGAGGCCCTGCAAGGCAGATACCATTGGACCCTGTAGGGAATGAGGAAATGAAGGCTCAGGCAGGGCCAATGGCTTCCCTGAGGCCAATCAGCGAGAGTCCGGCCAGAGTTCAAGCTCATTCCTGCCTGTACAGAAAGAAAGTGGTCTCTTGAGGCTGGAGGTTCAAAGTTCAATAAACGCACAGCTACCTTCGACACAAAGTGAGCTGCGGCTAGGAGTGCTAGGAGTGCTGGCATATGGACATGCAGAGGGAAATGGTCATTCTCCGCTGAAGTCTGACAGGCTACAGAGCCATGTCTAGGGCAGGGTGAGGCTGCAGAAGCAGGCAAGTGAGTCTGAGACAGGACGCTAGTGAAGAACCTCCAGTGGGATGAGCCTTCCAGCACCCAGGAAATAGCCAGTTCCCCAGTTTGTGCAATGGGCTTCAGGGTAGGATGAGAAGGCTGGGGGAGGAAAGGGGGAGTTTGAGAAATCTTCTCCAAGATGTTTAATTCTCGTCAGGAGCTGCAGAATTGAAGGGGGCAGAGGGGTGAGAGTACAGTCTCCACCTGCACTTCTTCCCTCCCACTAAGCTTCTGGAAGATTCTGCAACCTCTTGGCCTCCATCAGCAAGAGCCAGGGGAGCAGATAAGCCAGCTCGAAAGGACACAGTGGCCACACTGCTGGAGACTTATCATTTTTCTCACATACTTGATTGACATGACCCATGGGGCCACGGAGAAAGGCCTCCATTAGGCCATTTGCTAGGTCCCTCACTGGAGATGGGGAAGAGCAATGAAGCCCTGGGGTCCTGGGTAACCCTCCCTCAGGGACAGACTAGGGTACAGAAAGCGCCAGAATTTGCTGCCTCCCTGGCTCCTCTGCTTACTCCTGGTTCTCCTGTGTGGAGAGGCTCCCTTTCAAGGCTGCCTAGCAAGAGCTTGAGAAAGAAAGAGCGAAAATCCAGGGGCTGGAGGAAGGCAAGATGTCTGGATGTGTCAGAGAGACTGCTGTGTGGACAAAGCCCTCAGCTGACGGCAGGCCATTGCCTTTCTGTGAGAGTCCCTGTGCTAGCTCCTACTTCACAAATCCTGCAGTTGCATCCAGGCTCCTCCTAGCTCTGACCTTCTCTAGTCCTTAACAGGCCCCTTTCACCCAAGATGTTTCTAGACCCGAGTTAATCTCGGGCTTGTTAGAATCCCATGAGCTCTACCACTGAGCCATTTGCCCTCTCTTCAGCCCATGTTAGTTTTCTTGTCTAGCTGCCATCAGACGTGAAACCTGATTAAGGAAATCTGTAGGTCCCTCAAAATACAAGAAATACTTATTGAAGTGCTCTAAGCAGGCCTAATGGCAGCTGAAACATTTTTCAGCAATTATCTTATTTAATTTTGACATCAGGTCAGAGAAGAGGCCGCTTTCATTCTTATCCCTCCCACCAGGGCATACTTTCTTTCATTTCTTTGGTGTGCAGTGATTTCCCACCACCTTTGGGATCAAGTCCAGGTGCCTCCCACCGTCTTTCCAATATCACAGTACTCGCTCACTCCCGACTTGTCCGGTCCCTGATGTCCTGGCTGCTTGCTCTGCACTCTCATCGTTGTGGTGCTCTCCTCTCCCATTGCACCCTGCTGGGCTTCCCCCACTCTGAAGTCCCCAGCCTTGCATGGCCTTCAGAGGGAGTACTTCCTCAAATGTTGCCTTGCCTTTGACCAAAGGACGTCCCTCCTCCAAACGCTCCTGCCATGGATGGCACTAGGGGTTATGTTTACTACACATATCTTGCTTTTTTGGGGCAGGTGCCCATGGCTGCAGGGCAGGGTCGACTCTTCCTCTGCTCATTTCCTGAAACAAAAAATGTTTCGGCTTCAGTGTCTCTAGACTGAACTTTCTCCCCCTGTCCTCATCTGCCTTTCACCTGTCAGCTTGGGGACAGACACAAACCCCTCTTTTAGAATTAATCTTAAAATTATGGCTTATCTTTTCAGTGAAACACATAGCTGTTGAAAGTTGTGTTTTTATGTGGGTAGATTCTTCTCTAGCTTAGGCACGTGACAAGGTTTCCCTGCTGTAGCTACGAACACAGAGAGAGGCAAGGCAAGACTGAATAACTGACTGCACGCATGCACGCACTCACATCAAGCCCCATGAAAAGTAAAACTAAATGAAAATGATAAGCCAGGAGAAAACATTTGACGCATACATCATACACAAAGGTTTAATACTAACACGTATAACAGATTTCTGAGCAGGTTGTATTCATATATTTAGGTAGGTAGGTGTGTGTGTGTGTGTGTGTGTGTGAGAGAGAGAGAGAGAGAGAGAGAGAAAGAGAGAGAGAGAGAGAGAGAAAGGGAGACAGAGAGGAGATAACAAAGAAAAAGAGGCAAATAATTTCAGTGTTACATGAGAAGAGTTTGAAGAAGGAATGGGAAGGGAGAAGATAATATATTTTAATTTTTAAAAAGTAAAAGTTAAAAAAATCAATTAGAAATCTAAGGAACCCTGTGGAAAATGGGTAAAAGCAGTCTCAGAAAGATAAAAATCACGTATTTTTCCTTACACATTTATATGTGAGTGGGCATAGGTTCTGAAACTAGATACGGGACCCTGAGAGGTGGTCAGGAGGTGTTGAGAAAGGCTGGGGAGGGCAAAAGGTCACATGGGTCATGAAAATGGAAAGGCAGCTCCAGGGGGGTGGGGGTGGGGTGGAAGGATACAAGAGAGAGGGAAGAGATAGGGAAGAAGGTGGGGGAAGAAACAAATTTTATTTGGAAAAAAAATGCTATAATAAAGTATAACTATTTATAAGTTTATAAAAAGCAAAATAAGACCTAGGCAAGCAAAGATTTTTTTAAAAAAAGATAGGAACAGAAAATTTACACAAAAGGATAGTTAAGTCATCCTTAGTCACATGAAAATATGTCAAACTTGCATTCATAAGAAAAATGAAAGTCAAAATTGCATGTTAATGAGATTGGTCAAAGTTCCAGGACTGGCGACCCCTTCTGCTGCAGAGAGGCAGGTAGGAGAGGATGCAGGACGGCACCGCCCTGTGGGGGGGAGACAATGCAGGATGGCACAAGGCAGGGGGGGCATGTCTGGCAGCACCTCACCAAACCACGCACCATACATTCCCAAGCAGGAGAGGCCTAACAGGCATGGCTGCTTACTACAATATGAAGACCTCCTAGGTTGTCACACATGAGAGGGAAGCAAATAAGCCGGGGCATCTGGACACATTTGCAGGTGTGAGACAACGAGGAAGCCCTCTATAAACTAGTATGAAGTACAGTCCATGAGCTATTACTGAATGAATGAGTGTTAAAAAGGACATGGAAACACAGGAGGCAGAAGTCCAGTGTAAATTGGGTATGCATTGGGGGAAAGAATGATGTGTCCCCAGATATATGTCTTGGTATAGCCTTCGGAAGGATGCTAATGTCTACATAGCTAAGAAATTAAGTGAGAGGACTCTGTGCCAAACGCAAATGGACAAATGGTACTCCCAGCCATCATCAGAGCCACCTCCCTTTCCAGGGAAGGTTGCTGAATGCAGAGATGCATGGCCACACAAGGTGCAGAGAATAAGCAATAAACAAGAGCGCAGTCCTAAACAAGACCATCCCCTCTAAGGATGCAGAAAACATTATGGCAGAGTGGGTGAAAAGAAGGTCACAAAATGCCATCTTCTGAACAGAGCACAGCTGTGTCAGCCACAGCAGCTGCATGTATGATTTGGGTCTGTGCAAGAATAAGCTGGTCAACAGTCAGTCACGGCCGGAAAGGGCTCAGAAGGGGCTTAATTGCACTAATGAGTTTTATTTATTTCTGATAGATTTGGGGACAGGTTAGTCAGTACCTTCAGTTGTGAGCCCACTGGTGACCTTAACAGGCTGTGATGGATTGTTCTAACCCATTGGTCATACAGATGGACCTGGTTAAACTAAATGGGTGACAAAACAAAAAACAAAGCAAAACAAAGCAAATGTCATAGAGGAGACTTGAAAAGGACTAGTAGGATCAAGAGGGGGTTGAAAGGGGTGGGAGGGAGACAAGAGAGGGTATGGAGGGGGCCGTGATCAGAATCATTAGACAAACCTAGTAAATAAAAAGAAATTAAATTAAATCTGTAAGAATGGAACACAAAGGAAACGCCTCTAGGTGAAAGGAAAAACAAACCCAACTGTATTTTAAATAAATACCATAGCCTCACTAAAGGGCCAAAGAGAAGAAAGGGAAGACTAACCAGGTAATTTCTGAACAGGGCATATTGAAGTAGACAAGGCTGGCTGCTGTGGTTTTGGAGAAGCAATTCCCAGAGAGATTTAGGTGGAGCGAAGGACTGGGCAGATGTGTTGCTGATCTCACTGGAGAAGGACACGTAAATATGCAGTGGGGAGGAAGCACCTAACTCCATAGCAACGACTGGAGTTAGAGCATGGATGTAGGCTCAGGGTGTCTAGAAGAGGAATGTGTGTGTGTAAGTATGTGAATTAGTTACTTTTCTATTGCTGAGGTAAAGAACATTATGACTAAGAGCAACTTACAGAAAGAATGTTTGCTTTGGCTATGGTTCCAGGGTGACAGTCCATGATGGCCAGGGAAGCATAGCAGCGGGTGGTCTGAGCAGGAAATCATAACTTCAGCCCCAAGTACAAAGAGGAGGAGTGAACTGCAAGCAAGACCCTACTTCCTCCAGCAAGGGGCTTCCAAAGGTCCCACCATCTCCCCAGACAGTGCCACCAACTAGAGGCTGATCGCTCAAACACCAGAGCTCATGCAGGACATTGCCTTCTCATTCAAGCCACCACAGTATGTGAGTATGTGAGCATGTGAGTGTGTGTGTGTGTGTGTGTGTGTGTGCGCGTCTATAGCCATGTTTAGCATGAACATATATGCATGCATGCTTGTGCGTGTATGAAGGGTATGTAAATGTACAGGTATAGATATCCATGCATCCATTTCCTTCAGAGAGCCAAGAAGTAAAGACCCCAGCAGCACTGAGCACACTAAACGCTCTGATATCAGCACCTAATATCATTGTCTAAGACAAGGAACCAGAAGTCCTTAGAGAAAATTGATCCCAGGGCTGTGGTAGGGAAAGGGCAATGAGCCTTTTTTTTTTTTTAGGTGTCTGCTTGAGGGGAGCTCTGCAGGTGTCCAGGCAGGGAAGTGAACCACAATTGACGAGAATGAAAACACAGTTGAGACTGATTTCATCAGCCTGGATCAAGACTTCTGGAGCGTCTGGTGCCAGGTGTTTCGCTGTCAGAATATTTAAAACAGCACAATTTGGAAAAAAGTTTCCTAGTGTTATATAATCCCTGGTGCACAAGGCAGCAAGCACACTTAGATCAACACGCAATGCAGGGTACGTGTCATTTCTTCCAAGAAGATGGGTTCTGGAGATAGGCCGCCTGAACTAGCTTAAGGGCCTGGGGAGGCTCTGGCCTGGTATGGGTCACACAGACATGTAGAGTCATTCGGGCTGTTAGCCACCTCTGGTCCTGGTTGTGGGAATCTGAAGGAGCCTCTGGCAGTACAGATAATGTAAGGGTCATTTAGACTATTAGGTATCTCTGGTCCAGGCTGTGGGAGCTCTGGGAGCCCCTGGCTATAGGGGTCATTTAGATTACCAGATACCTCCAGTTCTGGCTGTAGGAGCTTGATATGGCCTGGCCCAACAGATAATGGAGACCACCAGGCTGTTGCTCACCTCCAGTTCCCAGCTTTCTGGAAAAACAGGTTATATGCCCGTATCTTTGAAAGAACAATTCTGAGTGCTTAATATTTCTGGGTTCCCCGGAGAACTGTGGGTACAAAGACCTTTGTATTCCCAACATCTGCTCAAGGCAGGATGGTGGGGCATCCATATCCCATGTGAGGTGGCTTGAAAGGCCCCAGTCATTAAATCTGAAACAATGTAAACACCAAAAAAAAAAAACAAAAAACAAAAAACAAAAAACAAAAAAAAAAAACCTTTGAGAACAGAGAAACAAACCCTTAGGAAAATAGGTTCTTGAGGCACACAGCTGATAAAAAGAGAAGCAATTCTGTGCTGACCAGCAGATCTGGAGGCAGGGCTGAAGTCAGACATCATGTTGCAGCCATCATGTTCAGGACTGGATGGGATGAGAACTGTGAATGTTGCGTCTCAGGAGGCTGTCTAAGCTGCAGAGCAACTGCATCACCTTAAGACACTTCCCCAAGCCTGTTTCCTCATTCTAATGGAAGGAGAAAGCAAGAGTTGTGACATGAAGAAACTAGATGGTAGTTAGACTGGGAATCAAAATGAACCATAGCAAGGAAGAAGACTAATGTCTCTACATGTGATGCTCCAAGAAAGACCAAGAGGGCTTGTGCTGGGAGGCAGGTAGAGGTAAGAGGATTGAGTGATGAAAAGATTGAGTTCAAGGCCAGCCTGGGCTACATGGAAAGACACTGTCTCAAAACAAACACACAAACACAATCACCCCCCAAAGACATGTGCTACACAGGATTCTGACCACAAACATAACCTAAAGAAACATTAGACTAAATGGGGGTGGATTTCACTTATTAAAAATGAGGGCATCATGTTCTTCAAAGATGTCAATGTCAGGAAAAACAAAGAAAAGCTGTAGAAATGTTAGAGCTTGCAGGAGACTATGGAAGATCTAAGGGTAACACCCGGTCCTCCAAGAAATGCTGCAACAACACCTAAGTTATCCAACAACAGTGAAATAAGTGGTGGCTCAGGCAAGAGTGAGCACTAACACTGGGTATGGTTATGTCAGGGAATGGACTTTTTATCACAAGCACGTGCTAGGCTAGTTAGGGATGTGAAGGACCATGCTGTGTCCCCGTGTCCTCCTGCAGTCTAGAAAGTATGCATGCTTGTACACCCAAGTATGGGCCATGTGTAAGTGGTAGACAGAATATGGACAACATAGCAAATATCTGAGATACAAGGAGACAAGGGAATTATTTTCATTTTTGCCCACTCTTCTCTAACTTGAAATTATTTCTAAGTTAAAAAACATGCCCCAGCATTAGCAAGGCACTTTCTTATCCAAGTGCAGACTGTCCTCCGCTAGGGGACAGGTCTAGAGTCAAGCTAGTCTGGTTGGACATGTGGCCCTGAGAAGTGGCTACTCTTGGGGTCTCTTGCATTCCTTCTGTGGGATGGTGCTCACTTATAAGTGCCCATCACACCTGCAAGCTCTGAGCTCAGGCCAGGCTGGCGGAAGGATTGCCCTGGCCCCACTGCCATCTCTCATTTGGCAGCATTGATTTTCATCAAATGTGTTCATGGTCATGGCCAAGTGTTGCCTACCTTTTCCAGAGAGAAGCTCTTGGGATCCCAGAACAAGACCTGTGCAGGGCTGGCTGCTGGCTGGCTTCCCCCTGGCAAAGGTCCATTGTGGGGCTGTGGGGCTTTGGGCCTCCAACAAGCCTTGGAAACTCAGGCTTGTACTCTGGCCTTGACCTACATTGGTTCCTACTGGTAGGATGCTTTTCTTTGGATCTGACCTGCTTCAAGGCTGCCCTGGACTCTGTGAACCCCTACAAGGGTATTCTAACCCTCACTATGGGCTCCTTCAGGGAAGGACCAGTGAAGCATTCCAGCTTGGATTCTTTCATACTCTACTGCTTCTCTCCCAAGAAATCCCTTTGCACTGGTACCATCACTCCCAATGTCAATGTCAGAACATTGCTTCCAAGTTGCTTCAGAAAGAAGTGAGCTCTATGACCTCTGGCCAGTAGGTTTTCTTACTCTCCCACCTCTCTTCAGGGGCCTGAAATTCTCCTGGAGGCCTCTGAATTGGTTCTCAGGCCAGGAACACCTTGATGAGGCCTCTGGGTATAGTGTCTTCCTTGGCCCATCATTTAGGGGGCAGGCGTGCTGGGCTGCTTGCCATTTGTCCTTCCACCCTGCTTGTCACCATCCTCAACTAGACACTTTGCTCCAAAAGGCTGAACACAGATAGTGCTTCCTGTTGCATCAGCAATAAGGAGGAACGAAGTGAAGACCAGAAGGAAGGTAAGTAGAGGTTGGGATGGTTAATGCCTTCTCTCCCTTTCTTCAGGCTGGCTGTGTCTTTGGATCAGGCACCACAGCCCAGGGAAGGAGGCCCTGCCTCATACCCTCGATGCCTCTCCTGGCAGTATCATCTCTCCGCTCAGCTCTTCTCTCTCAGGAGAAACGGCACCCCGTGTTAACAGTCTTGGTGCTGCAGTGGGTTTCACAAATCCCCGCAGTACACCTTACCCTGGCTTCTGACCTCAGCTTCCCTCACAGGACCCACTCTGAGCACACCACCGGTTTCCTGCTGCCCTGATGAAAACAGAAACCTGTGGATGTGTGGCTCTTCCCTGAGGGGTGTGTGGAAGTCTGTGCAGCAGCCTAGGTGAGGGGAGCCACCTGGAAGGCAGGCGTGTGTGCTACCCAACAAATGCCAGAGCTGCCACCCCAGGCCTCCCTCTGAGGAATGTTGCTTTTCAGCTGCATTTCATCCCTTTGTGACTGTTTACTGAGAAGCAATACGAGAAAAGAATTAAAGGACAGCAAGGTTGGTAGAGGAATATGTTTCTTCTGGGCTAACCCCTTTCTTAGGAGTGCTTTAGGAGCCAGACAAGGGGAGGGGAGTTGGTGGAGAGGCACGTGGCTGAGCACATTCTTCAAAATTGGTTCTGAGAGAAACTTGGGGCTTCTTATTATTCATTCTATTAAAATCAGGATGTTAGCTAATGCCTGCCGTGTCCTTAGAGCGGGCCTGGCAACTTCTCTGATGCCCTGTCTGCTTGAAAGTGGAGGAGAAGGCCTTTTGTGATGTGATGCCTCTATCAGGTCCATTCTGTCTCCTGCCCTGTGACAGAGACACTGTCAGATCCAGGAAGCAGCAGTGGAACTAATAGCACGACCCACTGTGCCAGGACTCGCAAGTGAGGCGGCCTCTACCTTGCACTGCACTGGTCCCATATCGAAGGCCCCCAGTGATTTGTAAATAAGCAGATGGGATGAAGACCCAAAACCTTGGTTTAAAGTCAGAACTGCTGGACAGCATTCTAGCCCTCCTTTGCAGCCCATCTCTGGAAGGGATGACATAATACAAACAAGTTCCAGTCCAGTGGGAAAGAAGCAGCTTTGGGCTCTCAGAGTCCTGGCATCACCGGGTGATAGGATAATTGTGTAGCCTGGGCCAGTGAAGCGCTTTGCTGGTCCTGTGGAGAGACTAGTGGCTTCTGGCTGATGGGGGACCCTCATGTGAGGACGGCTGGGCAGGGCTTATGCTAGGTGGCCTGGGTCACAGAAAAGATACTTGCATGTCGGGAGATGTTACAATGAGTTGAGGAGCAAGAGTTCTCAAGGGGCTGCCGGGGGCTGGTGGAGGTGAGCTTTCCAGTGCCTCAGGGGAGGCGGGATGGATGGGTGGCTGAGCATGGTGAGGACAGTGAAGACAGAGAAGCGTAGGAAGAACTGAAAGGCTCAGAGATCAGGTGGTAGGAACAGAGTGAGGGTCAGGGGAAGGTCAGAGGTCAGGCTGGAAGAAGGCTGACTACAAGCCAGCATACTTCTCTCTTCCCTTTGTTTCCCAGCGCAACCCTGACTTCCCTATTAATCTCCCAAGACTGGTCCTGTTGATCAATGTTGATTCCCCGCCCCGCACACCTGTTCCCGTTTCAGATGAAAATGTATTATGAAATCATTCCATTTGGCTGGTGATTACCATGGCAATCAGGGGTGCTCGCTGACAGGCCAGCACTTCTCTCGAAGACAAGATTCTGCTGATAGGTGCTTTCTTGTCACTTACACCTGGCTGGGGAGGCAGGGGCATGAAGGGACACAGGGTGAGGCTAGAGGATGGTGTCCTTTCCCAGGAGGCCCAGCCAGGTAGCACAGCCCCAAGGGCCTTGGAAGGGGAGTCTCCATCAGGAAGGTGGAGACTGGGTCAGATGGTGGGCAGGCTAGTGGTTGGCAAACCACTTGGTATACGGCTGAGAATAGCCTCAAAAGGCACAGTCTGGAGGCTATATCTAAGCTACCTGCACCCACAGTTAGGCACTCAGCCTTCCCACCCAGGGCAGAATCTACCTCTGTGGCCTCGTGGAGCATCACAAACACATGACTGTCATTATTGTGGTTCTCTGTGATAAGGATTAAGGTGTAGGTTCTGATGACAGCCCAGGTGTTTTCAAATTGTTTAGTGCCAATGGTGTAAGTTTTAAAAGGCTTCAAGCAGACTACTCGGCTTTATTCAGATCCCAGCTCCACCACTTGGTGACTCCTGGGGACAAGTTACTGAGCTTTTCTGGGCCTCTGCCATTTGAGGCAGATACTAAATACTTGTAAAGTACACTGTTGCACAGATTAAGTATGTAAGCCCATTAGAACATATGTAGCAGATAAGGTCAGACACCGATGGCCCTTGGTCACATCTGTATTGTAGTGGAGGCTACTGAGGCCAGGCCCTGTAGCCAACTAGACTAGACAGTCTGATCTTCTGTGAAGCTAAGGAAGGTGTGTTGATGCTAGAGTGTATGGGGCTGAGCAGTGTGAGAAAAGAATCTTTGCTCTTCCACATTTTGACACCAGCAGGACTGGCTTCTTCCGCTTGTGAAGCAGGAAGGGCCTCGGGGAACATGGGAGGATGGACTACGCCTAAACAT
Source organism: Psammomys obesus (assembly GCF_907164565.1). Lineage (NCBI taxonomy): Eukaryota > Metazoa > Chordata > Mammalia > Rodentia > Muridae > Psammomys > Psammomys obesus. The sequence goes on along the minus strand of NW_026596040.1, from coordinate 36,468,576 downwards.
TGCCTTGCCTCCTTCTCCTGCTGCTCTGCTTGGTGCTACTCTCCTCTGAACCAGGAGGAGCCGGAAGCCCAAAAGATCAGAGCTGAGCTGTAACAATGGTGGATGAGACCAGAAGCCAGACCTCTCCCAGGATGTCTGTCTGCCTGCTGTCCACAGCTGATCTGTTTCACAGCCTAAGCTAGGTCTAATCTACCTTCTCAAGTTGCCATCCCCTTATTCCAGCTGCAGCTCTGGAAGCCTAGCATGGGGCACCAGGCTTTGGCACACTATGAACGATTTAAGAATGGCCACCCTATTTGCTGGCTTCCCCAGCTGCCCATTTACAGGAGCGCTGTCTGAAGGGTACAGCCACCACAGAGTAGAGCTTTGCTCAGGCTTCTCTGGGCCCCACCCTACCTCTCCTTTTCCATTTAATGACACTGGTCATTAACAGCATTGTCTTTCATCGACAAAGATAAAAGTAGTCATGCAAAGCAGGTCAGGAGCCACCTTGGGCTCTGTATTACAGCGCCCACCAGCCAGAGGCAGTGACAGGCCATTATTCTGTGTCCTGCAAACTGCAGTGATAAGGAAACTGCACCAATTTGATCCTTTATCTTGTTGCAGGTTGAGGAAAGATATTATTTCAATCTAGATAATGATTCAATTTCTCAGACGGAAATGAGATTTTTTTTTTCAAGTTTTCAAGGGGGTGGGGAGTGACACCGAAATCCCTTTTGGTGCTGGATCAGGCCATGCTCAAGTTAGAGGATTTCTTGTAATTTCGGTAATATATTGGGGGGGGGGGGCTGAACTGAGAGCAGGAAGTTTGATTGCAAGGGAGAAACATACAGGCTAGACGACAAAGTAAGTCCTATCTGGATATTCATCAGCATTAGCCCAAACCCGGAAGACCTAATTCAGAACATATGTTTGCACTGACACAGTGAGGTACAGAATGAGGATACACAAACTAGCCCCGCTGTGAAAGGGCCGTACAGGTCTTATACAGGCCGTCACATGACAGAGCTCTCCTGGGCCATTTCGCTGACAGATGGCCTCAATACCATTTCAGTACTTCCTCTCACAGGGAAGGAAAGGAGCCCACTCCATCACTGAGCAACTGTGCCTCCAAACTGAAGTCAAATCACCTCATCCAAGGAAGTCACAAGGTGCTGACAATGCAGTTCATCTCTGTGCACTCTGCAAACATCAGGAAGCCATTAAAACTAGATGCAAATGACATCAGATAACTCGCACGCCAATACTTCAATGATTTGCACTAAAGAGTGAGTTCAGAGAAATAATACATTAATTTTAAAGGCTTGGAAATTCCAAGAGCTTCAGTACAGTATTCTCAAACTGTGTGATTTGCTTTAAACAATTATTACAATTAGAGAGATTTCTTGTGGGGGCAGAGGAAATCTAATAAGTTCAGAATGTCTACAAAGTGGGTATGCATTTGAGCCATCCATAGACTGTTTGAAGAAACAGCCAAAGGGAAGGCTCATTTCAGCTCAGCCCCTTCTGAAACAGCCCCAACTGCTGACTCCAAGTCACAAAAACGTGGCACCTCTCAATATGGTGTTAGAGTGACCAGACTTGGGCATCTGAATCTTGCTGTTGTTGGTGTGAAAAGCATCACACAACAGTGGGATCATTGAGTGTTTCTAGGAGAATAGAAGCGTGGGGCTAGGGATTGGGAGGAGACTTTTTGCTGGAGACCTTTTGGTACTTTCTAATTAAGAACCACGAGACTATTACCAATCAAGAACAAAAATGCAGTTAATAAAAGCTCACATATTCAGGACAGGTAGGCATCCCTATTAGAGGCTGCTACGTCACTATCACATTTGAACTCTCATACTATGCCCAACCTGTGCTTTTGAAAACACAAAGGCAGTTGCAATCAAGATGGCTGCCAGGTCAAGCGGCTGGGACACATGGCTGTCTTTACCACAGATGTTAATAAGGCGTGGAAGTAAATGCAATGGGTGCCAGGCCCAGGCCCTCTTTGCCTACCAGCACATGCCTGCTGAGCATATAGCATGTGGCTTTTGCCTGGGACAGTCTCTGGACTCCTGGCTGTTGAGTCAGGTGATGCCATGGAAGTAGCAACACTCTGGAAGTGGCCGAGGAACAGTAATGCAAGTAAGTCCCAAGCCTTGTCTCCAGCCCATACATCACCCCAGGGCTGTATACGAACTGAGGAACTCACCCTAACATATATATTTTGCTGGGAGCCTGCTCCCATTCTTGCTGTCCTGTCTCCCTGGCGAGTGCTTTCTATGAGTGTGTCACATGCACCCTATACCATCTCAGGCTCTGCTCCCAGGACACTCCAACAGGTCTTTCACTGATAGTTGCACATGCAACCCTCTCATGTTGACAGAGCCCAGTGTCGGATGTGCACATGGCCTTCTGCTTTGGGGGAAGGAGGATAACCACCGTCCTTCTTGTCAGAGACTGTTTGTCTGATATATTGCCTATGCATGCCAGAGACACAGCACACTGGTCTCAGAATGAAGAGAATCCAGACAGTGGGACCTGGGTACCACGTGATCATCATTCCTCAATTTCTCCAACAGGGTTGCAGGCAGCCCCAGCATGGCCTGCTTCTTAATCGGAGAGAGATCCAGTCTCCTGCAGTGGAAGGTCAGAGTGAACATCTTAGAAGCACCACATACCAGGTCAGTGACCCTGAGCGGATATTTAGTCAGTCTAAGCCTCAGTTTCTCTAGTTCTATCACAGGAATGCCTGGGAACCTTGTGAAGCTCTCAAGAGGCAAGACTTCCAACTGTGTGTAAACAGCTAATGCTATGTGAGTACCACTTACTAGTACTAGTATTTCAAAATAGCCAGCCCCTCCTGCTAGCTTGCATTTGTTTAGTACGCAAATTCAGTTGTCCCTCAGCCTGGGCACCAGTGGCTCTCTAGAACAAACAGGACCTTGGTGACAGTCCACTGAAAATTTAGCGTGTCCCCAGTTCTGGCTTCACGGGTGCTAGTGGCCCTTCGTCATTGCTGTCTGCAGAAGGCTCTCTGTGTACTTGAGAGCCATGTTCTGAGACCTGGGGAAGATCCACACCTCATCTCAGTGCTGTGTGTAGAACGAAGGGGACTTGCCCTAGCATGTACACTTGGGGGGAGGCTGGCCCCCACTCTTGCTGCCCTGTCTCCCTGGCAGATACGGGTTTCCTGTATCTATCTCACGTGTACATGTGAGGTTGGTCCCAAGGCCAACCTCAAGTTTGGTGAAAACATCACACAGTCATCTGCACATGATGGAAGAGCAGACAAACTGGGCGGAATTCACTTTTATTTACACAGGCGAGGGATACTTTGCTGCGTGCTGGTTCTTCGCCTCTACACCCTTCATGGAGCCATTCTGGGCCCTCAGCACCTTGCCCAGACTCATCAATCTCTCCTCCACCCACCAGACCCATGCCTGCGCTGCCCACCGCACAGGGCTTAGTGGGTTCCCAGCCAGCCTCTGCTCTGCTCCTCCAGCTTCCTCTGCAGCCCACATCAAGTCTGCCCTCCTCCAGAGGGCACTGCCCTGACTGCTCTCACCACTGGTGTCTCTTTTCGTGCCATGGGAGCCAGAGCAGGTCCAGGTGCCATTCTTGTACACCTTCCCTCCACACTGAGGACAGTAGGTTGCCTCACGGCTCTGGGTTGAGCGCACTGTCCTGTAGTGTGTGAGAGAACTGTTTCAACGGAGACGACCTAACGCAAACTTAGAACAGCGCAGGCAGCCTCTCGGCATCCCAGGATAGACCCGCTCACACAGATCCACAGCAAGGAGATCTGTCTGGAAAGCCCCCAGGGCTGTCTTTTACGGAGAGGGTAGAGCAGAGTTCTGAGCAGCCTCCTTCGATCTAATGCCCTGTGCAGCTGGGATCAGCCCTGCCCAGGGAGAGGGACCTTCCAGAAGAAGACTCCAAAGCCCGTTCCACACAGGTCACACAGTTCCTGCCCTTGGCAGGGAAAACTGCCCATTTCCCAGAAGCATTGTTAAACCACAAAACTCAACAAGCAAAATTCATACTCACAAGCACCGACTCCTTAGGCTTCAATTTCAGGCCACCAGTTTTTCTGCAAACCTGCTCATTTCCTGCAAAGAGAGGGACAGGCAGAGAGAAGCGCATTAGCATCTGCTCTGGGTATCCTTCAAGCTTTCCTGGCTGGCCTCCGGCTCCACACCTTCTCAGCACACGTTCCTTCCTGCAGCACTCCCCTCCCCTCCCTGGGAACACCATGTTCTGTTGGGTGGGCGCCCCCACCCCTGCAGGCCTATGGGCTCTGCCCACGCCGCCTCCTCCCGCTCCCGGCGCCCTGCCAGTCTCCGATTGACCACTGCCTCCAATTCCCTGAAGGCACTGGGCTTCTTCCCACTCCGGAGCCAGCGAGGCCTCCACTTCTGTAGCATGGGGTTGCCTAGCAACGGTGCGCGCGGGCTCAGAAGGCCCTCCTAAATTGGACCTCACAGCACAGGGCATCTCCTTGTACAGCTGCCTGCATCTTAACAATCCGTCTCTGAATAATAACACAATGGTAATTGCATTCATGGACCCCAAACTACATTTAAATAATGTTCAAGAGCTGACACAAACCAACAAAGGCCAGAAAATGCATCGGGGAGGTTGACTGCGAGGCCACGCAGGGACGCTTCGCCGTGGGAGGGAGCTGACACCAAAGACTTGAGTTAATGACAATGCCGACCCGAACTGTGAATTCTCCTGCTTCTGCCTGAGCTTGCCATCACTGTAATGCGTGGTAATGTAAGTTTGGGCAATTAATGCAAGGAGGTAAGGATGCCTCAAGACAGGATGCCCTCTGGTTCTGCTGACTTGTACCTCAATTTTGGGGGAACAGAGAGGAGGGAAGATTTCACAGGAAAGGAAGCTTGACAGTGAACTTCTTTTTCTTTCTTTCTTTCTTTCTTTCTTTCTTTCTTTCTTTCTTTCTTTCTTTCTTTCTTTCCTTCCTTCCTTCCTTCCTTCTTTCTCATTCTTCCTTTTTCTTTCCTTTTTTCTTTTTCCTTCCCTCCTTCCTTCCTTCCCTCCTTCTTTCTTTCCTTCCTTCTTTCTCATTCTTCCTTTTTCTTTCCTTCTCTTTTCTTTTTCCTTCCCTCCTTCCCTCCTTCCTTCCTTCCTTCCTTCCTTCCTTCCTTCCTTCCTTCCTCCCTCCCTCCCTCCCTCCCTCAACAAAATCTCACTCTAGTCCTGTTTAGTCTGGAACTCACCATGTTGACTAGGCTGGCGTCAAACTCATGGGAGCACATCCTGCCTCTGCCTCGGAAGTGCTGAGATTACAGCATGCCATGCTCAAATACATTTTAGAAGGAAAGGGAAGAACCCAGTCAAGCAGAGGAGGAGACTCATAATGCTGCACAACTGATGTCCTCCGGGATGAAAAGTGAAGGCCCTTATGGAGTCACAGCAGCAGGTCAGGTTGACGCCTTCAATGCCCGAAGCCCCACAAGACACTCATATTTGTGCAGCCCTGTCCATAACAGACTCATTCCCAACAGGTAAACCCAAGTCTCTGACAGTCACTGAGTAATAAAACATGTTAGGCACAGTCATATGAAGGACTATCATAGAGATATATGTATCTGAAATTCAGATACATCTATACTGTGCCTCAAGGCCATGTTAAGTAAAAGAAGCCAGACGCAGAAAGACCACTTCCTCATAATTCCCTTTACTTGAGAAATCCAGAGTAGCTAAATTTGTAGAGACAGAAAGTACAGGGCAGAACCTGGGGAAGGGAGGGGGGATGTCTTAAGAGTACAGATGGGGAAGAGGGAGGAGCTCTGAAGTGAGTGGTGGGAACGACTACACAACAGTATGACAAACTTAGTATCATGGAACTGCACCCTGAAAAGTGGTTAAAATGATGCCTATATTCGATTTTTAAAAATCTGCTTGTAATACTGGTGCAAGGCTCACTAGGCTCTTCAAGACCATCCTCATCTTGGAAATCAGAGTGGCCCCTGTCATTCTCAAGTTTGAACAGGGTAGTTGTCTCCAGGACTAAAGCCACACTGCTCAGGGCAGCTGACAAGCATGGGCCTGTGCCATGTGGTTGAACACAGGGTCTCCATGCTGAGAGGTAAGGTTCTGCTACACATCTGCTTACAACATCTGCTTTCCCCTGGGGACAGTGCCATCCTGTCTCCTGCCTGCTCCCTCCTGTCACACAGGCTCCACTGCATTTCCCCTTAGCCTGCCCCCTGTGCCTTAGCCCACTCTTCTGGGCTCACATCAAGTTCCACATCCCTCAGGAGCCTTCTGGATTCCGCACCCCTTCCAGTGTTGCTCTTTGTCAATGCTGTGGCCTGCACTGACCGGCTACTGCACTGTTTTGCATTCTAGTCTGAGTGGTGCCCCTCCCAGGGAAGCCTTGGAGGAAGGACAGCACCTGTGCCTGCCTGAGGACCACACATCTGATTCTAAGAGCTGCAGGGCTCCTCTGCCTTCTTTTCAGGGAATGCCTGCCATGAGGCAGGTCTGAGGGCTGCAGAGCCCTGGCCTTGGGACCTCGGGTAAAACCCACCAGCAGCTGTTGCCAGTTGCTGGAAGGTGCTAGCAGTTGTGTATTTACAGGTCTGATTAATTCGGAAGAGTCATTACAGCTAATGGCTTCTCCGAGAAGGAATGAATGAACAGCATAGGTAATTTTCTTTCAGTGTCCTAGATTTTTTTTCTTGGAATGTGCTTTAAGTCTTAAAACAGAGTATTACAAGAAAAAAAAAAGAAGAAGAAATAATAATATTAATAGTAGTAGTAATAATGAGGACAGAGAGGAGGGGAAGGAGCAGGAGGAGGAGACTCTAAGCCTGAGACATGGGAGTTGCCCAATAGCTGCTTGGACAAGCTTCCTCTGTCTCCTTGCTAATGAATGGGGCATGGTCTGGAAGGTCCTTCCAACTCAAACAGATAATAAAATTATGTCTGGAGATGAGAACGAGGAAGGTGGTTAGGAACTTCCAAGGTCATGCACTCCACCCCACCAGGTACCACTATCTGAGGACAAGGTTTCAGCCATGGCCCTCCTTGGACAAAGACAAGGTTTGCAGTCACTCCACCGTCTTCCCGGACACTGACCCTGGTGCTTTCAAACTTATGACCTGGCTTTCCTGGCTCTCATCTGATCATTAAAGTCTTCCATACTAATGACTTGTTTTCCTGAATCTCCAGGAATGGCTGGAAACAGGCCAAAGTGCATCGTCTAGGCTCCGTCTCTCCAGCCCTTGGCTCTGTGACCAGCGGCCCTGTCTGTCAAGGCTGGCTGCTGCAGGACAGATGCTCCTGGCTCTCTCAGACAGGCCAGATTAAATGGAAGTGCTGTTCAGAGGATAGAGAGCTCTGGCTCCAGACTGCCATTCCAGGCGGAGACAGTCTGGGCGGATAACAGTGGTGTTCTTGCGTGGCTGTTTCCTGGTTATTGTACCGCTTCCCTGTGCCTCGGCAGACAGACAAGGGAAGGCAGGAAGCCTGTGTCTGTCGCAAACATGCAGGTTCCTACTTCCGGAACACTCGTGGCTTTCAGTGGCAATGAGATGAATTGTAAATTAGAAGTAGATGAGTAGTGACATTAACACTGATGTTAACAATGTCCCTTAACTAATGTGTGGACAGTGCTTTGTGGTTTAGTCTGGTCCCATGCATCTGCCAGGCAGGTGTGGTAGCTTTGGCCCATTTGTCAAGTCCAAGGTCTGCTTCTTGCTAGCGATGCAGAATGTAGGTTCTAGCCACACTCCTCTCAGGAGGCTTCCAAACAGGGAGGGAGCTAAGTTCTGAGACACTTGCTCAGAACCCTCCAGCTAATGAGTGCCTGGGCCCCCACCCTTTAGCTTCCACACAGGTTTTGTGTAGAGGCTTGAGGATAGTTGGTGCCATCTGCTCTGTCCTTAAGGAAGTGGCAGAACACAGGTAATATGAATGTGACACAAAATCAGTATTGTTTTTGGAGTCACTATTGGATTCTTTTTAGAGGAGAAAAATCCATGCTCATCGGAGCCCTGCAAATCCCCCAGTTCCACTCCTAAAAGTACCCCAGCACAGGGAGGACAGCTTCAAAACATACTGAATAACAGACAAGGGTTCTGTTCACATGCTCACAGCCACAGAAGCAGCTGAGGAATTTCAATTCGGTCCCTGTAGCAGGGTCCAGAAGTTGTGAGGTCTGCTGGTTTAGACTGGCCAACTGTCACTGGCCATCTGTATGACCTTGGGTAAGTGACTTAACCTCTCTATGCCTGAGGCTTCTGTTAGCTACCCCTATAGCTCTTGCAAAGTCAACCCCAGCATCACACCTTCATGAGCTGCAAATGTGCGTCTGTATGAAGACCTTTGAGCCAACGTTTAAGCAGCTTCTTTATACTAAAGACACCAACACATCCTTCAGAGCGCAGACGGATAAGTATGTAGTCAGTCCAGACAGCAGGCTCGTATTTGCTGATGAGAAATGAGCTATCAACCGTGAGAAGACAAGGAGGAAGCTGAGCTGCCTGGCGCTGAGTGAGAGGAGCTAACTTGACAAGGAGGCAGCTGCGCTGCATTCTGGGAAAGGGAGCCACATGGAGATAACCTGAAGGTCTGTGGTTACTAGGGACTGGGGAAGAGAGGGATGAACACAGAGGGCACAGCGAGTTCTAAGGACAGCAAGACCTTTTCTGTGTGTTCATATTTGTCAAAACCCGTTGAGCACAGCACACCAAGAAGGACACTACTGTGGGCCCATGAGCCCAGTGGGTGGCGTTTTGAAAGCACTGGCACCCGTTCACTGATATTAATAGGTCTGTGCAATGCTGACACTCTGGGGGGTTGGGGGAAAAGTGAGGAGAAAGGCCTATGGTTCCCCCTCTGGGCTTCCCCTCAAGTTGTCTGTAAATGGGAGCCTTGGGTAAGTGCAGCAGCTGGCTGCAGAGGGAGAGCTGGGGTCTAAGCCATCCCACCGAGTCTATCTGGCACGAGGCTAGCTTGGTTCCTTCTGAATCAATGAGGGAGGTATGTGGAAAGGGAGGAGAGGGGAAGGGCTGGTCACAGCCGTCTCAGGCAACTGAATCCTCCTCTGTCCTTGCTTTGTGGGATGATGGCTCCTAAGAAGTCTCAGTCTCAGTGGCCTTGGCCTAGAATCTTAAAATAGTCCTGAGAAGGGGGCAGCTAAGCCCAGAGCTAGGATGACCCTGGAGCCTGAGTGTGGGAGTGGAGGCAAGGGGCGGGCACCCTGTCTAATGAACAAAGGCACGATCTGTGGTCAGCATGCCCCACCCTGCTTTCCATTCAGTCACACACACAGCATGTTTTTCTGGCCTCGGAGAGGTTTGTTCTGGGGTTGGGTAAATCCGAGTCCCAGCAGATATGGCCTGGAGCTGCTGAGAGAGAGGTAAGGCCATTCACACCCTTGGGAACACACACACCACTCATCCCCAGAAGCAAACAAGGAATAGTCAGGGTTATAACGTTGAATGGCAGTTCATGTTTGCAAAAGAGCTTTTAAAGACACAAAATAAAGTGTGGCAAAGTCTTGTGCCTCCTGGACCAGCCCATCTCCATGTCTGTCCTTCTGGGTGAGGTATGAAGACTACTCAAACAGCTTAGCAGGTTCTCTGTGCGTAAGTCCAGCTACCCAGGGAACGCTGACTATGACCGTGGCTGTGGGATGGTGACCCTAACCCTGCAGGTTCTGTGGCCTGTGGGGCTGTTGAGGTAGGCATCAGGCTGGGGTGAGGGGCTGGGTACTCTGAGCCCAGACAGCACAAGGCCTGTTGGAGTGATGTGCATGCAGGCAGCCCTGACTTTGGTGAGCTCTCTCTGCCCTTTTTATTTTTTTGTCTTATTTCGCAGGGTCTGAGTCCTGTTACTCAATCCTCCATCTCAACCCACTTCCCAGAAAGTTCTATTTTCTACCCAGTGTCCAGTGACAGCTAACTGTCCTTTCTCACAGAACAAAAGCATCCTTTCAGGTGGAAGAGAAAGCTATGTTCCCTGAATCCTGCACTTTAGGATCTATCATAGTGAGGACAAGTGTGGGGCACAGGCAGGGGTAGAGAGGGGTGGGGTTCGTCCAGCTGAAGTGCTGAAGTGTTGCTGGGAGAAGGCGGCTGTGAAGTGTCCACTTCTCCTGTCTCCTCAGAACTGGATCCTACCCAACATGCAGTGCGGTTTCAGAAGGGGATCCCATATGTACACAGCAGACCACTTCTCAGAGTGCAAGGGGACACTGTTGATGGCCACCCAGGGGATCAGGTAAAAAGTGACTTAGCTATGCCAACCATGCACACAGCCCCTACCAGCGCAACCCAACTCTGGGCTTGGGAAAGCTCTCAGGGCTCCTCCGGGAGCAGCCATGCTGTCTTCCGCACAGGAGATGATGTGAGGGGTCAGCAGCACTGTCACTGTCACTGGCCCAGCTGAAGCAACTGCCTGCCTCAGCATACTCTGAAGGCTCTCCTTAATGCTGCCTCCTGCAGGGAGCTTGCCTGCACACTCTAGAAGGCTCCAGGAGCACTTCCCGGCTCACGAGCCTGGGCTTCTCACACGCCATCTCTACAGCAGATCAAGAGGGAAAGGACTACCATTTGTCACTGACTTCTGGAATGCGTGCCCCTCCCTTCCCAAACTGTGAGTTTCTGAGGCCGCAAACAGACTACAGAGTGTGGAAGGCTCCAGTGGGCGCAAGGAGAGCTGCTGAGTGGAGCTGAAGAGGCAGAAAGAACACAGTCAAGGTCATGGGTCACCGGGTCTTGGAGGAGCAGAGGGTCTGAGCATGCAGAGGACAAAGCACAGACTTCGGCTCCAAGAAGAGATGGAGCGGGGCAGCAATGAAGTTACCATTCCACCACTGCTACAGTCTGGGAGGGATGAATAGGGCTGGCTTCTGGGCTCAGAGAAACCTCTCGGAGAGGCAGAGGACATGGGCTAGGCTGGTTCCTGCCTCCCTGTGCCCATTTCAGCCAGTCCCAGAGAACATAGCTAGCTAAGTACACATCCCTCAAAGCAGGTTTATTCATCTCAGGCTGAATCCAAAGGAGTAAAAGACGGCACCCAAGAGTAGATGCCAGGGCTGACTGGTGCAGCTGGTTTGTCACCTGATACATCTTAACACTTCTGTAACCAATAACCAGGATACCAGTAATGGGTAACACAGCTCTCCAGGCTGGTGATGGCTCTTATGAACTCTTTGCCTCCTGGATGGCATCACGCCTGTCATCTTTTATATGTAAGCGACACTCAGATGATAGTCCTACAGTTTATAACTCCAGTATTTTATTTTCCAGTGGAATGAAGAATGACATATTCTTGCAAAGTAATCTGCGTGTATGCTGGAGTGTAGCTCAGTTGGCAGAGTGTTTACCTGGCATGCACAAGGATTTGGGTTGTAGCCTTAGCATTCAGGAAACTGAGCATGGTAGCTCCTGTCTGTAATCGCAGCTACACTGAATATTGTAAGTTCAAAGTCATCCTCAGCTACATAGAAAGTTTGAGGTCAGCCTGGGGTACATGAGAACCAGTCACATAGTTACATGAAAAACAGAAACTAAACTAAACTATGTTAGTAAAATGTCTCCTAGAATTTTTAAAAATGTTTCCTAAGCTTTCATTATTTTACCTCCTCCTAACTCAACAATATATATATATATATATAAACTACCAGCTTTTTTTCATTCTCTTCAAAGCTTCAATTCAGTTTTCACAGAAGCAACTTTTTCTTTTCTTTTGCAGCAGTATTTAAGTGATTTGTATACTATTTAATTAAATTGCATAATTACAATAGCAAGTTTCACTGGCATAAACAGGTTTGGGCGCTGAGCCAGCTGTTCCGGGGAAGCATGGGGCTCAGCTGCCTGGAGCAGATGTGGGGAAGTTTTGGATAGCTGCCTGCCTGATCCGAGCGCTCCTCCAGCTGGAGGTATCAGTCACAGGGAGTGGGGAATGTTGAGAGATCTGGCAAGGTGGTTCATTGCAGCCAAGATGAAGGATGATTCTCCAGGGCCTAAGGACCCGTTCCTGAGCCTCCCTGTACCTGGGTAACCCTCCTTCAGATCCAGCTGTGCTTGCTGACAGGCACCCCTCTCTGCATGCACTTTGCCACATAGTGGACCCACTCCCAGGAAGCTGTGTGCATGCATCTTTCCAGTGAACTGAACAGTTTCAGTGACAAATGATGGCCCAATGCAGCCCTCTCTCGAACCAATGGGTATCTCTTCCAGAGGACTCTCTCTCTACATGACATAAAATTGATGTCATTCTGGGCATATTCTATAAGGAGTTGGGGGTGGGGCGGGGTCAGGGGACAATCTACAAGTCCCTGAGTTTTACCATCTAAATGTCTAGGTTATACAGTACACACATCTTCCAAGATGCTGCTGTGGGCTCCCCTGGGGTTTTCATTCCTCAAATTCTCAAATCCCTTATGCTGTAGGATACTCTGCCTCCTAAGACTCCTTGGAATCATTTTCTTCATATGAGTATCCTTCCTTACCTCATGGGTTACACAATTAGACTACTATCTAGCAAGCTAACCAACCAGCCACAGTTGCCAGGAGAGGGAAAAGGCTCACCAGGACACATCCACAGTGGACTTGCTGTTTTAAGCTACCTACCATTTCCTCTTCCTTTCTTATCGGCAAGAGAATCGTGATTTTTCTTCTAGGTTAATTTGCTACATGCCCTCACAGCCAACGTGTTTCCCAGAATAGGTCATGGTTGGCTTAAACCCATCATTTCAACTCAATTTTATCATGAGGTTCAAAGACACATTTTCGGGGGTGGGGTTGGGGGGGTTAAATTCTGGAGAAGAAACCATCATTGATAATGTGGATGGGCCTGCAAGGCCTGGAGCCACGGCAGCCTTTCTGTTATCAGAAGGAGCCCAGGGTGAAGCCCTAAGAGAGCTGTGGGAAAAAGAAACCGAAGGCTTCACCACTCTGCCTCTGCATTTCTCACAACCTAAGTCAATAAAAGAACTCCACCCCCTGTTTTTAACACTTAGATTTTAAATTTCATATATACAAATATGAACGCTTTGCAAAATAAAAAAGCAATAAAAGCTTGATAAGGTAAATATGTAGCTCTTACCCTAGCTCTCTCTACACTGAACCCCAATTTCTGGAGGTTAACCTCTCTCAAATGTTTTAGCTATTTCTTGTGCTCTCTTCTGGCCCATTTCTACATAACACAGCGCGTTAGTCAGCTAGCGATGCCATAACAAAATATCACAGACCGTTAGCTTGGACAACAAAAATCTGTCAATGCAGGCTTGCACCGCAGTGGGGACACAATACAGGTCACAACACCGTAGGTTCCGTTTTGTCCCCTCTTAGACTGAGGGACCCTCAGTGTCCCACAGAGAAAGCATGCTTTCTCTTCACTTCATCTCCGTCCCACCTCCATCAAATAGTCCTCATCTCTGTAGCTAGTTCTCGTTCCGTCAGCCACCAGTGTTCATGATGTGCACCCACGCAGGGACTGCTCCTGGGCGAGTCATGTGTTTCCTTCCTTGCAGAACGTTCACATTTCCTCTACCATTCAAAGTGGTTCTATAAGCACCTGTTTCCACAGAAGCCACCCTGAGGGCTGTTAAGATCCCCCTGGGATCAGTCAGCTCCACTGGGATTTTCTGGAGTCCTCCAATCTAGAGTTCCTGCAGAGGCATGATCCAAAGCCACCAGCCACCTAGTCTCAGCTGGGTTTAGATTCTATACAGGAACAATGAAAATGGAGGCTTATGTCAGGTGTGGTTGGTGGTAAGTGCCATGGTCCTAGCTACCTGATAGGCAGGGGCTGGGGGGCTGGGGGGCTGCAGGTGGATTTCGAGCACTCTGGGTAACACTGCAAAACTCTTTCACAGAAAGTGGGTGGGGCCTGTGTGGGAGAGTCCCTCCCACTCTTTGGAAAGACAGCAGACGTTGTCCCAGATGCTAGGGGAATAGTATCAATGTACGGCTCCACAATGGCACCAGGCAGAGCCCAGGAGGCCATACCAGGACTTGCCTCTGCAAGCCCAGAGCAGATCCAGGGCAAGGAAATGCATGATGAGGCTTTGGACCAGCATGTTGCTTCTCACACCAGGTTGAAAACAAGCATCCTAACAGCCCAAGTTTCCCCTGAGCCAAGGAAAGCTTTGCTATTCCTGGAGGTCAGTTCAAGCAAACAGCACCCCTGTAAGGGCCGTCTCTTCCCAGAGAGCACCACAGGCTTACCGACACCTGAAATTAGGTTTTAAACATGAGAACAACAATACTTGTGAAGAGAATTTCCACCCTCCCCAAAAAAAAAAAAAAAAAAAAAACAAACCCTCCAAGTGGCTAGAAGCAAAGGCACAGCTGGGGATTGGCTCAGGGGGCTGCCGAACTACCCAGGGGGATTCTCTTGCGGCCTAGTAAAGCTGACTAACAGCTTTTCTCTTGTCCGTGCTCACAATGACAGCCTGGATCTGGCCTGACCAGACCACGCTCCGGTAAGTCCCTGCAGTCCCAGTGACTTACAATTCAGATTTCCACATTCCTCTTTCCACCTCTTCGCTAGAATCCTGTTCTCCTTCTACCTACACTCCAGGTGACCTGCCTCTTTCTCCAGCTTCTCTCCCTCGATCACAGGTGTCCCTATGCTCCTCTTCCTTAAAAAATGTTGTTACAAAATACTCCAGACACATGGAAGGGTGAACGTTTTAATATGACACCTTTAGACCTACCGCCACAGCCTAAGTGAGATGCCATTCTCTAACCCCAGACCCCGCCCTTCTGAGACAGAACATTAACACCCTCTTCCATTCTCTCTGGAAGGAGTTCACACAAAGTCAAGCCCAGCAGGTCAGAGGATCACTGAGAGCTGGACTAGGCACTTCCTTACCTCACCAGGGCATTGGACCTCTCTGTGGGTGCCCTGGAATGGGGAGGAAGGAAAACTATGGCCTCTCCCAACCCCCATCCCACCCCACCCCACCCCTGCCAAGTAGCTGAGACCAGGACGCTGCCTGGCTTGGGCAGAGAAGGAGTAGGTGCCAGATGAGGGCCTCAGCAGTGGAGGAGTCCCTCCTGGGGCCCTTTGTGGCACAGGCCTTGGAAGGGGACAGAAGGGCAGGGCTGTTGACACTGGCACTGCCTCGTCAGAATGGACGGTGGCTTGCTGGATACCCTCTTGTGGCAGCAGAGTGGAGACGAGAGCCTGAATCATCAGGATGAAGAAGCCAGCCAGCAGGGGAAGACTGGAGCGCCTCCTCGCCTGGGCTGTGTGTAGCGAATGGAGGGAGTGCCAGGAAGGTCCATGCTGTACACACTTGAGAAGGGCTGGCGGACTGTAAGTGGCCTCTACATCTAAGGGACCACAGTCCTCACATCTTGGGGCTTTTCCTTTGTCTCAGTAGCTGACTTCCATCTTGGGAGCGTCTCACTTTCCCTTTCTTAATAAACTGCTTCTATTGCTATTTCACATGTCCCTGGTGCAACCCTTTGTCACAGAATTGGAACCCTCTGAACTCAGACCTTCGGTCCAGCTCTAGGCATATCCTTCTGTTTTTTGTTTGTTTGTTTTTAAACAAGCCATGATTTCCTCACTGTCTTTCTCTCTTCCTGGTGGTTGCAAGGCTTTACAGCCTGCCTGGCCTGTTGCTTCTCCCCCAAAGTCTAATAAAATTGTTCTCAAGTTTCTGCTGTGTCTGTCTCTAAATTCTCTTGTCAATAAGGCTAAGAACTCAAACCATAATCTATGGCACTCTGAGCTGTAGCCTCCTGCCCAGAGGACCATGGGGCTGCCACTGACATCTCAAGACAGAGGAGGAAGTTCAGAACTACGACAACCCCTACCTGGCATCCATATGTTCCTCCAAAATTCCCCTAAGTCTGCTCAAGTCTATGCCTGGTTGGTCTTTTATGTTGCCAGGCCTCACCCTTGCCACGCCTGTCTACGATCCTTCAGCAGACCATGGAGGACTGTGAAGCCCTCTGAGAAGCAAGATTTAGGAAGGCCAGACACCTGGCTGACACCTCTGTCTATGCGCAGGACACCTTTGCCCTATTCCTGCCTGTTTCCCCCCGGCTCATGTGTTTGAACATGTGGCCCCCAGCCCCAGCTGATGCCACTTTTGGGGAAGGTTATAGATGGGAAGCGCTTCCAGGTGCAGTCCTTGGCGGGAAGCTCAGCTTTGATTCTGACTCGGGATGAGATCTCTTCTTGATTGGTGTCCTGTGAGAAGGTGCCACTGTAAGCTCCAGTCGCCATGGACCGACCCATTCCAGCTGCATGCTTTCCCTTTATGATGGGCTGTAAGCCATGGCATTCAGCCAAAGCAAACTTCTCCTTCCTTGCATCGTTGTTGTCAAGGATCTTGTCATAGCAACAAGGACAATAACTACCACAAGAAATGGCAAAATGTGGAAGATAGAACCAATATTTATATGTATATCCATCTATCTGTATACGCCACTTGCTATCATATTCCCTTAATAAACACCTAAGGAGCAAATCTAACAAAATATGGGCGCACCCTTCACTGAGAAATACAAAACAACACTGTGATAAATCAAAGACTTAAATAAATGATGGAAGTATTATTTTAAGTGCCGAAAGAAGTGATAGAGTTAATATGTCTATTTCCTCCAGTTTGACCTACAGATTCCATGCAATGCTTATCAACATCCCAGATTTATGCCATGGTGCACATACATGTGTGTGTGCAGGTGTGGAGACTCTGACACGTGATTCTGAAGTGATAGGAAAATTCAAAGGCTCTAGGCTCGCTAAAGTGGTGACAGAGTAAAGCTGGAGAAATGGTGTGCCAGATAACAACCCTTCCACCATAAAGCTACAGAATGGGCAAAGTGATATGGGTTCAGGGTTGAGACAGGGGCAGATGGAAGATGACACAGACATTGATGCATTTATGGTGACCTGGAATGAAGGCTGCACTACACTTCGGTGGGAAATGATGGTTTTACAATGAACAGTGCTAAGCCAGTTAGTTGTCTCCATTAAAAATAAGCACAGAGCTCTACTGCATGCTAAGGAAAAATTAATTTTAGAAGGAATATAAGCCTAAACAAAAAAGATAATAAAGCTGTAAAAGAAACCTTGGAGAATATATCGAAGACCTTGAATGGTAGAAAAAGTTCCTTAGCAGGACAGAAAAAGCATTAGCTATCAGTGAAAAGACTGATACATTGGGCATGATTTAAATTAAGAATGTCTGTTCATTAAAAAACAACATTAAAAAAATAAAAGAAAGCCATGCAGTGAGAAAAGGTCGATGGCAAAGAACTCATCCAGATGTACCAAGAAAGACAACATACAGCTATTAATTTAAAAACATGGAATGTTTGAATAGGCTTTTCACGAAAGAGGGTCGCAGAGTGTCCCATAAACACACAACTGTGCAAATGAAAAGAAAAAGCATAGCCACAGTGACTCCGGCCAGAAGAGTAAAATAAGATATCAAGGCTGGTGAGGATGTGCAGCACCTGGGACTCTCAAACTCCTGGGAAGAGTGTCAATCAACCACACCTACTTCAAAGAGCATTTGGTATCACTTATAGAAGCTATACAGACTTGTGCCATACCCAGCTCAGCAAATCCACACGGACATGCGTGAAGCGGCAGAAGGGTATTTATGTACACATACAAGAGAAAACATCAGTAAATGTTTTAACAAAGTAAGTAGTCTCTAGTGAGATGCGACCCAAATGTCCATCAATAACAGAACTGGCGAAAACAAAAAGGGGTGTCGTGGTCATACACCGTGGACATGATTTAATAAGGAGAGAGACCTGGCATTGTGGATAGGTCTCAGGATGTGTTGTCAGGGAAATATAAAACTGATGAACATGATAAGACCCCACTTACAGAATGTTCAAAACAGCAGCCATTGTTTTGTACTAAAGTCAGGATAGTCACTATGGAGAGGGAACTGACTTGTAAGAGGCAAGAGGCAGTTGCCTAGAATAGCAAGAACTATTTAGAACACGGTTGTTGTTTGACTCTGAGAATTTTTATCTACGAACAAATTCAGCATGATATACATTTAAGATTTGGGTACTACTTTATGAAAAAAAGGTATGTATGTTGAAGGGTATCATGAGGAGGGACAGGATCACAACTAGAGATAGGATGGACAAGGTCCACACAGGCAGGTTTTAATGAGGGTGGACAGCTGGCCTCTGTCTTGGGCTCAGGAGTCTCTGGAAAACAGAACAGAATTGTAGTCATAAGGCTAACGCATCAAGGGGCAGCTACCAAAATACTATGGTGCCTTCAACAGTACCTCATCCACTTTGAGCCGACAAACAAGTCAGAGAGTTTCCCTCAAGCCATGATGCCAAGCTGCCTCCATAGGAACCAGACCACAGATAGACACTGAGACCACAGAGGTCTGCCCCTGACTTAAACTACCATAGAAGAAACTAGTAAAATGAGTTTTCTCTCCTTCCTTTATAAAAAGTGAGATGTCCATAGGCAGTTACCTTGACTTTTTATTTCCCAAAAGATAGGGGCAGAGAAATATTTCTGCTGACCCCTGGGCTAGGTGGGTCCTCATCTGCTTAAGAGAGCTTTGGCTTTACAGTTCTTTAACTTGAAAGCTCCTGATCATCTCTGCGCATTACATTCGGACTGTGTTGATTGACCCACAACAGCTCCTTGGTGTGATCTAAAAGCCCTGTCAACCTCAGCTCACTCACCTCACTTTTAGACTTACACTCACAGAAGGCTCACTTCCCATGCCACCTCCTTATTTGTTCTTCCTTCCCCCATTTAACTTGTTGAAGTACTGATATTTGTTTGCCTTTAGCAGACTGGCATTCTGGCTTCCCTCTCCCACCCCTGTGTCTTCTGTTAGGGCGGCTCTGTAGTCTGTTTGGCTCTGTTCTCCATCTGTCCTGTGAGCAGTGTTGTGGTGTTCCACGTTATACTGTTTAAAAATAAAGTCGCAAAAGCAACAACCAAATAGACGACAGCCTGCAAAAACAGCAGCTGTTGCCCATAAGGACAAATTTAAAACACCCCCTGGATGTATTGCTAGAGAGATGGAGAACATGGAGCCAGGGGGAGGAGGCCTCAGCCAATGGGCATTGTGCACCCCTTTCTGATGCAGAGGTGGTGGATGCTCCAGGCATCTGTTGCTCAACCCTCAGGCTAGAGATGAGAATGAGCAAGTGAAAGGGGGCCTCAGAGGCCTCTGGTCTCTGGAGCCTCTGAGCTTTGCATCCTGAGCAGAGAGCATGTCATCTGCAAACCAAGCTACCAGATCCTGATGTCAGTGAGGGAAAAGACAAAAGTTTCACATGGATTCTGCCAGTCGACTAGCTTGAAGTAGATGAATTAACAAACTACAAATTTGCTGAAAGCTCACAATAACACTTACTTTAAACAGCAATGTCACATGTCATCAGGAGCATAGCAAACTTCTTCGAACTTTAAAATATTTGTTTCAAAGGCAGCCATCCTGCCGGCTCGCACCTATATGCCTTGATGTTGGGAGGCAGAGGTAGGAGTTCAGGACACCCTGGACTACTTAAGAAAAAGAAAGGAAGATGGCTGGGGAGATGGTCCCAGTGAGTAGAGGCTAGCTCTCCAAGCATGAGGACCCAAGTTTAGACACCCAGCACTTATGTAAAGAGCCTGGAACAGGCATGTTAGCACCTATAACCCCAGAGCAGCAGGGAGGGTAAAGGCAGGAGGATTGCAAGGAATTGCTAGCCAAAAATCTAAGTAAAAAGTTCGGGTTTGCAGAAAGATCCTGTGTCTGGGTAATAAGGTGGAGAATGATAAAGTAGGACATCCAGTGTCCTCCTTCCACAATCCTGCACATACAACCCATGCATGTACACCCAACACATGCATGCATACAGACAACACAGCATGCACACACACATGCACACTGAATAAGTAGTATTTTATATTAAAGGAAAGGAAAGAGGCAGGGAAGGAAACAGCCTACAGGTTAGGAGACCCTAAAGACAATCAGTATTCCCACATGGTAAAGGATTTGGATAGCCATTTCTTCAAAGAAGATAGAAACAGCCAGTAAATACTTGGGAGGATATTCATCATCATTTGGCACCAAGAAAATGTAAACTAAATGCACAATGAGCTGCCTCTATGCAGCCATTAGGATGTCTAGAATCTACAAGCCAGCTAATAGTGAGAGAAGATTGGAGCCCTCACACAGTGCTGGGGGGGTGGGCACTGTAAAATGGTGTGTCCCTGTCAAAGACAGCCTGACGGTTTCCCAGTAGTAGAGTGTTGTGCCTAGAGTGCACAAAGCCCTGGGTTAAATACAGAGTCTTCATGTGATTCAGTGACTGAACGTCTAGGTAGATACATATACATACACCCAAAGAAATTATATGTCTGCATACAAACTTGTATATACTTACAGCAACAACACTAAAAATAGCCCAAAGTGACAAATAAAATATTCACACACTGGAAATTGTCTAGCCAGAAAAATACAATTTGGAACACACTACAACATGGATGTACCTGAAGCATTACACAAAATGAAACAGCCGGGCACAAAAGGCCATTTGCTAGATGATACCACGCATGTGGACTATCCAGAACAAGCAAATCCATAGAGCCAGAAAAGGAAAGGAAACTGCTGTCAAGGCTGGAAGGAGGGGAGGACGGGAAATGGTTTCTGGTAAGAACGGGGTATGCTTGGGGATGCCTGAAATGTTCTGGAATTAGATAATGTCTAACTCCATGAATGGACTAAAAGGCCATTAAATTATATGTTTTAAGTGTGCAAATTGCATACCATGTAAACTGTATCTCAACTGAGCCATTTAAGAAAAAAAAAAAAAAACCCGGAGTTTAGATCCCTTCGTAGAGGCTCCCTAGCATTCAGCGAGCCCTGGGTTAGCACAGAAAATTAAGTTCATAATGGCTGGGTGTGGTGGGTCATTCCTATAATTCCATCACTGGGACACTGAAGCAAGAGGGTTACCATTAGTTTGGGGCCAGCCTGGGCTACAGGTTGAGACCCTTTTCTCAACCACCTTTCCCAGAAATCAATAAATACATTTATAAAGTTCATATATAAACACCCAAAATAATCAACTCAGTATGGCAGAAGAAAATAAAGCTTTTGGAGGACTGAATCTATCCAACTTTGAGACTTGCTATAAAGTTACAGTGTGATATCAATAAAGTTAAGACAGTGTGATATTGATGAGATGACTGAAAAGTAGAGCAGTGGAACAGAACAGGGAGCTTGGAAACAGGAACACATAAAGAGACTGTTCTTTGACAAAAGAGCTGAGGGAATACAATGGATAAACAGAGATGATCACAAGAAATACTGTAGCAACAGCTGGACACCCATAAGCACATGATGAACTAGACACGGAGCCTACATTCTTAAAGCATGCTAGGCATGAATGTAATATAGAAGATCATAAAAACTGCACAAGATAAGAGGAGAAAACTGATGAAACTGGGCATGGCTGTGATGTCTCTTTACAATACCAAAGGTTAAACACATGAAAAAAATGACCAAGAATCTGAAGTCTAAAGGAGAACTTGTGCTCTGTGACCAGCACCACCAAAAGATTGAGAAGACAAGCCACACACTAGAAGAATGGATCATAATGACATTTGGATAAGGGATTGTTATCCAATATATACAAATAATTCTTAAAACACCACCATAAGAAATGGACAACCCAATAAAAATGGACAAAATACATGAAGAAACACCATTCCAAGGAAGAGACACAGATGGCAAGCACGTTTGTCAGCGTTTCCGCACTGTGACAAAACACAAGACAAGCAATGTGAAAGGAGGGAAAAACGTATTTTGATTCATGGCGTTAGACCCTGGTCATGTGGCCTCATTGCTCCTAGGCCTGTGGTGAGGCACACCTCCACAATGAAGAGCAGACTGTGGGGCAAAGCAGCCAGCCTCTGGAGGAGGGGGTGGGCAGGAAGAGGAGGAGCACCTGCAAATGTACGCATATGCACTGGACACAACCCTAGTGAACTACTTCCTCCAACTACGCCCTGCTTCCTGCAGCTTCCCTCACCGTCAAGGGCCCACTCAGCTATCAACAGATGAGCCCAATGATAAGGTCAGAGACCTCATCATCCAGTGACCCTGCCTTTGAATATTGCTGCATTGGAGGAACAAACCTTCCACACATGAGCTTTAATTGAACTTTCCAGATCCAAATTATAATTCAAGAAAGCATATGAAAAGGATTCTACAACACCATATGTCACTAGAGAATCAGAAATTAAAACAAAAATGCAGTGTAACATAGACACATAGAAATGACTCAAATCGAATTACTAACAATGGGGAATCATGGTGAGGGTGAAACTAAATGAGGCTGGCAAAAATGCAAAATGGGAGCCTGGGAGACAGTTCAGTTAGTAAGAAGCCTGGCATGCAAGCATGAGGATCTGAGTTTGGGAGCCCAAGATCCACATAAAAGCCAGGCTCACTCCATTGCTAGGAGGGTAGAAAGAGGTGGAACTGTAGAGACCACTAGCCCATCTATCCAAACCAATGCACTCCAGGCTTAGTGAGAGACCATGTCTCAAAGAATAAGGTGGAGAATGACCAAGATAGACATCAATGTCAACTTCTCCCTTTACGCACACACACATGCCCAGTTGTATGCACAGTACACATATCCACGTGAACATATACATATAACACACACACAAATGTGAAATGATAAAGTCACGTTGAACAATAGTTTGACAGTTCCTTGTTAAACTAAATACTCTTTTACTCTATAAGTCAGTTCATTTCTGCTGGTAACCAAAAACTTATGCGCGCACACACACACACACACACACACACACACACAAATCTGCCCGTGAACATTTTAACAACTTATTTATAAATTCCAAACTTGGAAATGATGAAGATGTCCTTCAAGGTATCAAGGGGATGTAAGCTATAAGACACAGAGGTCATGGAATATTACTGAATGCTGAAAAAAAGTGAGCTATGAAACCATGAAAAGACATGCAGGAAACTTCATGGGAATTGCTAAGTGAAAGAAGCCAGTCTGAAAAGTCTACAGACTGTATGAGTCCACCTAAATGGCACTACAGAAAATGAAAAGCTAAGGAGACAGCAAAAATATTTATGATTGGCAGGGATTATGGTAGGATGGCTAGGTGAAGCATCAAGCTTTAATGATACTATAACAGTACCATGAGTAGCACATGTGTCTTGGCTTTTCTGTTGATGTGACTTTA
This sequence comes from Psammomys obesus, assembly GCF_907164565.1. Taxonomy (NCBI): domain Eukaryota; kingdom Metazoa; phylum Chordata; class Mammalia; order Rodentia; family Muridae; genus Psammomys; species Psammomys obesus. The sequence continues at coordinate 36,445,374 of NW_026596040.1, read as the reverse complement.
AAAAACCACCATGATGAAAAAGGATCTTAGGAAGGAAGGAGTTTTTTTTTTTCAGTTTACAGCTTGTAGTTTATCACCCTGGGAAGTCAGGGGAGAGGAACTCAGGGCAGAATATTGGAGGCAGGACCTAAGGCAGAGGCCATGGAGGGGTGCTGCTTACTGGATTGCTCCCCATGGCTTGCTCAACCTGCTTTCTCACACTATCCAGGATACCATTCCAGAGGTGGCACCACCCACAGTGAGCTGGATCCTCTCACACTAATCATCAAGAAAACAAACACCCTAAAGACTTGCCATCAGGCCAGTCATCTGTAGACATTTTCTCAGTCAAGAACCCTAGCTTGTTTCAAAGAAACTGTTCAAGCTTGTAGAATGGTCAATACACAGAAAGAGCCCTAATGTAGCCCATGGCTTTCAAGTGATGACAAAGTACCAGTGTAGGTTCATTCATCGAGAAAAGTGCACTATTTGATGGGGAATGATAATTAGGAGGAGTGACGATAGGGGGAGGATGTAAAGACAGGAGTTCTATGGAAAAACTCCTGTACCTCTGCTCAATATTCCCATAGAAAGTACATTCAAAAGATAAGATTTATTAATTTTAAAAATCAGAGTCAAGAGACAAAATGGCCCATGTTAATACTTCATAGCTGAGATACTGGTGCATAGGACAGGCAGAGGTCAAAGTGGAGTTTCACTGCAGACAAGGGATCCTGCTGGGTCTTACTGGGGTGAATATGGAGAGTTGACTCCAGAGTGGAGCAAAGGAACACAAGCTAAGTTCAAGAAAAGTACCACCCCCTTGCTATGTCTCTAGGCTGGACCATTGGCAAGTGTGAGGGAGTCACAAGGACTCTTAAGACCTGGCTCAGACTCACAGGTGTTGTCTTTTCCTCTTAGAAGGCCAAGGATGCCTCTTTGTTATGTCATCCGAATGGCTTACATACGCTCCTTGTCCACTGTTCTCACAACCCAGCATCTCATTACCTGAAGAGCGTACTCCCAAGGAGCCAGAGTGGCTGGGACACACTCACCAGGCCTAGTGCGGTGCAGGGGAGGACAGCAGTGACAACATTCAGGAGAAGGTAAAGTGCTACACAGAACATGAGAGAATCCTGAATGAACTAATGGTGGCTGTTCTTCCGGTTCTTAGGGGTTCTTAGGGAGGCTGGTGACATTGGCGCAGAGGCCTGGTACTTTCTCAGCAGGAGGAGATAAATATAAAGCCTTTGGAAAGCGATAAGGCTGGTGTGTTACAGGAAGAGAACACAGGTTAGGTGCCTTTACAGGGACATGATTGCAGGCTATTATTTATTATAGATGTATTTTGTGTGCATGAGTGTTTTGTCTGCATGTATGTATGTGCACCATGTACATGCCTAGGGCCCACTGAGGTCAGAAGAGCTTTTGGGACCCCCTGGAACTGGAATGACAGAGAGTTGTAAGTTACCATGCAGAGCTGAACCGGGGTCCTCTGCAAGACCGGCAAGCGCTGTTAACCATGGAGCCATCTCTCCAGCCCCTGGGCCTTTTTATTCCTAGCTACACAGCTGATCGTTTTTGTTTTTTTTTTTTTTTTTTTTTTTTTCTCATCCCTAAGCCACTCAATGCCAAGAGACTAACTAAACCAGAACAGCTCACTGCAGGCGAATCCCAATGGGACCCCAGTCACTCCGGGGAGAACAACATGCCTTGAGGCAGCACCGAGACAGACGACTCCCCAGTTCCCCTAGTGTTGTAGCAGTTCTTCTAAGAGTTATTTTCTGGGGCTGAAAAGATGGTCCCGTAGTTAAAAACACCAGCTACTTTTGCAGAGGGCCCGGGCTTGGTTCTTAACACTCACCTCAAGCTCACAACTACTTGTAACTCCAGATCCAGAGGACCTGACACCAGCCTCCACAGACACCAACCACACACCCACAGTGCAGTGAAAATAAACTCAGCCTTTCTCCTCTACAGAGCCATTCCTCCCCCCACCCCCGTTCAAATAACTCCCCTCTTGCTCACCCCCAACATGTATGTATGCACTTATAGCTAGATTTTACAAAGGAGAGAAAAATATGCAATAGCTGTCCTTTTTCCTCCCCCTCCACAGCTCTCTCTCTTGTCCTCCCTTCCTTCGTCCCTGCCCACCCCCACTCTTGCCTTCCTGAGATGGCTGCTCCCTTCTCCCACAGGCCAGGGAGAGCGAATGGCTGCTATTGTATCTTCTCACCAACACCTCTATGTTTTTAGAACACCCTGCGCTCATTAGCATCTCATTGCTCTTAGCAGAAATGAAGCAAACACTTTTAACTTATGCCAAATCTTGGAAGAAAGCAGCATATTTTAGTCAACAGTAAAGAGACAGGGTACAAAGGCATGTGCTTTAGCTGAATTTCTATGTCCATCTCCATTATAAAGTATATGTAGTATGAAATTCTAAAGTCCACTCTTAAGTTTCGTAGCATTAAATGCATATAGATTTCTGTATAATCTCCTCCACTCATCTCTATAGCTTTTTACATCTTCCCAGACACACACACACACACCTTTAAAACTCAGAATGTCATCTAAATATCTATATTAATGAATTCAGTATTAAATTATCCCCCAAACCTGTTTTGATGAGGCCAATCACACAGTCCTGCTCACAGCCATTGCTTACTCTTCTTTTTTAAAACTTGATTTATTTACCTGTGAGGTGTGGGTGTGTATTTGTGGGTGTGCACAAGTGCATGGAGGACAGAAGGGGGGAGCAGGTGTCTTCCTCCACACTTTCTGTTGATTCTTTTGAGGCAGGGACCCTCCTTGACTCTGGGCCTCCTGCCTTCTTGCCTACGCTGGAAACCACCAAGCCCAGCTAGAGAAAATAGTGATGACCATGACAGTACAAACGCCTGTGAGATTTGATGCCACACAAGGCCCAAACACAAACAACTGCAAAGATTCATTCATTATTCCCAGCTGCATTCTCTGTGAGGCAGGTACTATCCCCATCCGGGCTCCAGCTGGGGACGCTAATGTGAAAGTCCCTTCTCAGGTCACATAGTTGTAAACAGTAGAGAACTGACTCAGGGCCCAGGCAGCAGGTTGCAGGGGCATGTTTACAAATCTACACAGGGCACTGGGGTTGCCTCAAATGGCAAGTGGTCATGACTGCAGGGTAAGGAGGGAGATCTGATCAAAGGGCCTAGCAAGCAACATCTCCATCCTCAGCAGTGGACCCAACTACTGAAGCTGCAGAGTGGATAAGCAGGTCCCTGTCAGGGTAACTGACCTCGGAGCAGGACAGATGGTTGAGGAGATAGAAGTACAGCCTGGTCAGGAGGAGACTGCAAATAGTGCAGATGAAACGATGAAGATGGCCCCAACTTTCCCCAGGAAGGCAGCTTGCCCTGAGAGTGCTAGCCAGTCTTTGCCTCCACCCGCTTGTCATCCCTAAATGTAGTACAAAGCCCACTGCCTCAGGCTGTCACCTCTGGCTGAGAATCCTGGAGGACATAAAATTTGCTTTTGGACCAGAGAGCCAAGGCTGTAACTTACAAGAGTTCAAGTAGTTGGAGATGGAAGATGCTTGAGGTCAAGACAGGACAGTTCCTAGTGGGTGTGTCCTGCAGAACGTCTGGGGGTATACTCAGAGAGTGGACAGACCCTGGGTGCAGAGAAGAAGAACGGAGGCACTCTCGCCATCCACCCTGCCAAGCTGCACTCCAGTGTCTGCGCTGTGGGGGAGGGTGTGGGTCTTCACTGTCTCAGACAGTGGCCAGGTCTACCACCCTACAGACATGGGAAGCAAGATTGCCCCCCACAGAACAAAGGCACATGAAGTCCCCAAGACCTAGGAGTGTCCAGATAGACATTAGCCTTTGATTTCACACCTAGCTTGTGCACAGAGCTCCTTGTTTCCTTAGAAAAAGATGGCTACATAGTGAATTTGAATCCAGCCTGGGCTGGATGAGACCTTTTGAGACCCTGTCTCAAAAATGAAAAACAAAACAAAACAAAACACTAGTCCATGGGGGTGAGGCTTCTAGTTAGGCACCAGCTCAACTTCTCCATGTTTGATGAGCAAAGTAAGGCTAGCTCCTTACCATGAGGTTGCAGAAAGCAACTAATAGCCTTTCCAATAGCCTGTGATATTTGAGGGCTTCCATGGGACCCCTTTGGCCAACAACTCAACAAGATATAACCTATTCCTGGAACTGGAGGTTTCATTTGGTGGTATAGGATGTCTAGTTGGGATAATTTCTCCCCTATTATTTGGTGACTCCATTTATCTTTGTTTCACATATGCATATATTTTAGGAAGCTTCTATAGTAATAGGTTTCTATGTGACTTTTCATATGGCCTTTATTATTTGTTGTCCCTCCTCAGATTCTCTCCTTTATCCTTTTCTTCTACTCCTCTCCCTATCCTCCTATTCTAGTTCCCATGACATTATACTCTATTTCCCCTTCCTTGGAAGGTCCTCTCCTCCCCCTGGTCCTTTAGAGGGTAGCTAACTTCTGTGGCTATTCATATTGTAACACACAATTTGAAAGCTTAAAAACTAACATCCACATATAAGAGAAAACATACAATATTTGTCCTTTAGGGCCTGGGTCACCTCACTCAAGAGGCTTGTTTCTAGCTCCATCCATTTGCATGCAAATTTTATAATTTAAGTTTTCTTAACAGCTGAATAATATTTCATTGTGTAAATGTACCACATTTTCATTACACATTCATCAGCTGATGGACATCTAGGCTGTTTCCAGTTTCAGGCTATTATGAATAGAACAGTAGTGAGCACAGATGAACAAGTACCTCTGTTGTAAGATGTAAACGTTCTTTGGGTATATGTCTTATAGTAATACAGCTGGATCTGGATCTTGAGGTAGATCAATTCCCAACTTCTGAACCTCCACACTGATTTCCATAACTGTACCAGTTTTTACTCCCACTAGCAATGTTCTAGATGGTACCCTGCATGCTACTAGAGGAGAACAGTAGTAATCAATATCACCTAGCAATAAGATCTGAAACCTACAACAGTATCTTGCCTGCAAGATATACTGTTACAATAATGGCACCTATGTTATAGAGTAACCAAACATTTAAAAATGCATTTAAGACCCACTTCTTAAGATGTGATCTATACATGGCATTGCTAATGTGGCCAAGGACTGAAAGTAGATAGATCATGGTTCTGGGGAAAAAAAATAATACTATTATTCTGCCAAAGGAACATAGCAATAAAATGACTCATAATGACATACTGATATACCCATAGATCAGCACCTCCATCACTTCTCATCAGAGAAGCTTATTCTGAAGTAGATGAAAAATAACAAAGAGACTCACATTGGACAATTTGAAGAAAGTGAGAGATTTTAGAGCAATCAGTCCTACATGGGATTTCTTTTATTAAATTCCTCACCTCAAGGCTCAAGATCTCATGCAGACGAGGAGGCAAAAACCCAGAGGCTATGACTCCAAGGAAATCGTCTTCCAGATACAACAGAACTAATGCATACACAAACTCACAGAGGCCATGGCAGCATGCACAAGACTTGCACAGGCTCAAGCCTCACAGAGTGCTAGCCCTGAGAGGAGAAAGTGAATATTTGGCCCCACTTCTAACCAAGAAGCTATTTGCAATTGATACCTGCTTTCTCTAATGGAGTGTCACTGGGTATTCCAACCCCAGCCACAAATGAAGCACCTGTTGTTGAGCCATTTCTGAAACACCTCCGCATCCTCCAGCCTAATATACAGGAACCTATCTGGTGTGGTCAGGACATGTTCTCTAAGGTAGAGCTACTGTGTCTATCTTGGCACGGACTGTGGAATGCCAGTCCTCCACTGTGAAGACTGAAGCACAGTTACAGCCCTCCCCCGCCTTCCTTTAGCCTCAAGGACAGCCACCCTTAGAAGTGGCTGACAAAGCTGTCTGGACCAGGACTGACTGGCTGGACAAGCAACTCAGAGCTACAGATCACTGCATGCTCCTTCCAGTCAGAGAAGAGAGATGCTGGTGCACTTCCCAGAAATGCCTGCCAGACATCTCCTAAGACTGGGCCCTGAAGGGCACCTTCACCTGCCTTCCCCAGTACATCCTTGCAGGCAGATGTGCCTTATGGTGGCAAAGAACAAGAAGATCCACTCTTTCGTTTGTATCGCTTCTCTAGTTACAGAGGAGGGAGCGTTTTCCTGTCTCTCCTGAAGTGATCTCTATCGACACTAGATTATATTATTTGAATTTCATCCATCTCTTTGCTTCTAGTTTTTCCTTTGCTACAGGAAATTCAAATGATCCTGGAAGCCTTGGTGTTTTTCTGTATGTTAGTTAGCTGTTATTGTCACTGCCATTACCAGAATGGACCAAAATAAAAAATGAATAGGAAACAAACTGACCAATTTTTAAAGCTTTACTGGCTTTCAGACTGCAATGAAACAGAAGTCCTATTTAACTAAGTCCCGCTTTCCAATAGGGATTTCCAGCAGGAATCCTTGCACTAGTCTTTTCCCTAAGAACTAAAGAAAAAATGGGGCATGAGGGGAAGAAGAGGCATGGGTAACCTAGGAAGTATAAGTGTGATATCACTACTCAGAAATGTGACATTAACGTGGAGCATCATGATGACAAAATGGAGCACCATGATGTCACAATACACAAATGTGATGACACAATGGATCATTTGATGGCAAAGGGGAATCATTTGGTGACATCAATGAGAACTGTGATGTCACTATGCAGGATTGTGATGTCATGATTAGGCACAATGGTATCAAAATCACTCTGTGATGTCACTATTCAGCACTGTGACATCAAAATAGAGCATTATAATGGGACAAAGAACATGATGTCACCATCGAGCATTATGACATCAAAATAGAGCATTATAATATAATGGTACAATGGACATTGTGATATCACTATTCAGCATTGAGGGATCAAAATGGAGCATTATGTCACACTGAGGGATCAAAATGTCACAATGATGGCACAAAGATTGTGATGTCACAATTCAGTATTATGATGTCACAATGGAGTACTATAATGCTACAATTTAGTATGGTTGCAGACAAAAAGGAGTCTTTTCTCCTCCCCTACCCCCTCCATCTGAGTAGAGGGCAGGAGTCTCAGGAAAACACCCTGAGGAGGAGGGTTTAGTAAATTCATCTGCTTCTTCTGAAATGAAAAGCCCATCCTAATGGTTCTGTAATGCAGCCATGGTTGAGAGGGAGTGGACTCCAAGCAGAGAGGGCGGTGGAAAGGCCAGCAGAGTGCTGTGTCTGAACCTTGAACAAGAAGATGACCTTAGGTACGGTTGACTGGGCAGAAAGCGCTGTCAGAACTGAGCTGGGAGACCAGCCTGCCAGAAAGGAGGGCTGCAATGACAAAAGCAGCCTCTCTCATTCTCACCACAGAGCAGCCATGGCCACAATGACGGCCGGAGTGCCCCTCACCTCCGTGCCTGTGCTGGCCTCATTCTCCCTGCCTTGTCCCATAGGAGGCACGAGCCACATCAGCTCCAACACCAGTGACCAGATCCGGCAACAGATGACTTGTAAAGAGTCGCTCTGAGAGCGTATGCTTGCCGCTGGCTCCAACAGCACCATGAAGACTCTGCAGGCCCCCTACCTGGGAAAAGGCTGTGGGGCCTGGAGCTTGATGCTCATGGGAGCGGCAAACTCTCTGAGGCCTCTCCTTGCCCTCACCTCTGCCTCCTCCGCCCCAACAGGGCCCCTTCTTGCTGTCCCACCCCACCCACTGGCTGGAGAGCAGCTGCCAGGGGCGGAGGAGGCTGTGGCAGGAAGAGGAGAAGGCGCGTCCTGGCACACTGTGGTCGCTGCCCATCCCCCATGCATCTGCCCACAGCCCTTCTTGGATGGCAACAGTAAGGAGGCTCAGTGAAGTCAGGCCCATATGTCCTTCAGCTCAGAATTTATCTCCCTCTCTGTCTCTCACGTACACCTGCGCGCTCACGCTCACACCACAAGCACAGACTCACATTCTCTCTCACACACGAGATTTTAGCACAAGGATATTTTTTTCGTCCTTCCTTGTCCCCTGACCCTCATGGAAGGAATCCATCTGGCTCTTGGGTAGCAACCACAGAGCTTCAAACCATCTGGAGAGACAAGCAGAAGACAAGGAGGGGAGCGCTGCCAGGCTGAGGCACAGGCAGCCAGGGTCAGGAGAAAGGAGGGGGAACCAGGGTGGCTGCCAAATTCGGTGAAGCCGATGTGCTCCTCCCACGAACCCAGCCTCCGGAGTGCCCCGGGGCCCCACAAATCTATAGGCCAGCTCGCCACAAACCCCTGGCCTGTCTGATCCTTGCCAGACTCCAGCAGGGCTCCACCAGTACCCACTTGGGTGATATCAAACAGTCACACAAAGTCTAATTTTAATGCTCATCTTCCCTGGCCACGGCTGTGTGGTTTCTAATTATTTTATTCCCAAGATTTACCTTGATGGATAGTTATACATTTTCCAATTTACTGTATAGTCGCTTATAAAGTGGCCTTTAGGAAAAAAAAAAAAAAAAACCTGTGGATTATTCCACATTGTTAATTTCCCAAGCTCTAAGGAGAAATCTGTGGATAATCATGTTCCCTGGAAGCTCCAACTCAATCCCTATTTCCTTTAATACTAATAAAATGGACAGTTCGTTTATAAGAAGTTCCCTAAAAGAGGGTATTGAAAAACATTATATTTCTTTTTAAGTTGTTAAAGGGCATAAATCCATTACTCAGATAGAGATCACTTAATAATTTAATGTCTTCGGCTTGGCATTGTTCCCGGAATATTTTCTCTTTATCTGTCTTTATTTTCAGGTTGGAACAAATGACGGAATAATCAGCCTGGTTGGCGGGAACTGCTTTAGACTCTGCAGGCAGGAGCTGGGATGACTTGGGGGATACAGATCCAACAGCATGAGGGAACTCCTATCTGCCTCGCTCACCTTCAGTCCACACGCTTAGGTAGGCAAGGCATACGTAGCGGGGTTGTGGGGGACAGAGGCAGAAGGACTAGGCCTTCTTGTGACCTCCACGTGAGAAAGAGTACTGCACCAGAGGTCAGGCTCAGTGGAAGCAGGAAGCAGCCCTGACTTTGGCCACTCCTGTCTCCCAGCCTTGTGTAGGACAGACAAGCAGGTGGGAGGGGTCTGAGAGAGAACCCTTCTGCAAGGTGGATTAGTTTGCACTTTCTAAATAAAATCATTTACATGATGCATTAACCCAACCCCGCAATTAAAATCATTAACATTTCTTTGTGCAGATTAGCAATAAAGAAAGCCTAACTGCGGAATCAACATTTCCTCTCACAGGCTTTATCATGCACCAACCTGGGGAGGGCTCAGAAGCATACCCCCTGGATCCCAGATAACTAGTCCTGCTATGTCACCTGAAGAGCTACCTCAGTGAAGCACCTAAAGAGAACAAGCAGTTGGGAGGAGACTGGATTGGAGAAAAGGGTACCTGTGTCTCCTGTACCTCTCTGACTGTGGTCCTTTTCTCTGCTACTCTTTTTCCTATGAAATAAATCCAAAGGACTAAAATGCTGTTGACGAGTTAGCTCTAGTTCCCCATCACAGAACGTGTGAACTGCCATTATGTCCAGGACAGCTTACTTACCCATGATTAGCACTAGCACATGTTGAGGGAGCACAATGGAGGGGTCACCTCCAGCGCAGGGAGGAAAGCTGGAGAAGACGAGTGGGAGCACTTACTGAGGCTCCCAGATCAGGAGGCAGTGTGGAGCTCTTATCTCCCAAGCCAGGAGTGTGGCTGCTTCTTCAGGCCCTACCTAGGCAGGAGGACCACACCAAGGAGGCTTATGGATTCAGTCCAGCCTCATCCACCCGAGACAGTAGCCAGTTCCCGTGCAGAGGGCCACAGCTGGGGATGCCAACTGTAACACCAGCGGATACCTTTCAGAAACTCTCAAGTGTGGCTGGCTTTTCTCTGAGAATAGTTGGCTCATTTCTTCTACATCAGGCGTCATGTCCGCTGCATTAGTTATTTGTTGCTGAGACAAGATCCCTGACAGGGGCACTTGAAAAGGAAGGTTTTTGTTTTGTTTGTTTGCTGTAGTTTCAGCCCACCATGGCAGGGGAGGCATGGCAGAGTCCCTGGCACTCAGTAGAGCTCTTTACCACCCTATATTTTGGTGGGTCAGGAAGCACAGACCTCCAGCAGGACAAAGGCTGGTCTATAATGCTCGAAGACTCCTGTCTGCTGATCCAGCTCTACTGGCTATGCCTCTGTCCTCAAAGGACCCATGGCTTTCCAAGATAGTACCACTAGCTGGGTACAAAATACTCAAGGACATGTGTCTTTGGGAGACATTTCTGGCTCAAACCATGAAATCTATTCTCCCCCTTTCTAGAGAAAATTTCCTGTGAGAGTGCCTCTCTATGAACTACTCATCAGGGCCACCAATGACAGTCAATTCCTAAGATTAATTGGTCTAAGGGAAATTTTTCTTTTAATTTTCCAAGCAGGATTTCGTAGCACCCAGGCTGGCCTCAAACTCACTGTTTATCTGACAATGACTTTGAACTTTTGGTCCTCCTGCTTCTGCCTCCCGAGTGCTGAGATTACAGGCCTGTACCTCCACAATCCAGTTTTATGTAGTGCTGGGATCGAACCCATAGTTTCTTCAATGCTAGGCAAGCTGTCTACCGATGAAACCACCTTCCAACTCCAGGAGGTTTAATCACCTGGGACACCTTCCCCTTCCCACTAAGCCTCAACCCTGCTTGAACCTCAAGATCTAGCAAAAGCTCTATTCTTCTGATGCCTCCTGTAGCTTATTCACACTGGTTTGCTCTGGGCTGACAGTGGTCTACTGTACAGACGCTGACATTGAGAACATGTTGCTTTGTTGTATATCTACTGTGTTTTTACAGATGCCCACTCTTATAATTCATACTTTTAATAAAAACTAAGGCTGACAGAAAAAATTAAAAACACATGTATGATGAAAAATAGGCCTTCCTACCTAACCCTTATTCCTCTGTCTCAGAAGAAGGCACTGTTGTCAAGTTGTAGGCCCTCCAGACATACATACATTGTGGCAATCTGTGGCCCTGCATTTATCTTTTACATACAAGTAGAAGGTGCATTTGTTACATGGTCTATTTCCATAATCTGCTAAGCTTTGTTCTATGATCTGACATCAGACTGGCTTTGAGAATTACTCATGGACACCTGAGAAGGCCACCTATTCTCTGAGGTTGGAGATGTGGCTACTACATTAAGGACCATGGTTGACTTTCATGCATTCTACTTGCTTAGGGTTTTTTTATCTACCAAGAGAGACAGTTGTTCATTTTTTCCTTGTTTTTATGCCTGGATTCCGGATTTCTCTCTCTGTCCCTTTCTTACTCTCTGTTTCATATTTCTCTCTCCCTTGTTAATCATTAATGCCAGTGATTTTAATAAAGTTAGTATTGTTTGTTAGCTTATTAACTTTCTCATTAAACTGTGGGTCACACCTCCATAGATAGTAACTACATGTGGGGAGCTGAGAAAAAAAAAATTGACAACAGTGAAAAGAATTCTGAATGTACAATGAGCAAAAGTAATTTCCTAGTCATACGAATAATGAGCCTGAGGTGTGTCAGGCAGTGCTCACCGAGTTGTGGCCTGTGATTTACGGCATGCAGCCTTGGCTCTGAACACTACGCATGTGCGCTTTGTATTGTGCATGGCGCCGCGTCACACTAAGCCAGCGAACGCTGCCTGAAAGGCCTCAGCTCAGATCCCAGACTTGTCTGTAATAAACTGCTGTATGTGCAAAGTTTCTGCTCTTATTAAAAAAAAAAACGTAAGGGCTCAGTTATGGAAAACAAAGACTTCTGATATTTTCCTACTGTCCTTCCTCATCACGTAAACATTAGATTAGTATATATTTAGGTGTGTTGTGTTAAATGTTTGATTTTAGGAATTGAAATAATAGACATAACAAGAACATCATATGGACTGAGAAGGTTGTGTTATATATTTAGGAATATATAGACATACACATGTAAGAACAATTAAAGAAAAAGAGGCCAGGGATTTGAGTACATAGGGGTTGGAGAGAGAAAAGGGAAGGAGCTTAAAAGATGTAATTATATTTTCATTTCAAAAAAAAGTTTTTAATTGCTATTATATTTGCTGGCTGGAATTTCAAACATAAAACAAATCATTAAATGAATTTCAGATTAGGACAGAATTTCCAGCAATTTCTGAAATGGCTGTAAACACACTTCTGCCATTTTGCATGACATAATTGTGTGACGTGTATCCTGAGAATTAATGATGGCAAAATAAAAATATTTTTTAACTCTGAAAAAACACTGAAGAAACTAAATCCTGAAATAGCAAATACTCAGTCATGATTTCATTCTTTACATAAAAGTAAACAACTATGTCCATCTTATTAACATGAAAATTTGTTTGTTTGTTTGTTTGTTTGTCTTTGACAAATGGTAAAACTGTATGAATAACAGAAAATTGGTTTAAATTTATCATTTATTAGTAGTAACCTACTTTCTAGTCTTCTTATCTGGGTCAATGTAAATCTTGGGTCAAAAAGGATTGCAAAAAAAAAGGTTAAGAAGCCTTGGCTTTATAATTAACCATTGGCTTGCCAACGTCTCTGCCCTTCATTCCTCTACTGTCCTTTGTGCTCCCCCGTGCAATGAGTCTCCCAGGTCTTAGGGATCCTTTGATGACTGTCTTCCAGTACAAACTCTGACATTTTATTGTTCAAGTACATATTTTTACACCATTCATGTTTGCATAAAATTCCAAAATGAAATCCCATCAACATCTGAAGTGGTCTTCTGGCGGCCACAGTTGCTGTGAAGAAGCCATGTCTGTCCACTTCTATTTCATGGATTTTGCTGTCTTTTCCTTCCTGGCTGGTTTAAGAGCTTTCTGTCGTTAATACTGCAAAAGTTTTCTCTTTCTAACATATGTTGAACCTCCCTATACAGCCTTTGGTAGCTGCTAGCCTGTCCTATATTTTCTCAATTTTTCTTTCTCTGAGCTACATTCAGAATGACTTCCTCATTTCTGCTTCCATGCCTATGTTTTCCCATCTTTCCCATCCAATCCCCATTTCTAGAGCCAAGTGTATCAAGAGCCTGGTGGAAAATCATTCTGGTTAAGTTAATCCGTACTTTGCTATAAAGCCAATGTCAACGCCTCCACAGCACTTAAACTTACAAATGAATACTCACTGCCACAAATTCAAAACAGACCTTTGCCTAGGAAAAGGGTTTCGTATATCTTTGTTCTGCAGGTGTAGGGGCCTTAAGGAAACAAAGTTATAGCTCAAGAAGTCAACAGAGGCACCAACTAAAACACTCTCTGGCCTCAGGGAACAGAACTTCAGGATTTTGTTTGACTTGAAAGAAGACTTCAAAGAAGAAATCACAGTTGGGTTGAGCCTTGGAACATAAGATGAGCATTACTGGGGAGGGGCAGCCTGGAAGATCTAACCTGGAGCAGAGCGGGGGACCAGCTCAATGAGAGCAGCAGGTGGGACGAGGGGGAGTGAGGACTTACTGCAGAAACTTAAGGTTGAATCAAAGTGTGAAAATCAAATAGGAACATCCTACATTTATCTTAGCAGCAGCAACACACTGGCTGGCCATTTTTTTGATCGGCCAAGAGAGTCTGTTTCAGTCAGGGGCCAGGCATAGAAACAAAGCCTGGGTCAGGTAGCTTCAGAGAGGGAATTTGATACAAAACTAGTTGTAAATATTGGGAATAAAAACCCAAGCACTGTACTGTTGAGACCACACAGAGCAGTGACACAGGAAGGGACCCAAGCCAAGGAGGATATATTCCATCAATACAAGACAGCAAGTTAAAAATGTCTGAGAGCCAGGAAACCAGAGATCTAGATGAAGGCGAGGAAAGGGAATCCTTGGGATGAGGATGAAAGGTATCACAGCTGTCAGACAAGAATGGAATATGGCAGAAGTTTCCAGTGAGATTTCAAAAGCAGCTGAAATTGAAAGGACTAGGAAGAAACTTATCTACTTATAGGAATGTTAGGACTGAATTAATGATAAATACGGGGGGGGGGAAGCCCCCAGAAATCAAAGCAAAGCAACAACATAGAAACAAAAAGCATAGCAATTATTAATTTTAGAAACAAACACTTAGACACAGGAGTCAAGTAGCATGCTAACAAGCAAGTGACAAGTGACGCTTAGTGATACAAACAAACAAACAAACACTCATCACTTGGCCTGGACCAGGATGCAAGCACAGTGCTCTCAGAGATAGAAATACACATCACACAGGCCTGACCTAGATGCAAGGATGGGCTATGGGGGATGAATGTTTCTTGTGTAGCTGTAAGGAAGGAGAATTAAGCCACCATCTTCTGCAAGAGAAGGTCATGCTTGCAGCAGAAAAATGAAAGCATGCTAGGTATGCTTTTAGAGATAGAGAAGCAGGAAGACATCTAGAAATGAAAAATGGCATAAGGTGGAAAAATGCTATTTATTATTGTAAGTTTTATTAAGCTATGTGATCCATTGAACCATGAACATATATTCCTTTTAGGAATAAAAACTAGAGCAAGGGATGTAGCTTGGAGGTTCAGTGCCTGCCCTGAAGGTGAAGGTCCTAAGTTTGATCTCTAGCACCATAAAAGTAAGTAAGCAATTAAATATGTCAGCCCTGAAGAAAGACCAAACAGAGCAGCAGTGGAGGGCGGGGTTGGGCTGACACTGACTCTGTGAGCCAGTGAGCTGGATGGTGGGTACAGGCACTTGTCCCCAAACCTTAGATATCTGAGGACCACCGTGTGGAAGGAGAAAACCAACTTCTGCAGGTTGTTCTCTCTGCTCCACATGTATGCCGTGGTCACCTTACCCCCTCTGAGTAAAAATTTTAAAAAAGGATACACTAAAATTATACCAGGACAAAATAGCATTACTCTGGGGTTATAAGCAAGGATCGGTGTTTCTACTGTTAGAATATGCTGTACTACGTTCAGATGCTAACAGTAAAAGCATCTTATAATTTTATTGCATACTTAAAAGGTATTTTATAGACTTCAACTATCATTCCCAATAAAACTTTAAGAAGCAGAATTAAAGGAACTTTCATTAATATCATAAAGCACCCAACTTTAAATTAGTAATAATTGCTCTAAATTCAGAACACATAAAGATGCCTACTATCATCATTGTTATTGAAGTTATTAATAAAGATGTAATTATTTTACATTTCCCCAAATGCTCTTGTCAAAACATTAAAGACAGTGGAAGGGGAATAAATACTGAAAATGAAGAGGCAAAATCATCCCCTGCATATGCCATGATTATATTTCTAGAAAACAATTCAATATGAAACCATCTAGTGATCTAATTAGATTGTGCGGCACAACATGCCCCACCCCACACGTCCTGTCCCCCTTCTCCCGTTAAGTCCTGTGACCCTGGCCCCTCGGTGCTGACTGATCCCCTGACTCTGCCACAGTCCAGCCACAGGGCTTCCAGTGCTGCTCTGCATCTCAGGCCCTTGTTCCTCTGTCACCTCCTCCAGTGCCTTGCTTCTGTGACATCTTTTGGGAGAGGCCACCCCTGTCCTTCCTCACAAATGTCGCTCTGTGTGTGGCCTTTTCTGAGGAGAAAATGATTCCCTAGCCTCTGCTTCACTTTTCTCTATGGGATTTCTCACTGACATCTTAGTTGTTTGTTTTGGGTTTTTTGTTTGTTTGTTTGTTTGCTTGCTTATTGTTTGTTTTCTCACTAGCATATAATATCCAAGAATATTCTGTCCTTGGGGTCTGGGTGGATATCTGTCCACAAAAGGCAGGGTATTGGTGAAGGACTAAATGATTCCATGTTACACACTCCAAAGATCCGAGGAGAACCACATTCTCTCTCCTTTAAAAAAAAAAAAATAGTACTTGCAGATTAATTGTTGAATGATCCCTACACACGGCAGAATAAAGTCTCTCCATAGTGAAAATGGAGACCCCTGAAAGGATGGCAAACTAAACATCTGAACCAACAGGACAAAAATGATTAATATTTATGATTTACAAAGAGCCTATTTACATTTATAAGAAAAAAAAATCAGGACTATATTAGTTAAAGAGATACCACATAGAAACCTATATATAACCTAAGTAGACATATGGTGAACCAGCAGTCTCTACTAGCAAACAAAGGAACGCAGATGACAGCAAATTCAACACCACATTGTTAGATTAGGAGGGAATGCTCGGGCTAACTGCTACTGAAGGTGAAATAAAGCCAGCAGCTTCATTCCAGAGTGATGACACTGTATTAAACAATATTTTTGGAAAGCGATTCAGCAATACAGAAAGGAGTCGTATACATGTCTGCGTTCTAGTAATTCCTCTATTAAGAATTATTCCTGTGGAAATTCAACAGCAGCTAGACCCTATTTACAGGAAGATGCTCACTGCAGTGTTATCTATAAAAGTCCCAAACTGAAAACATATAAATGGCCAACATTAAGGGGAAATGGCTTAATAAATTACACTACCTCTGCACAATGGAATATTATGTGGTCATTAAAATGATAATTATGCAGAAGCATGAAAAATGTTTATGATCCACTGGTCACTGAAAACAAGCCAAATGCAAGATAGCAGGTTTGCACCTTGGACAAAATCCTAGCATGTATAGATGTGTAGAAGAGATAATATATAAAAAATGTGTTGTAATTGGATTGGGAATAGAATAATTTTGTCAGTGACATATTTTTAAACGCTTTCTTTAAGTTTTCACCCAGGAGTCCCTGCGGCTTGTAGGGAGGTTGCTTTTTCAGGACTCTTCTGGTTTGGAACTAACTGCACAAGCCCCCCTTTTGGACTCATCCCCACGAAACCCACATTATTTATCACACTTGCTTTTATTTACACTGCTCTGTGGGACTGGCTCCTCCTCCTTCCTCTTATAATTAGTTATTCGCTTTACATCTCAATAGTAGACCCGCCTCCTCTCCTCTCAGTCCCTCCCCTCTGTCCCTCCCTCATCCCCTTATCCCCCCTCCATGCCCCTCAGAAAAAGGGGGAGACAAGCCCCCCAAACTCGCCCCAGCACTTTCAGTCTCATCAAGACTGTGTATTTCCTCTTTCACAGTGTCCGGCCAGGGGTGAAGTGATCGAAAGGCATGCAACAGAGACCATGTCAGAGACAGCTCCCATTCCCTTTCTGGAGGACCCACATGGAGGTTAAGGTGCCCATTGGGTATATATGTGTAGAGAGCCTAGTTCTAGTCCATGCCTGGTCCTTGGTTGGTGCTTCAGTATCCATAAGCTCCCCAGGGCCCAGGTTAGTTGGGACTGTTGGTCTTCTTGTGGAGCTTCTGTCCCCTCTGGGTTGTTCCATCCTCCCCCACCCCTCTTCTACAAGGCTTCCGATGCTCCACCCAATGTGTGTCTGTGAGTGTAGGTTTCTGTTTTGATCTGTTGCTAGGCAAAGCCTCTCAGAGGACAGCCATGCAAGGCTCCTGTCTACAAACACGGTAGATGCGGAGCTGTTGAACAACAAGGCAGTTAGGCTGGAGCTCAAATGGCCTGGAGCCTGCCAGCCGAGCTCATGTCTGTGCCTGCTTTTTATCTCCACGTGGAGAGGATACCCTTGACCCAGACCACAACATGGTCTGGAAACTTAGCCAAAGTCACAGCCCTAATGGATTTTCTGGGAATCCCAAGATCGGGAGCTCAGAGCTCCTAACCGCGTGGTGGCTGGGTACCATCTTTCGGGAAGCCTTCCTCCCTCTCTTTCACCTAGGACAGACCTCGGGCCAATCCTATGACATCCTGGGGACCTTTCTGCAGTTAATCAGTCCGTCCTAAGTTCTTGCAAAAAGGCCCTGTTAATACTGAGATTCTCTGGGGCGGGGGGTGGGAGGCAATTCCACCATTTGGAGCCAAATTTAAAGCAAGCTTTATTAAATATTAAATACTGACCAAGAGATAGACTTTGTTCGGGACCATCCCTGGAATCTTCCAGCTGGAATGGTCCCGAGCCATGTGTTGCAGGGACTTATAAGGGCAAACCTATAAGCTACTTTATTTCCCCACGAGGCTTTGTTATTTTCCAAGAACTACAACTCCTAGCATTCCAGGAAGTTACCTGGCTCTTGGGCAGGTGCTGTTTTCAGGTTAATTTTGGGCATTACAGCCTCAAGAGACCAAATTAAAAACCAACATGAAGATGCTTCAGTTCTCAGTGAACAAATTCTGGATTCTGACCTGAGTAGAGATCAGAAGTCAGACTGGCCACCCGACATCACAATGAAGCCCCCTCTACCCCAATCCCAACACCAAAAAGGGTTCGAATTTTAACCCATGAACTCATGAGTTTTCCTATTGTTTCTCTCCCTACCTTTCAAGGAAAGAAACTTTGAAACACTGATCTACTTTTCTTCTTGTAATGCTTTCATCTTTAACCCTTCTTAGTTTATAAAACCAATTTCTGCTCCACTCATTGGAAAAATAATTCTATGCTAAGGAACAGAGCCTTTTCATATGCTAGAATGGAATATAAGGCCAATTAAGATCTTTAAATGGTTGTAATCCACTTCATTTGACATGGCTACATCCTAGCTGGAAGGTCTTGAACAATGCCCTAGCTAGCTTTCACTGTCGATCTGACACAATTTGAGAATCAAGCGAGAAGGCAGTCTCAAAATGACAGACCACCAGGATCAAGTTGCCTTGTGGGAATGTCTGTGAGAGATTGTCTTAATTGATGAGAGATTGTTTAATGGATGTAGGGGTCCATCATGGGCAGCACAATTCCTTGGCCAGGTGGTCCTAAGAGGTTCACAGGATCCAGCTAAGTATATACTAGGACGTGAGCCAGCTGCTAAGCAGCATCGCTTATGGTTCCTGCTACAAACTTCTTGGCTGTGAAGTGAGTTCCTTGGTAACCTTGTGTGGGATAGCAAGCAGGCCTGCAGTGAGTTCCTGCATTGACTTCCTTCAGGGATGAACTGTGACCTGGAAGTGTAAGCCCAACAAATTCCTTCCTCCTTCAGTTGCATTTTGGTTAGGGTGTTTGTCCCAGCAGCAGGAAGGAAACTACCTTTCTGTAAAGTGGGTTAGTAAAAGCCCTACCTCACAGAACTGTGTGAGAACTAAGGGAGTCAACGCTGTCAGCAAGAGGCATGGTGCCTGCTCTATAACAAGCATGCTGTGTTAGCTACTGCTACTGCAGCCTCCACTCTGCTTTTCTCTGTCTTGAACACATGGCTGATAAGGCAACAGTCCCAAACCTGGGGGACACTGCATCTCTGCATGATGTAATTCCCAACTTCCTTCTGGGAAGAAATTAGTGTTGATAAATGCGTAAGCAATTTTCTGATAAACTTTAATAAGATTAAAACCTCTTCTGGGAAGCCAGTTACCCACCCACTCAGCTGACTGCCAGTGAGGAGTTGCTAATGCTTTTGAAACAATTCTCGGTCTGCAGGCAGTGGAACGGTGATTATCTAATCAGACTGTTTCTCTGTATAATTTTTCTACTGAGACTACCTCTGAATTGGCCTGCATAAGTCTCTTTTCTTTTGACCTGCTTGAACTGAAACCTGATGCAGGGCTTAAGAAAAAGTGTCTGAAAACATACACAACCAACTGCAGTGCATGGAAGGGGGTACAGCATTTCTTGGTATTATTTCCTAATGTTCATGTTAGGAGAGGGATTTAGGATGTGGGAGGGAGAGACCACATGTGTGTTTTTAGTCACATTTTAACTCAGAGCTTAACATGGCTACCGATACATAAAATGTTTATTTAAGTGAAAATTTATCTATTAGAAGACAAAGTGGAGAAAAATCTGGAACTCCTTGGCACAGGAGACAACTTCCTGAACAGAATACTAACAGCACAGGCTCTGAGATCAACAATCAATAAATGGGACCTCATGAAACGGAAAAGGACACTGTCATCAGAACAAAACAGCACCCTACAGATTGAAAAAGATCTTTACCAAATCTACATCAGAGGACTAATATCCAAAATATACAAAGAACTTAAGAAATTAAAGACCAACAAATCAAGTAATCCAATTTAAAAATGGGGTACAGAGCTAAACCTAGAATTTACAACATTTGAGGTTAATGGCTGAGAAGCACTTAAAGAAATGCTCAACATCATTAGTCATCAGAGAAATGCAAATCAAAACGACTCTAAGATTCCGTCTTACACCAGTCAGAATGGCTAAGATCAAAAACTCAAGTGACAGCACATGCTGGAGAGGACATGGAGAAAGGAGAACTCTTTTCCATTGTTGAGTGCAACCACTTTGGAAATCAATCTGGCGCTTTTTCAGCAAATTGGGAATAGTTCTACCTCAAGACTCAGCTTTACCACTCCTAGGCATATATATGCCCAAAAGATACTCCACTATACAACAAGGACATTTGTTCAACTATGTTCATAGTAGCTTTATTCATAATAGCCAGAATCTGGAAACAACTTATCTGAAGAATGGATAAAGAAACTGTGGTACGTTTACACAATGGAATACCACTCGGCTATTAAAAACAAATAAATCATGAAATTTGCAGGCAAATTGATGGAACTAGATAAGTGAGTGAGGTAACCCATACCCAGAAAGACACACATGGTATATACTCATGTATAAGTGGATATTAGATCTATCGTACAGAATAACCATACTACAATCCACAGACCCAAAGAAGATAAGTAGCAAGGAGGGCCCAAGGGAGGGTGCTAGAATGTCTCTCAGAAGGAGAAATAGAATAGGTATCAGAAGTGGATGAAGAGAGGGAACTGGGCAGGAGATGAAATGGGGATGGAAATGAGGGTGGGGATCAGATGTGGGGAAAATGGGGGTGGAAGGTGAGAAAGCTGTGAGAAAGAAAAAAATGAGGAGGGAATCTCTTTGACAAGCTGAAGGCCTGCAACAGGATGGGCTCCTGGGAGGAGATGGATGTGATTCTAGCTGAGACTCCTCGCAGGGGGGGACATGAAGACTGCAGTGACCATCTTCTAGCCAGGCAGGACTCCTAGTAGAGGGAGGGGAACAACAAGCCACCCACAAAACCTTTGATCCAAAAATTACCATGCCTACAAGAAGTGCAGGGATAAAGAAGAAACAGAGATTGAGAGAATGTCCAGCCAATGATTGGCCCACCCTGAGACCCACCCCACAGTGGAGCCATCCCCTGACACGTTACTGATGCTCTGCTCTGCTTGCAGACAGGAGTCTGGGAGGCTCCACCCAGCGGTAGATCTAGACAGATGCTGGGACTTGTAGTCAAGTGAAGGAAAGAGCTCTGGGGGTCTTGTGGAAGAATGGGGGGAAAGATGAAAGGACCTGGCAGGGACAGGAACCCACAAGAAGACCAGCAGAGACAATGAACCCAGACCCACAGGGGCTTATAGAGACTGAGACATCAACAAAGGAGCAGGCATGGTCTGGACCTGGGCCCCCTGCACATAAGTGGCTGATAAGAAGATTGGTCTTCATGAGGGTTGCCTGGCAAGTGGAGGGGGGGGCTGTTTCTTACATGGACTCTATTGCTGGCTTTTGGATCACTTCCCCATGGCAGGACTGCCTTTCCTGGCCTCAGTGGATGAGGATCTGCTCAGTCCAGATGTGACTTGATGTGCTGGGGTGGATTGATAGAGGTTGAGGGGTGGGGGATGGGGAGGGGAGGAAAGGAGTGAGGAGAAGGGGGAGGAAGGGGAAGGGGCCTGGGAGAAAAGGAAAGGTGGGGAGCTGCCCTTGGGATATAAAGTAAATAAACTTAAATTAAAAAAAAAAAAACTGAAAAAAAAATGGAAAGAAACAGGCTGAGAGAGCCAAGGGTAGCAAGCTAGTAAGCAGTGTTCCTCCGTGGTCTCTGCTTCAGTTCCTGCCTTCATGAAGCTGTCTTGAGTTCCTCATTTCCCTTCACGACAGATTGTAATCTGTATGCTAAAATAAACCCTTTTTCCCCAAGTTGCTCTTGGTCATGGTCTTTATCACAGCAACAGAAACCAAACCGAGATGCTGCAAACATGAAGACACGAGCCCATATCCCTAGCACCCACACAAAAGCTAGGCATGGCATGTGTCCCTGTGACCTCAGCACTGGGCTCCATGAGTTTGCTGGCCAGCCAGCCTAACCAAGATGGTGAATTTCAGATGCAGTGAGAGACCTGCCTCAAGGGGATAGAGTGGCGAGTGATGGAAGAAGATACCCAGTGTCCACTGGCCTTTGCATGAATGTACACATGTGCACATATGAATACGTCATGCCATATCACACATACACACACACACACACACACACACACACACACACACACACACACTTTCTCTTAGACAGACTGGGAGGGTGGACTACAGAGCACTATACGACTTTATGTACTGACTTTGGGTTCAACTGTGAACCCCAAATTTGGTATTAGTAATGTGGGTTTCAGAAAGTTGCTCCCCTTCTTGACTTTCCACTTACTTGTACTGTGGAAAAAAGGCACATTACAGTTAATATGAGAGGAGAAAGTTATTCAAAGAATGAGACACATTACCAAGTATATTAGAACCTCAAAATATCATACTTCTATGTCTTACTATTGATTCTTTTTTAATTAAATTTTTATTTTTTTATATTAATTACAGTTTATTTACTTTGTATCCCAGCTGTAGCCCCTTCCTTCATTCCCTCCCAATTCCACCCTCCCTAGGAGAGTTCCTCCTCCCCTTCCATCTTACCCTAGCTTATCAGGTCTCTTCAGGACTGGCTGCAATGTCCTCCTCTGTGGCCAAGCAAGGCTGCTCCTCCCCTAGGGAAGAGGAGGTCAAAGAGTCCGCCATTGAGTTCATGTCAGAGACAGTCTTTATGACATTGAAAAACTCATGTCCTTTCTCTAGGTCTTGGTTATCTCAACCAAGGAGTAGGAGTTCAAAGAAAAAAAAAAACTCTCTAAGAACCTATTGCTGAAGACACTACACCCTTTGGACATGAAACAAAGTTAAGTTTGTTCTACTAGAAAGCCTTCCCCACCCCATAGCTGGCTGACATAGTACCAAAAGATGTTTTTTAGTCTGCTGGGGAAGAAAAGTCATCAATAGTCGTACTCTGTTGGAACCCTATGTGCTACAATAATGGCAGTCTGGCTAGTCAAGCAATGGGTACAATAGTGGCACAAATGTTATAAGGGTAACCACTTGTTTTCATCTTGCATCTGAGGCATGTTCCACAGGAAGAAACTCATGCTTAGCACTATAAATCTGGCCAAGAACCCATGGCTAGGGAGTTCATGGAGCCTACCTCTGTTATTTTTGCTAAATAGACACAGTATCAATGTGCCCTCTAAATTAATATCTCTATGCTCGTAGATTAATGCAGTCCTCAGGCATCATGAGAGAAACTTCTTTGTGCAGTAGGCAATGATTAACGCATAATCTCATAGCCGACCAAAGTACAGAGAGTAAGTGTGGACTGTCCAGCCACATGGAAATCTGTATCATTCATTACCCTCACCCCTCCCCAAGACTCATCTTGGAAGAAAAGGAGGAAATATTACAAGAGCCAAATAATGGAGAGGACTGGAGTGAAACAGTGTCTTCTGGACTTGACAATAATTGTGATTGCCTGTATAACAGCGGCACAAGATCTGGTAGTCAATACTATCAAAATACATTGGATGTATATATGACATTCTCAAAGAACTAATATAAAATGTTTGGTCACTTCCTAGCCCTTCTTTTTTTATTTATATTTTTATTAATTATAGTTTATCCACTTTGTTTCCCACTTGTAGCTCCCTCCCTCCTTTCCTAATCTCACCCTCCCTCCCTCTTCTCCACCCATGCCCCTCCCCCAGTCAACAGATAGGGGAGATCTTCCTCCACTTCCTTCTGATCCTAGTCTAGCATGTCTCATCAGGAGTGGCTTCATTGTCTTCCTCTGTGGCCTGATAAGGCTGCTCCCCGCCTCAGGGGGAGGTGATCAAAGAGCAGGCCAATCAGCTCATGTCAGAGCCAGCCCCTGTTTCCATTGCTAGGGAATCCACTTGGACACTGAGCTGCCATGGGCTACATCTGTGCAGAGGTTCTGGGTTATCTCCGTCAATGGTCCTTGGTTGGAGTATCAGGCTCAGAAAAGACCCCTGTGCCCAGATTTTTTGGTTCTGTTGCTCTCCTTGTGGAGCTCCTGTCCTCTCCAGGTTTTATCCACTTCTTTCATAAGATTCTTTGTGCTCTTCCCAAAGTTTGGCTATAAGTCTTTCCTCAAAATCCAGCTATAACACTCCTAGGCATATATCCAAAATAAGCTCAAGTATACAACAAGGACATTTGCTCAACCATGTTTGTAGCATCTTTATTTGTAAAGCCAGAAGCTGGAAAAAACCCAGATGACCCTCAGTTGAGGAATGGATACAGAAATTATGGTGCATTTACACAATGGAACACTACTCAGCAATTAAAAACAAGGAAATCATGAAATTTGCAGGCAAATGGTGGGAACTGGAAAAGATCACCCTGAGTGAAGTATCCCAGAAGCAGAAAGACACACAGGGTATATACTCACTCATAAGTAGATATTAGACATATAATATAGGATAAACATACTAAAATCTGTACACCTAAAGAAACTAATCAAGAAGGAGGACTCTGGCTAAGATGCTCAATCCTCATTCAGAAAGGCAAAGAGGATGGATATCAGAAGAGGGAGAAAACAGGGAACAGGACAGGAGCCTACCATAGAGGACCTCAAAAGACTCTACCCTACAGGGTATCAAAGCAGATGCTGAGACTTACAAATTTTTTTTTAAAGAGAGTTTTTAAAAAACCTTCACATGCCAGCGATATATCAGGGCAAAATAAGAAAATGCCTTAAAAATGTTTTGTTTTGTTTTGTTTTGTTTTGTTTTTTTTAAATAATAAAGGTCAGGCACATTTAGCTTCCAAATAAGATGAAGACATGAAGATTGAATTTACTCTCCTGCCTGAAGCAATAAAAATACTGGTCAATTTAAATGAAGTGACAATTTTTTCAAGATGCTTGACATGAGGACCCCAAAAACTGATATTTGAGAATAAAAACAAAGTGGGCCATACAGGTGTTCCAGTGATAGCTATACAGGTGTTCAGTGATAACTGAGCTAAGTGTCGTGTTCTCCCTGAATGGAAGAAACAGATCTGAGTCCAGATGCCTTTAAGGTTCACAAGACAGAACATCAGAAGAGAGGAGGCGAGGAGCAGGGAGAGAGAGAGGAAGCAAAAACCATCTAAGCTCAGGTAATGATGAAGACCTGTACAGAAAGGATAAAAACAAATAGTAGCACCATTCATGGCAGACAGGAACAGAACTTTCCCATCTGCAGACGGGAGCAGCTCATATTTCAGGGCATTGGTCAGCACTCAGTAAGGTCTTAAAACTGTACTCGGCCATAATTAGGCCTAGAACACATGTGGATCTTGACTTGCCTAGAAGATATTAAGACAAAAGGCAATAGGATCAAAGTGTTTCCAATAAAAAGTTTAAGAACATTTAGAGAAATACAAAAATGCCCACCATATACAATAAAACCATCAGTGCCTGGCAGCCAATCAAAGATTATCAGATACACAGTGAAGCCAGGCAATGAGGCATAAATGAGGAGATGAATTAAAAACTGACTGAGAACTACGCAGATGTGAGAATTTACCAGAGTAGGAGAACACTAAAGGTGTAACTGAATGTTCAGGAAGTTAAGGTATAGAATGTAGGACGTAAAAAGAACAAAGTTAAACTTCTAAGAGATGGAAAGCAGCATGTTTGAAATGAAAAACACACTGGACAGAATCCAGTTAACTGCTGATTAGATCTCTCTTCTCGTAGTAGAATTGGGAAATTTAAATACATAGACACATAGCCATAAGGACTTTCTAGAAATAATCACACAGAAGGGAAAAAAGAACGAAAAAAAATAAAAGTACAGAGTAGCAGTGCCTGTGGGGTAACTGTTGACAGTGGTGTGGTGTGTTTGTGTATGAGTGTGTGTGTGTGTGTGTGTGTGTGAAGTCCCCATAGGACACGTGGTAAAATATAGGAAAAATTTGTGAAAATATAAAAGCTAGAAAATAACTACCCTTGATTTAGAAAATTCTCAAATCAATATGTTCACAAGCGCATGAGGCTCAGCCAGCAATCCTGAAATACAAGAGACAAGAAAACTATATCAAGACAAATCGTCTAGTTGTTTAAAATCAGTAAAAGCAAAAGTCTTAAAAGCGGACAAAAAAACATAGTCAGAATAACAAATATGTGTTATAACAGATTTTTTCATGAAAATATGAGCAAAAACAGGCAATATCTCTATTAAAAAGGGCCAACCTAAAATTTTCTACACAGTAAAATGTCTTCCAAAAGCAAACATGAAATCGTGACTTTTTTCAGTCATTGTCATAGTTAGGGTTTTATTGCTGTGAAGAGATGCCATGACCAAAGCACTCTCTTAAAGGAAAGTATATTGGGGCTGTTACAGTTTCAAAGGTTCAGTCCATTCTCATGATGGCCATCAACCTGGTGGCAAGCATGGCGGCAAGTGGGCAGACACGGTGCTGGAGAAGGAGGTGGGAGTTCTACATCTTGATCTGCAGGCAGCAGAAAGGGGACTGTGTGCATATTTTCCTGTAGCTTGAGCATGGGGGACCTCAAAGTCCACCCCCACAGTGACACCCTTCCTCCAACAAAGCCACACCTATTCCAATAAGACCACACTTCCTAATAGTGCCATTCCTTTTGGGCCAAGCATTCAAACACATGAGTCTATGGTGGCCACACCTATTCAAACCACAGTCATATAAAAGATGGGGAAGAAACAAAGAGATTGCTCAGTCAGTAAAGTACTTGCCAGGTAAGCATGAGGACTTGCATTTGGATCCATAGCATCCAAGTTAAAAAAAAAAAAAAAAAAAAAAAGAAAGTGCTAGAGCATCTCCATATTACCTATATTCCCACCACTGGGGAATCAGAGAAAGAATTCCAGGGGCTTGCCTGGCATCAGATTAGCCAAACCAGCAAGCTCCAGACTTGGTGAAATTCCCTGTTTCAAAAGATAAGGTGGGGAGCGACAGACACCAAAGAAATAAATAGGTCATCAAAACTGTGTGCCATGCTACAATTAATCAAAAGACAGGATAACTGCATTAATTTTAGACCAGGTGGACTTCAGAGCAAAAGTATTGCCAAGAACAAAGGTAATTTCACAATGATGAAAAAATTTACTCACTCCAGCAACAGCGGCTCCTAGCAAAGAAATCCCAACTCAGGATCTGGGACAGAGGATACTCAGTCCCTATTACCCCCACCCCCCATCTTCCACCCCAGCACTCTCCTGGGACCGGCCACCATAATCCTTCCCCAGCAGAGGTGAAAGATACAGAGGAGGCCTACAGAGTCTGCCACAGAGCACACTGCCTGGGCTCCAGCGCAGGTGGCACCCAGCACGGCACACAGTGCTGGTGGACACCAAGACCTGCTGCTACAGCACCACTGAGCTGACTGTTAGCCTACACCTGGTATTTGCTCCAGCAGGATCAAGTCGGAGAGTAGAGAACAAGGGGAACTGTGCTTACCAATGGTCCTGCAAGAGAGTGAGTGCACCTTCAAGTGAGTGCTTGCAGAGCCCCAGATCCAGTGCCCCTCTATGCAAGCAACCAGACAACAGATCCCTACCACCCACACCCCTAGTGTGAGCATCATAGCGATTCTTGGGACAGCATTCTCAACTTTGAATCCTGCTCTGCGGATCTACCAGTGAATTCCAGGCAAACAGTTCCTGGAGCCCAGACAGATCTGCATGCCAGTGGCTTGTAGGCCACTGAGGTAGTCAGAGAATCTGCGCCTGAGCACTGCGCCTGCTAACAGAGCCAGCCTGCGAATAGCACCAGCATCACATTCTTCACTTAGGTACAGATGAAACACCAATGCATACTCTCAAACCAGTGAACCCTCTCATCTTCATGAAAAACATTCCAGAAACCAGAAAAAGATGGACCTAGTCTCAAGTACAGACTCCAGGAACAAACAGTGAGGGTTATAGATAAGCAGATGGCCAGAGGCCAGCATAAGAACACACCCAACAAAAATCAGGACATCATGGCTTCACCAGCAACCCCCAAAATCAATGAACACTTCAATTCATTGGAAACACAAGAAAATGACTTTAAAACTATGCTTATCTAGTTATTAGAGGCTCATAAAGAAGAAATAAACAAATCTCTCAGAGAAATGGCCACACAAATAGAGGCACATAAAAAGGAAATAAACAACTCTTTCAAAGAAATAGCCACACAAGTTGAGGCAAATAAAGAGGAAATGAACAAAGCTTTCAAAGAAATACAGGCAAATACAGCCAAACAAGTAGAGGCACAATTAGTGGCATATAGAGAGGAAACGAACAAAAAAATAGAAGCCACCATTGAAAAGCAGGACTCCACATTCAAACAGATGAAGGAAATGGTGCGAGACATGAAAACAGAATTAGAATCAATAAAGAATATACAAACAGAGAAAACCCTGGAGCTGGAGAGCTTAGAGAAAAGATCAAGAACTACAAAGGTAAGCATCATCAACAGAATACAAGAAATGGAAGAGAGAAGCTCAGGTGCTGACGATACACTTGCAGAAATTCATATGTCTCTCAAAGAAAAAAATAAAATAAAATCAGAAAAGTTCCAAACACAAAACATCCAAGAAATCAAGGACACCATGAAAAGACAAAATCTAAGAATAATAAGAGTAGATGAAAAAGAAGATACCAGGCTCCAAGGTCTGGAAAATATTTTCAAGAAAATCATAGAAGAAAATTTTCCCAACTTAAAGAAAGAGATGTCCATAAATATACAAGAGGCCTACAGAACACCAAATATACTAGACCAGAAAAGAAATTTCTCACATCACATCGTAGTCAAAACACTGAACCTACAGAACAAAGAAAAAATATTAAAACAGCAAGGGAAAAAGGCCAAGTAACATATAAAGGCAGACCTATCAGAATCACACCAGATTTCTCATCAGAAACTATGAAAGCCAGAAGGGTCTGGGCAGAAATCATACAGACTTCAAGGGACCACAGATGTCAACCCAGACTACTCTACCCAGCAAAGCTTTCAATCAACATAGATGGAGAAATCAAAATATTCCATGACAAAACCAAATTTTAAACAATATTTACACAACAACCCAGCCCTATAGAAGATCCTAAAAGGAAAATTCCAACCCAACAAAAACAACTACATCCAAGAAAACATAGGACATAGATAACTACAAAACAAAAAAGCAAAAGAATACAAGCAATGAAACACAGGAACACCACCAACCCCACATCAAAAGAAAGTAACATTCCTTGGTCACTAGTATCTTTTAACATCAATGGACTCAACTCTCCAATAAAAAGACACAGACTAACAGAATGGTTGTAGAAACAGGATCCAACGTTCTTTGGCATCCAAGAAACACACCTATGCAACAAAGATAGAGTAAAGGGCTGGAAAATGTTTTTCAAGCAAATGGACCCAGAAAACAAGCTGGGGTAGCTATCCCAATATCTAATAAAATAGACTTTCAACCAAAATTAATTAAAAAAAAAAAGATGAGGAGGGGCACTACATTCTCATCGAAGGAAAAATCCACCAAGAGGACATCACAGTTCTGAACATCTATGCCCCAAATACAAGAGTGCCTACATTCATACATGAAACAATATTAAAGCTTAAATCACACATTGATCCCAACACCTTAATAGTGGGAGACTTCAACACCCCATTCTCACCAAGAGACAGATTATCTAGACAGAAGCGAAAGAGAGAAATAAAGGCACTTACAGAGTCCCTAAATCAAATGGACCTAACAGATGTCTACAGAACTTTTCACCCAAATTCAAAAGAGTATACCTTCTTTTCAGCACCTCGTGGAACCTTCTCCAAAATAGACCATATAGTTGGTCACAAAGCAAGCCTCAATTGATTCAAGAAGATTGAAATAATCCCCTGTATTCTATATGACCACCATGGACTAAAGCTGGACTCAACAACAATGGAAATAACAAAAAGCCTACATGCACATGGAAACTGAACAAATTGCTACTCAATGACAGCTGGGTTAAGGAAGAAATAAAGAAATAAATTAAAGACTTCCTAGAATTCAATAAAAATGAAGGGACAACATACCCAAATTTATGAGACACATTGAAAGTAGTGCTTAGAGGAAAATTCATAGCAGTAAATGCCTTCAAGAAGAAATTTGTAACATCTCATACAAGCAACTTAATGCCCCAACTGGAAACCCTAGAAAAAAAGAAGCAGATGTACCCAAGAGGAGCAGACAGCTGGATATAATCAAACTCAGGGCTGAAATCAATAAATTAGAATCAAATAAAACTATTCAAAGAATCAATGAAACCAAGAGCTGGTTCTTTTGAGAAAATCAACAAGATAGCCAAACCCTTAGCTAAACTAACTAAAAGGCAGAGAGAAACTATTCAAATCAGCAAAATCAGAAATGAAAAGGGGGACTACAGACACTGAGGAAATCCAAACAATCATTAGGTCGTACTACAAAAGCCTATATGCCACAAACCCATATGTCCCTCAGTGGAGGAATGGATATAGAAAATGTGGTACTTTTACACAATGGAATACTACTCAGCAATTAAAAATAAGAAAATCATGAAATTTGCAGGCAAATGGTGGGATCTAGAAAAGATCATCCTGAGTGAGGTATCCCAGAAGGATAAAGACATACATTGTATGTACTCACTTATAGGTGGATACCTATAAGATAGAGTAAACATACTAAAATCCGTACATCTAAAGAATATAAACAAGAAAGAGGACCCAGGATAAGATGATCAGTCTTCACTTAGAAAGACAAATGGGGTAGACATTGGATGTAGGAGAAAACAAGTAACAGGGCAGGAGCCTACCACAGAGAGCCCCCAAAAGACTCTACCTAGCAGTGTATCAAAGCAGTTGCTGAGACTCATAACCAAACCTTGGGCAGAGTACAGGGAATCTTATGAAAGAAGGAGGAGTTAGTATGACCTGGAGAGGACAGGAACTCCACAAGGACCAAATAAATCAGGGCACAGGGGTCTTTTCTGAGACTGTTTCTCCAACCAAGGACCATGCATGGATATAACCTAGAACCCCTGCTCAGATATAGCCCAGTATCCAAGTGGGTACCCTAGTAAGGGGAACAGGGACTGTCTCTGACATGAACTCAATGGCTGGCTCTTTGACTCCCCCCACCCCCGAGGGAGGAGCAGCCTTGCTAGGCCACAGAGGTGGACAATGCAGCCAGTCCTGAAGAGACCTGATAAGCTAGGATCAGATGGAAGGGAAGAAGGACCTCTAAGTCCTTGTCAGTGGACTTAGAGAGGGGCAGGGAGGAGATGAGGGAGGGAGGGTGGGATTGGGAGGGAATATGGGAGGGGGCTATAGCTGGGATACAAAGTAAATAGACTGTAACTAATATAAAAAATAAAAATTTAATTAAAAATTTACTCATCAGCAGATAAAACAAACCCCCTCCAAAACCATTAAATACCTAATAATAGAACTTTGAAACCTTAGAGCAAAAGCTAAAGAAAATGATACTTTAACAATCACACATCTATTAAGATAATTAAGTCTGTATGTGAAACATATTCCACTAAAAAATCTAGGCACAGTAGGCTTTACCAGTAAATTCTATCATTAAAAAAATAATAATAACAACAATTTTACATATTCTTCCAGAGAGCAAAAGAGAATTCTTTCTAGCACATTCTATGAGGTGGATTATCCTAATACCAGACAAGGACATTACAAGAAAACTACAGAAAAATAGCCTCTATGAATAAGATTGAATTCAAACATTATTAAGGACAAACACCCTGACCAAGTGTTATTTACCTCAGGACTGCACGCTGGCTTAACATTAAAAATCAGAGAGCCAACAACATCCTGGGTTAGTCAGCTTTCCATCACTGTAACAAATACCTGAGATGCTCAGCTTGGAGAGAAAGGCTAATTTTGTACCGCAGTTGTGGAGACTTCAGTCTGTGATTGATGGCTCCAGTCTCTTGGGCAGGTGGCTAGGCAGTACATCATAGGAAAAGCATGCGACAGACCACCACCTCCCTGGAGACCAAGCCTTTGCACATGGAACCTTGGGGTAGACATTCAACATTCAAACTCTAGCCCAGAATGAAAAGAAATAGCTTATGAGCATCAGGGTAGATAAAAAAAAAATACATTGGACAAAACCATTTATTCCTGATGAAGGAAAAACAATCGTATCAAGCTGGTGAAATGGTTAAACAGGTAAAGTCATTTGCTGTGCAAGCCTGACAATGTGAGTTCAATTCCCACGCAGACCCCAAGAGAGAATTAGCTTCCAAACATTGTTCTCTGACCTCCACAACTCATGCTGTCTGGCACACGCTGCCCCCATGCACATACCCACAAATAGTAAGTAAAATAAAATGTAAAATTATAAAAATAAAAACCCTATTAATAAACTTAGACTGGAACAGAAGGCCCGTGACCTGCTCTGGAGCAGCTACAAGCAAACGCGCCTGTGCTTACCAGCTACCACACCTCTGCCTACTGACCGCACATACTTAATAGCAAACAACTAAATGCTTTTCTTATAAGCCACAGGGCCAAGGGTATCCAGGATCAATCAACACTTTCATTCAACATTGTCTTGAACATTTCGGGAAGTATAAGAAGAAAAATAATAGCGATCACCCAGACTGGAGTGAGGAAGGTACGTCTGGCTTGCTTCACAGACAACACTACTGTCCACTTAGAAAACACAATCGAATCCATGTAAAAGCTACTAGAATGAACAAGAAAAATGTGACAGTTTTACAAGGTGCGATCAATATACAAACCTCAATTGTAATTTTAGGTCCTAGAGACAAGCTACTGGAGTGGAAATTTAAAAAAGTAATAGCGTCTCCTTAAGACAGCATCAAAATACGAAGGGCTTAGTAATAAATGCGGGACTTCATGTAAAACCTGTTTTGAGAAATATGAAACGGTATTTATGAAAATGAAAGGTCGAATCAGACAGAGACACATTGTGTTCTTGAGATAGAAGGTGACTCTCAATTCCTCCCAAATGGATCTATAAACTCAACGAAACCCCAATCAAAATCCCTGGAAAGCAATGGAAGCTTCTTTTTCATCTTCTTTTGGTAAATCTAAGGTTTAGAGAGAAAAAGCAAAAGATGCAGAATAACCCGAACCATTTTTGACAAGTGAAGTGTTTGGAAAACTGGTGCTGTTGGATTTCAAGGTATACTCAGCTACAGCGCTCACACAAGTTAACACTGAACAAAGATAGATAATCATGGCTATAGCAGCCACACAGGTTAGATGAGTATAAGATAGATAATCAGTGCAGCAGAACAGTGTGTCTAAATAGAAAACCAGTCATAACTAAAGAAGCTGTACCCTAAATGTAAAATCTAAGATGATGTGGTATCTAGTCCAAAGTAGAGGAGAAAAAGATTTCCATCCTGGAGTGAAGCAAAGATATTTTGGAGTAGATAATGTCCCCGACAGTACTATAAATAAAACACTGGACTTGACCAAAATTTAGAGAAGATAGAGAATGTCCGGGTGATATGGCCATAGAGAGCACTTCACCAGACCTTAGCAGTGCGGTCCTTAGAAGGTATTGTTAAGATGCTGGAAAGAAACCACAGAAATGGGAAACATTTGCAACTCCTATCTGGTCCAGCACTTGTGAGTGTCTATCTCCCAATACTCGGTAACAAGAAATCAAACCACCTCCCCTACACAGGCAGAAGACTTAGATAGGCGCTTTGGAGAAATAAAAAGATACATGAATGTCAGGTAAGCATGTGGATACCAGCATCGCTAGTGAGTAAAAGATAGATAGCCAAATAAAACCACAACTGTTAACAGCACTCAGAAGGCTGAGGCAGGAGGGCGAGCAATGCCAGGAAAGCCTGGGCTTTGCAGAGACTACCCAGCACCAGCCAAAAACAAAAAAATCAACCAACCAAACAAACCAACCAAAAACCACTCAGTGAGATGCCACTACCCCTACCCCCTGATGACGGCGGGGAGTGGTTACAAGGGAGCACAAGGGAACTTAGGGGGAAGGATAGGCTCATTTTCATTATGGTGATGACATTGCCGTGTCTGTGTAGGTCAAGCTTACCAAGCTGTCTGCCTTAGCCATGTGCAGTGTGTTCTACTCCCCTGGTGCCTGCATAAAACTATTTAAAGCAGCATGGGCCACATTGGCGAGTAGCTAGCTATTCCTTGCTTCCTTTGGATGTCTTGCAAATGGAAGGTCAAGACAGAGATCAGTTGTCCTTGGAGCCAGGCTGGGCATCCTTTTGTGTGTTCCACTTCATGTCTGAGCCTCATGTCTGAGTGGGAGAACTGTAGTGAAATTTGCGAGTTAACCAAAGACAGTATAAGATACCACAGAATGCCACCTGGGCTGTGGAACCTAGTCTGGAAGTCTGTTATGGCTCACCCCTTCTGGACTGTCCACTTCCTAACAGAAGGTAGCTGCTGGCCCTTATCTAGCCTGGTAGGCTGGCTTCAGCCCACACTTGAGAATCCTTCTCCCACAGGAAAACCATTCTCCAGAAAATAAGAACCAAAATCATGATAGAAGGCAGCAGCATGGCCCCACACAGGGCTCTAATGGGCAAATTTGTATGAGCAAGGGCAACGTGAAGGACAGCAAGTAAAACACTGAATTAAAAGCCACTTAAATTAAGAATTCAATAGCATCCACTTAACTAATAAATAGTATTCCTCTTTGCCATTGATCGACTCGGGATTGTAATGAAGAGTTCCAGGGGCAATGGCAGAATGTCTTAATTCATGGCATAAACGTCACCAGCCCTTGGGTTCCTAAGATTGAATGTGTTGGAGAAGAGGGGAATGAAGAGCCCACAGGAATTAATTCTTGGAACATCCCTGCGGGGTCAGCATTATTATACCCTGCTTCTAGGTAGATTTAATATCACAAGTGCTAGGCAGGGCACCGTGTGCCCAGGGAGGCTCCATAATCGTTATTAAGTGATGATGGGGTAGATAGGCCAGAGCCAGTGCTCACTCCAGATCGGCGGTCTTCCTTATGCTCTAGTTAAGAGACTGAACAAACGTAGTATTGTGATTATCACAGTGATTGCAACTGCCGCCGTGAGTGATAACGGCCCATCACTGCCAGCACTATGGGCCAGGCCACGGCAAAGAAAGCTGCTTTCTCTTAGGGCAACATGCTATAAAATAAGAAGCTGGCTGCATGGATACTCTAGACTCACCGAGTCCCACTCCCATTAACTACTCCGCTGGAATCCTCCCTCTGAGCCATTTTCGTGTCACAGAGGGTCTTTATGCCGTGAACAGCTGGCTCACAATATGCCTTGACAGAGACTCAGCAGTTCAAAGCTTCCGGGGAGCCCTACTGGCTCCTCCTTGACAGCCTTGTATCCACAGGTACCAGATCCCATGTCTGGAAAGCCACTCAGGAATAAAACTTCACTTGGTATAGCTCAGCGTCCTCCTAGCAGGGGCCACTCTTCCTAGCCTGGCGCAGCTCCAGTGGGAACTGCATGCTGATTCAGTGCCTCACCACCTCCATAAAATCCTGGAGGATGCTTCCCCACCCAGCAGGTTCCTCTGCTCTCGTCGTCTGGCTTTTACCTTGCCCATTTGGGGGGCTCTCCTCCTCATCCTTGATGCCATAAATCCTCTGCTGCCTGGGGTTCCCAGTGCCCTTGCCAGCAGCCCTTCTCTCCTGGTACCTTCCCGGGCAAGCCCATGTCATCACCAGATATCCACGTACCCTCCTCATGACAACAGCAGCCAACGGCAGCACCGCTCTGTGGCCATTGCTGCCTTCACCACCCACCTACAGAGAGGACTACAGAGCTGATGTGGACCTAGAGGTTGTCTGAGGAAAGAATGGAAGGACTTTATAAACGAACTGAATGAGTGCATGAAGTTGAGTTCGCTGGCACCCTTAAAATGACCTCTCTAACCCTTTTCCAGACTCTGCTTTGTGGAGCCAAGTCCTGAGGGGGTGAGCAGCGCGCCCACATGGATGGACTGCCTGTGCTGTGAACGCTGGGAGAGAGGTGATTCATGGTCATGTGACTTCTTAGTGACGATAAAAAGGAATATAAAAAGTCAGCAAGAGGAGCCAAGTTCACAAATAGGCAAATCACATAGAATAGATTTGTAATCAAAGATATGCAAAGTAAATGACTCAGGGCCCCCAAATGCAAAACTACAGCAATAATACAGCATTTATACTTATAAATTAGTGCCAAAATGGAATTCGTAACTCAAATGCTAAAAGGATTATGAAGAAATTTCAACATTTATAAATGGTGAATGACATTAAAATCTAGCACAACATATGGAGAAAATATTTAGCAAGCACACCAAGATCCATACAGACATTTGTGCCCTATAACCTAAAAATCCCGCTGATGACATTTCTCCCCAAAGGAACAAACAGAAACGTGCAGCCTTGCTGAGTCAGCACTCCCCAGGCTGATGGCTGCTAACACCCCTGTGCTTGGATGACATCTCTGTAGCCAATTAGCAGGCGAGTCCTCGTAAGACATAACATTAGCTAGCCCGGTTAGCACCAGTCATGGTCAGAACTGAGCTGTAGTCACCTAGTGAAGGATGCCACGTCGCTTTTTTTTTAAATGACCAGCATCAAATCACCTTCGTGACCAAAGCTAGGCTAAATCAGAGAAACAAAGAAAGCAACACCCACTGAGCGTCCCTTCACACAGCTAGCTCAGGGTCACAGCACATCTTCACAGGCCCAGATGGGCTCACCCCCTCCAGGAACATGAAGCCAGAGCCCTTCTGGGGTCTCCCGAGTGGCCGCGGTCCAGCTGTCACAGACAATCCTGGGGTCACAGAGGTGGTTGTAGTTTGCCCATGTGCTGGAAAGCAGGGCTTCGAAAGGCTGGCTGCAGAGTGCGGATTAGGAAAACTGGGGAGGGCTACCACTGTGTCACTATGGCAACAGCCTCCCTGGCATCACTGTCCCCCAACTCGGCCAGCCCCCCCCCCATGGTCTGCACACATGGGGACAGGGGGGAGGACTATGACTAACTGCCTCTTCGTGTGGCTGACACTCCTCCACAGGCTTGTCTGGGAGGGCACCAAAAGGGCAGCCAGCAAACCTTAAGAAGAGCTCTGCCATTTGCTATCTGCCTGCCACATCAGGAGGAGGGACAGTCTGGCGTGAGAAGTAGGCAGGCGTGGAGTTTTCCTCCTTGGGTTGCTCACAGGGGAGTGAGACACTCCAACAGCAAAGAAGCTGTGGGAGAAGGGAAGGTGAGGGGGTCCTGTGCTGTGTTCCTGGAGGTACTATGCACTACTGGGAAATCTGAGCATCACATTTATCCTTTCTGGACAACAGAAGAACAGGATGAGCCACAGCCAGAACTCTTGCTCTTTGTGGCTTATGTTGACCACAGTAAACATTAAAATGGCATTTCTGACATAAGTTCACCGGGTTTCCCATGTCACAGTAAAAACTACTGCTTATTGTCACTGTGAACATCGCAGGCACGAATCAGGATGAGTCCCCCAAAGAGGGCATCGGCGCGACACAGGAGTAGGAAAGACGCAACTACGACATAAAGAGTGACCCTTTAAAGGAATACAGTCAGTGTAATAAAACGATATGCACTTTTCCCGCTTCCTCACAGCCCGGAGAAAAACTCCAGGATGACTCACAGGTGCCAAGGGCTGGTGCTTTGAGAGAGCAGCACCCTATGTCACAGACGTGGACTTGAGATCAGGGTCACCACCACGCGGTAGCTGTTTCTTCAGATATTTCCTTCCAACGCTAGAGCAGCTGTCCCTTTAACAGCCTCAGTTTCCCCTGTCAGTTTTTGTCAGCTTCCCTCACGGGGAGAAAGTGGTGACTCCAAAACAGTAAGAAAGTGGTGACTCCAAAACAGCTCCCATGAGCCAGTGGAATAACCTTCTCTGGGTTCCACAGGCAGCCCAGTCCTTTGCTCTGTGAAATGCAAAGACCAAATGAGTGGACATCATAATGAGCGCACAGCCCATCACAGCATATCTGCCTGAGAGGGGAAGGGAGGGGAGAGTACATGCAATTTGTACTTGAGCCAAGTGCTGGGTGCTGCTGCAGGTCTACAGAGGTGCAGAGCAGCTGGGTGGAAAAGGAAGATGCCCCCATTCCCCAAGCCTCAGAGCCTGTGTGAACTCAGCCAGGCTTGAGATACACTGCATCAGCTCACCCAGACCCAGTGCCTCCTCCTTGGGAGTGCCTCAGTCTGTGACAAGGGATCTGCGATCTAGAGATGGCTCAATAGGCTTAAAAGGTGACTGACGGTGGTGGCAATGCAAATGTCTAAGTCTGGAGCATACCTGGCAGTCCCAGAGGCTCCGGCCTGGCTCTTTGCAGGGCGTCTGCACTCTGCAGTCAGGCTCTGGTGCTGTAATTTTCAGCTGCCCCTAAATTCTGAGCTCCTGAAAGGCATCCCAGAGTGAGTCTCCCATCCAGGGCTTGCTTGATGAGTCCAGACTCTGGGGCCTTGTGGATGGGGAGGTACATCCTCTCTTACCCAGCTGCTCAGAACCTCTGCCCACCCACAACCCTACAGACCGTAGGGTGAGGACTGTGGACACTAAAGATGACTGGACATCTATCACAAGTGCATGTTCTAGGACACTGACTCTACAGGAGTCTTGAGGAACATCCTCAAGGACAGCTAGGACTCAGGGAGGCCACACTGAAGTTCACGTTCTTACTCATTCTTCGGGCCAGTGAGGCACTGGAACCCACATTTTCATTCATGCCTCTTGCTGCTCTGATGCACTGTCCTTCCACCAGGCTAAAACTTGCCTGGTCTATTCATTCCCAGCTTTATTGCCAAGTCCACCTCAGTTATAACCTCGGGGGTAGGGATGGGGCTGGAGGGGGAGGATAAAAGTACCTCAGCCAGGTCCCAGCCCTGTCGTCAATATAGCAGATGTCCTGGTCACACCTCTAAAATCATTGAGCCTAAGAGTTTCTACCTCTCCAAAGGGCATATTGGTCACCGTATGACTTGAGGAGAAAGCAGGGACACTTTGTGTGCATTGAAACTGTAAACACAGAGCACACTGAGTGTTCAGCAGGGCAGGTGAGGAAGGATGCTCTGACCAAACACTGCTCTGGGCCATTTTCTCCACCAGGTCACCACAGTGCCCATCTTCGCTCCACAATAGCTCAGCTCCAACAAGGATGTCTTTATCCTTGGTCACTGAGCGCCCCAGCAGGCATTCTGCAGCATGAACCACCCACCACACTTAGTCATCTCCTCTCAGTGGCTTTCTAATCCTCCGCCCAATCACAACCTGACTTATCTTTGCACCTGAGGTTGAGCTCAGTGCTGTCTTGAACTCTCTTCTCCCATTGTGATAGCTTCTAATTAAAGGTTGCTTCGCCTCTTTCTGACAACATCCAATATATTCCAGGAATTAAATGGCTCAATTCAAATCCTGAGTCTACAAGTCCCTCCCTGAGCCCTCTCTGGGACAGGGTGTAGTGACAGTGGCCTACAGGTGAATGAAGTTAAGACCATCCAGGCAAAACACCACACAGCGTGGAACCCAGTGGTGACCCCGGTGAGGTACAGTAAGTAGCTCCCTTACGTTTAACATACAGCTGGAAAAATGCAGCATCTTATCTGCTGTCAGGCGACATCTCCTGAATGTCCTCATGCCATCATCAGATACATCTTCCACCAGGGACACTTATGGAAGAGCTAGCCTGTCATCACTAAGAGAGTCCCAGCCATGGAAGTCAGACACTCCACACTTGACGCTCTGAACTGAGTCCTTCATGTGAGACCCTCACTCTAAAGGAAATTGCCTTGTCTACAGGAAATGCACACCCAAGTACTGCGGGATGGTGGGACATCAGGCTGGCAACCTTCTCTCAATCGGCTTAGGGGTGGGGAAAATTTGCTGTCCTATATTTTATCTATTTCTACTGTTTCTTTAAGATTGGGAACATCTCAAAATAAATATTCAAAAGATAAGAAAAGCTGAAAAAGGCTGATGCTCAGAGAAGCTTAAGTGGTCTGGCCAAGGGAGGGCCCATCACCAGGCCTTGGGTGCCAGGACCAGTGTCCTCCCTACCCAGTCCTTGGCAGATGGAGGCAATTAATAAGAGCCACTTACATGCCTCTGAGTCT
The DNA here is from genome assembly GCF_907164565.1 of Psammomys obesus. NCBI lineage: Eukaryota > Metazoa > Chordata > Mammalia > Rodentia > Muridae > Psammomys > Psammomys obesus. The sequence continues at coordinate 36,405,175 of NW_026596040.1, read as the reverse complement.
AGTCCTCATTCTGTCTTTGACCCAAGAAGCTCCTTCCTCTCTCTGTACTGTTGTTTCTTAAAAAATGAAAATCCCAACCATTCTACTTTACCAATAAAGACTCAGGAGCCAGATGCTAGCATGAAAACATGCTAGCTCAGAGGCAGACAAAGTACCCAGCTGACCTTCTTTCTTAGCTCAGGTCTGGATGGAAAAAACCCAAAAGGCTCACTAGCTCAAATGACAGCCCCAGAGGAAAAGGCCAAAAAACCAAGGCCAAAGGCTTGCTAGCTCAAAACCCCCAAAAGCCAGGGAGCCAAGAAGCTGAAGCCTAAGCTAAAGCCAGAGCTTAAGCTGAAAGTCCTTTCTTCTTCACTCTGTCTTAAATGCCCCTCAACTCAAAGTCCCTCCTACTCTTTAATCCCTGTCAGCTTGTTTCTTGCTCCACCTCTTGACCTAGGTTTAACTTCATTAAATCCCGTGTACAGAGAGCTCTTGGATTAAAGGTGAGTGCGAGGGCTGGGAGAACCACATCATAATCACCTGTTTAGAATAAAAAGTTCTTGGATTAAAGGTGTGTGCTAGGCCTCAACCACACCAAACAAGAAACGGGTTTTACAGTTCACAATTTGGAGGTTCACGATGGATCAAATATCCTGCAACACTGCTCAGCAATCTTCCACTTTTCACTGGAGCAGGAAGCAGAGCCTGAGATTCTAGGCCACCCTTGACTCCTGTGAATGCCAGCACCCAGTGTCCTCAGCACACCCCTGTCCCACACAGCTGAGACTCCCCTTGCATGCCAGCACTTAAGAGATATTGCCCTCTGTTTTGTTCATAAGTTGAGCAGGAATTATTCACGATGCCAAAAGAAATATCACCACCGTGCTGCTGTCAGTCCTCGAGCTGTTCACACAACCCGTGTCAGTCCTGAGTGCGTGGCTCTACATCAGGGGCAAACTACCCTCCACTCTGCTGTCTCTGGTATTACCTCCCCTAAACACTGGCAGAATGAGATAATATGATTTTGTTATAAGCTGCCTTTTCAGTTTTCTCTTTTATGTACAGAAGGCTTTGGTGGATGGGATAAATTTTAGGAAATTATGTGTAGGTAGATTTGTATGTATTCCCCAAGTTTTATTTAAGGCTAGTAGAAGGACCATAAATTCTATGTTATAAAAGGGGTCATTGACTCTGCAGTTGAGACTTTCAATTCTATCTAATGCTCTCCACTCTGTTCTTTTAAACAGTTATATAGTATTCCACAGCTTAATTGCTTCTCTCTGATGATCATTTAGATGATTTTCCATTTTTTTCAAAGCTGCAAAGAAGACTGTAGTGAACAAACCACCTCTTTGGCTCATGGCAGTTTCTACAGTAGATCAGATTAGTTCAAGGCACAAGGTCCTCTCCTTCTAGCCCAGACCTTCTAGTACTGGTCACTCCCCAGGCATCATGAGCACGGTATGTCTGTAACCGTTTTTCCTTTCTGGTCCAGGTCCTCTCACCATCAGCAATAAAGTGATCCCTGGCAGCAGTTCCTTCCATGTCCAATAATGCAAGCAGTTATGGCTTTGCCAACAAATCCCTCAACAACTCTGCTCAACTGGAGCAAGGTGTAGCTTAGCCCTGCACACTCAACCAGGGCGTGCACACACAGGAGCGCATCTGATTTCATCAGCAAAGTGCTCTTCGCAACAGGGCGTTCATTTTCATCAATGTGACAGCCAGTACCAGAAGAATGAAGAAAACTCAGGTTCTCCTTCTTTCCCAAGGCATTTCTGAGCACATCATTTTGTAACTTTCAGGTTTATAGGTCAGGAAGCCCCATATTTTCCTTCTGTTGAATTAACAACCATGAAGGTGATGGTTTTAGTAGGCAAAGCACTGGGTGAGTGTGGCCATCAGGGTGTGACTTGGACGGGAAGGTGGAGCAAAGCAGACTTCATTCAAGTTAACACAACAGGTGAAGAGACTTCCACATAGACCTGACCTCAATTCTCCACGTGACAAAAGCAACTGGAAGCTGATAGTCAAGGAACAGCAGGAGGGGACCGCTATGGATGGGTTAACGGCTCTATAGGATCACTGGGGAGCTTCCTCTGCCCCCACAAGACAGTATCCTGTAAACAAGGAGTAGGATGCTCATTGGATAATGAATTTATTGGCCCTTTGATCTTGGTTCTTCTGGTCTATAGAACTGTGAACAACAGTTTTTGTTTATAAGTAATCCAGTTTGTGGCATTCTTGACAGCACATCTAATTGAATGGGCCTTTTGATTTCTAGCATGTTCGTGTCTCTGCATCACACATGTGAAATGCAAGGGTTCTCCACAGGCCTCCAGCCAAGGCAACACAGTAGCAGCTCTAGCGACCAGACCCAGCACTTAGCAGAAGGAGATGAGAACAAGTGTGAAGTGAAATGTTTGGGATCAGTATGTCCTGGGTTTGCGTAAGTGTTCTGTTTTAAAGTCGAACAGGGCAAGTTACAGAGCACTACAAGTAATTCTCCAAACCCACACTCCCCCTCCACTGCTTTGTTCAGTATGTAGACACAGATGGAGAAAGCTGTAAAAGAAAAAAATTTGTACCTCATTAAAAATGGCAAGACAGGCCAGTGGGATGGCTCAGTGGTGCCTGGCACCAAGCCCAGTGACCTTAGTTCAATCCCCGGAACCCACACAAGCTGCCCTCTGACTTCCACACATGTGCTGTGGTGTGTGAGTGTTTGAATGCACAAAATAGATACATGGAATATAAGTGAATGAATGAATGAATGAATGAATGAATGAATGAATGAATGAAAGCAAAAAGTGACAAGACAAATTCTATCTAGGTTAATACAACAGGTGAATCAACTTCTGCAAAGATCTAACTAAGCTCAATTCTAAATGGGACAAAAACAGCTGGAGCTTATCTCGAGGACCTGCCCTTAGAGTCGAGGGCCCGCTATGGATAGGAGTATCTAAGAACCCAATCAGATACCAAGGGCGACAGTTTCGAGAACCCTGTACAACAGGCTTCTTGTTTAGAGACGGGCCTAGGCTGAGACACCCACCCACGGTCAGGGGTTCTTGATACTGCTGTCAAGCAAGATCCTCTACCAAAACTGGACTCAGCTGGCTCACTTCAAAGCCAGTCTCAGAGCGGGCTCAAAGTGGGCTGCTTGGGGCTAGGTAGAAGCAGGAGGTGTCTTTCCAAAGATAGACAGATGTAAATAATATGGACATAGGCACTTTCCATGCAAAAACACACCCCTTACCTCAGAGGGAATAAGAAGTGGTTTATTCTGGCGCCAAATCTCAGTCACCATGGCCTGGGAACACAGGTTCAGTCTACTCCAAGTGCCATGTTCCAATATAAGTTTTCTAAAGTTAGTTACAAAACAAAAGAAAGTCATAAGCCAAGGCATTTTTCAAAGACGTTGGTGGGAACAGGGGAAAGTTGGTGACTGCACAGTGTGGACTCTCTGCTGAGGGTTCAGGTGTGATCTAAGGGAATTCTGAGTTTGGGGGTGGTGGGAGCTAGTGATCTGTTAATGCACGCCAACAGGCAACATGTCACAGGCTACTTTGTCATACACAGAGGCAGGCAGTGAATGGCTACTAGGACATCGAAAGCTAGCCCAAGACATTTTAGCTCCCAGGCTGCAACATACAACCAGCCAATCAGCCTGGGAGAGTCTTTACCACCCATATGGGGCTTTTGTTTCTTCTGAGAACTTCAGCTGACAATGTTAATATCTATATGAAGATCTCTGTTATCTATCTAAATACATATGCACCTATTGGGATACTTTAACACCTCAGAAGCACGTTTTTTGCTCACGGTTCTGGAGGCTGGGGAGTTCAAGATCAAGCTACAACAGATCCGCTGTCTGGTGAAGATTTGTTCTCTGCTGCCGAGGTGGAGAACAAATGGGCCTATTTTATAACAAAGGCATGAACTTCATTTATGAGGGCTCCACCCACATGGACTAATCCCCCATGAGGTCCCTTGTCTTTAAGAAGTTGGAATTTATTATCTCTGTGTGTGTATGTTGATGTGGGGGGCACACATGGAGGTCAAAGGACAACTTTGTGGAGTCAGTTATCTCCCTCCTGTCAGTGGATCCTAAGGACTGACAGAGAGTCACCAGACGTGCAAGTGAGTGTCTTTTCCTTTTGAGCCATCTCATCAAGCCAGGTCCTACCCCCTAATACCATCACCTTGGGAGCTGGATTTGAGGTAAGATTTGAAAGGGGTGTAGATATTCAGACCTTGTTATAATCAGTACCAGGCTGGAAGGCGGGTAAAGAGGGAAAAGAGTTTAAGTTCCTGCTGAGAAAGAGCCCAGTATCAGGAACTTTGCCAAACTGTAGGCTAATGGGGTTTGGGCTAATTCGAATTGGCCATCCTCAGAGCAGGACACCTGTAGGCAGGTCTGTAGGGCATTTTCTTAATTAGCAATGGGTGTGGGGAGGCCCAACCCACTATTGGCAGTGTCTGGGTGGTATAAGAAAGCAGGATGTACAAAACCTGGGGATCAAGCCAGTAAGCAGTCTTCCTCCGTGGTCTTTAGTCCCTGCCTCCAGGTTCCTGCTCTGCCTGAGTTCCTGCCATGGTTTCCCTCAATGATGGACTGTGACTGGGGGTTGAAAGATGAAATAAATGGTTTCTTTTACTCAGTTGTTTTTTGGTTAGTGTTTTATCATAGCCAGAGAACCCTAAATATGACAGGCAGGTCTCATGAAATCTTTACAGAGTGGCTAGATAATCTCTATTTCAAGTGTGTGTGTGTGTGTGTGTGTGTGTGTGTGTGTGTGTGTGTGTGTGTCCTATTGTAGCCTATTCTGCTTTTCTGAAGACTCCTGTCTAATACATCCCTAAACCTAACCAGAAAGAGGAGGATAAAGAGGAAGAGGAGGAGGAAGAGGAGAAAGAAGAAATTCAAAACCATAATCAGAGGGGCCACAAGAAAACTGGAAAATGGAAAACTACATTGATACATTCCAGGATTACAGATGAGAAGGCTCAATACTGAGCCTTTCTAATCTCCACAGACCAACTTAGAAGCCAACGAGATTAGATTGAAATGCTATGGAAGTTACCGCCCCACACCTACCAGAATATAGAATATACAACCGCATGGCCCCTTTGGGAAACAGGCCATTTTAGGCTCTCCAAAGGACCCAGGAATTTCACTCCCAGGAACATACCTAATACTCATAAAAACCGTGTTCACATAAAGGCTTGCACATCAATGTTCATGAGAGCATGATTCATAATAACTGCCAAGTTGAAACAACTCCATTGTCCATTAAATGTTGGGTGGGTAAGCAAAATGTGTCTTATCCCAACAGTGAAGAATTATTCAGCTATAAAAATAGAGCAAAGTACTGATTCATGATCCAATATGCTAGGTGAAATAATGTAGATACAAACATCTTATGTTGTATCAAATACATGTATGTGTGATTTCATTTAGAGAAAATGAAAAGAATAGACAAATCAGTGAAAACAAAAGATGAGGGGTTTCCCAACCCACTCTGGCAGGGAGGGAGGAGGGAAATGAAAATGGGCTGCTAAAGGGTGTGGGGTTTCTTCCGGAAGGTAACGAAATGTTATGGAATTTGTTGAGGTGGTTGCAGAAGTTGTAAATTATTTAAAGCCACTGGATTATACATTAAAGGGTAAAATGCATGGTATATAAACTGCATCTCAACTTTAAGAAATTTCTAGAAAAAAAATTTGTGGTATCCATCATTGATCATAAAACCAAGAATTGTTATGACAATTTTAAAAAATATAATACCTAAAGAGCTGTTGTACTATATATCAAACTTATTAGCAAATTTTGTGATAGGACATGTTATCAGGATAGAAATAAGCATTTAGGCCAAAGAAACGCCAGTCCTAGAAAAACCCAGAGAAGGATGTGAAGTTGGCGTGTGGCGATCAGCAGAGAGAGGGTTAACTATATGATAACTTTACCATGAAATGGAGAATTTTTTTTTTTTATTTACCCCAATGAAGGCAACAAGAAAATGCCAGGTTACACTAAGTCTATAAAAACTACACAGTAGGTGTTATACTTTAAGAGGATGATAGAGATTGGAAGGGCAGGGCATGGATGGACAGGGGCTGAATAACAGCTGTCATACTTTGTTTCTCAATAGAAAGAGACCCAGGCAGAATGCCGCCAAAGGTGAGGGCTGGTTCCTTACAGCTCATAGTACGGGAATCACACTCACATTACCATGTTCCTGCAGGAAATATACCAAAATATTAAGAATCATTTTCTCACAGTAGTGAACCATGTGCATAGATTTCTCCCCTTATTTCCACTTTTCTGCATTTTCCCTCTTTGTTACAGGGAGGTAATACTATGCTAAGGGAGAATGTTAAAACTGTTCAAAGAAGAAAACAACCTACTTCTCACTGCTGCCTTGCTAAGAACCCACATCATGATGACCATAAAAATGACAATATCTGTAAACGTACTAGCACTATCTATTTTTACGACACATCCACTCATCTGCGTCATGATACATGTGTGAAGTAGACAGGCCAAACATCTCAACAGTTAGCTTGTGTTATCTCCTGTGGCTAATTAGAGATGGTGCCGACTCCATAGTTAGGCTTAGGACCCATACTCTCCTGCTTTTTGCTGCTCCAGATTAGCTCCTAGAAACCCAGTGTCTTGGTCTCAACAGACGTGTCTGCTCCCCAGTGGCCAAGCAGTGAGAGTTTAACTGTGACACCTGGTATTTCAAACTTGAACCCTGTTTCACACAGAGGCATCATTTAATAGTTGAAGGTTGTTGTCTCACAGGAGATTATCACCTCTACCTTGACCTCTGGTAAAAGTGCCTTCTCTCCAATATGACACTCAAGAAACTTCAAACTGAGTACTGCTGACATGGAGATGCTTGTTTCTCCAAAATGCGTTCCTCTGCCATCTTCCTATTTGACCAACAAGAGTTGGTTCAGGAGCATCCCTGACATCCCTCTTCCTTCCCAGTCTTACACATCCCCACTATAGTTAGCATCCGACACATCACACACAACACACTTGTCACTTGCTAAGCCGTGTGTACATAGACTAGGGAATTCTGATGACCACAGAGAGCACTAGTAACAGCACCCTCTGGGCAAGAGCTAGCCCAGCTCAATGTGCGAACAGAACACCTTTCAGCATAACTGACCCAGAGTCTGACAGCACAGACTGAGTCCAAATCCTCAAGTTAAATGCAAAGCTCAGCAAGTCCAGAAACTTGCCCAGGACCCCAGGGCTCCCGCTGACAGAGCTGGGTTCGCCAGACTGTCTCTCATGCTCCATCTATACCATCTCCTCTACTCAAAGGGCCGCAACCTGCAGCAAACATTCTCCCTCCTGTTCTTGCTGTGCTTTCCTGAAGTTGGTGGTGTGCTCTGCACATCTCTCCAGAGCACGGAGCAGTTCAGAGGTACACACACCTTGGCCAGCCTGGAACCTCAGCACCAGATGATGCGGTGTTCACCCTCAATGAAGTTCGAAAGCCCCGTGATCCAGAACTCCACCTGCTGAGGCCTGCAATGGTGCCAGCAAAAGAGAGCAGAGCCCAACAACAATACACCTGTCTTCACCCACTGGAGGAGAAGCTGGTTTGGAGGCTTGACTTTGGAAACATTTAAGCACAGGATCCTAGAGTGGATTTGTGATAGGGAGGAAAGACAGAGGGGATTTGAGGAGCTGGAGGGGGTCTGAGCAGCGGTCAGACACAGCTGTGTGCACCATGAGATACAGGTCCCTGAGATAGTTTGGATTTTCATACTTGAGGTGAGAGGTTGGAGAGATGTCTCAATGGTTAGAGCACTGCCTACTCTTCCAAAGGACCGTGGTTCAATTCCCAGCACCCATATGGCTGTTCACAACCATCTGTGAGTCCAGTTCAATGGGATCCTACACCCTCTTCTGGCCTCCACAGACACCAGGAAAGAATGTGGTGCATATATGTGTAGGCAAAACAGCCCTGTACCTCATGAAAGGCAATTACCCTCTGTCTCCCTCTCATTTTCTTGTTGTGTCATGGCCAACAAGGCAGCAACAAGATCCTTTTTGATCCAAAGAAAAGTACAAACATATAACCATTTGCCTTAAATTTTGATAACTTAAATTTTACCGCTATTCTAAGGAAGGTTAGAACCATTAATGGGCCGTTTAACAATGTGCAAGATGCCAGTTTTTTGTTTGCATAATTGAGGAGAATTCTGGCTGCTAGGCCACCCTGCAAGAGGGAAAGGGGCCTTGCTGGGGCTTACTCCCTAGTGGCTCTGGAAGTTTCCTTATGGAAGGAGGAAGGATGCCTTATACAAGGCACCTCTTGAGGGTCACATTTAGAGACACACGTGTTAGGTACGTGAATAAGAAAGTTCTAGAATTCATAACTTTTAACCATAAAAATAGCACACACAATTAAAAAAAAATTAAAATGTGTTATGCTCGCATTGGTGTCCTTTTTGAGGATAAGGAGGTGGAGATGAATGGCCCAAGTGAAAAGTTGTCTCCGTAGCCAGCTGCCGAAATTCCTGGCCCACTGCATAGTACATGGTTGCTTTAGGCAGGGTACCAGAGGAGGCTTGAACACCTGAAACCCACCGAACTGCTCTCTGCTACCACCTTCCTCGAAGGCAGTTGCCCCTAGACTTGGCAGGGAGTTTGGATTTTGAACTTATTTCTGGGTTGTTTCTGTATTGTGTTTGTTTTAAAATCATCAGCTTGGGACAAATGAAAGGCTGAAGGAGTCCTTAAACACACCAGGCAGGGGAGCCAGGATCTGGGCACACTGTTGTGATGGTCACTGCAGGGAAGAAAGAAATCTTCAACCTCAACCCACTCAAGCCCAGAGGGTGGCACCAGGGGCGGTGCTCACCCATACCTCTGCTCCGAACACACAACAGGACTGTCCTGAGCGAGTGACTTCTAGAGGAATGCCTTGGGAGAAGACCCTGAAGACCCATCACTCACAGACCCCAGTGGATTCCCTTCTAGTCTGAAGTGACAGGCTGGCAGATCTACTGGCTGGGATGCTCCAAGCTCCTCACCCTCCTCCACTCACATGTCAGCATGACAGAGAAAGAGAAAGAAAACAGGGCCACATTTTTCCCACACAAAGTTTCTGTTGGGCATTGTGCCCCACCCCCGTCCCCCCACCTATCTGTCAGGTTTGAAAGCCTCAGCAAATGGAGATGGAGGAAGCCAAATGGAGGAGTGAGCAGGTGGGAGCCATTAGAAGGATTGGCAGAAGAGAAGCTGTTGTGACACAGGAAGACATCAACGGGTCCACAGTGTCTATTACCAGGTGACACATTAATGCTAGGACAAGTTGATAAATAGGACCTACCCAGTTCTTGCCCCAAACAGTTAGAATACTGTGTGGCAAGTGCTTCAATGTAGGGACAGAGCTGGGAGCACTTTTCAAGGATGATGGGGTACAGTATCAAAGGGGTGGGCAGGAGGGGAGGCATGTGTAGAATAGAAAAAGTAGAAGCACCCTGTAGGGTAGGCTGAGGGGCACAAAGGACCCTGGGCCCTGCCTACCATCGGGGGTATTCTTGGCTCCCTCCCTGGGCTCCCAGATCCCAGCCAATGCCTCTCTGCATCCAGAGCCTCAGATGTTTCTCCACAAAGGTGCACACCTACTCTAAAGCCCTCAATGTCAACTCACCGTCTACCTAACACTTCAGGGTTTGCTCTGGCTTCTCACAATCTGTCCAGGCACACAGAAACCCACCTGGGGTTTACAGGATCCCCACAAAGAACAGCATCCAGAGCCTCTGTACTGCTGCCTGTACAACCACAGAGCCAGCACATCCTCAATTCTGACTACACTCATAGGTAATTGTGAAACTTCGCGTTTCTATATGCAAACCTAAACACAGGGTCTCTATATTCATGTGGCTACGTTTATGGGGTCCAACGGTCCCCAACATGATACGTAAAATCTAGGGAACAGACAGTCTGAAACTCTGTTAGCCCTTGTTCTTTGACGTTAGGCTCAATTTTCAGAGGTAGCACTTTGGTTAAATGCTCAGTGTTCTGGCTCAGCAGTTCCTGTTCTGGGCACTTAAAGAAATGCTTAGCACCCCTCACTTCAGCACAACTTTAAGAACATTCATGGCACTGCCCATTGCAATGTTTGCAACCCAAAATGATCCGAGTGCCACCTACAGAGTGTGGGCTAGATTATAGCACAGCAAAACACAATACAGGAACAAGAACACACAAATCGCAACCACACACAGTGATGTTGGTGAAATAAGTAAGGCAGACACCACAGAAACAATGCTATATGCTTTTACAACATCTGTATAAAGTTCAAATAGAAGCAAGACTAAGCTGGAGGCTGAGCTGGGGCAGTGGCCAGAATGGGTAATGTGATGATGACCAAAGGGTCACCAGGGTAGGTTCTGTGTCACGGAGAACCCGCTCTGTAGGATGTAGAAGCTGGGTTCATGGCTTTACTTGTGTGACATTCATGGAGCCATTCTCATAGGATAGCTTCGCTTTAATGTGTGTATAATACCTCAATAAAAAGTCGACCTAAGAGGAAGAAAAAGGGATAGAGAAATATTGATGAGGGTGTACAGAAATTAATGTTCTTTTGCACGGGGAATGCAAATTAGTAAAACTTTATGGAAGGGAAGCTGGCAATATTTATCAAAACCTTTAAAAACTTTATGGCCTTTGACCTAGTAATTCCAGCTCTAAGCATTTGTCTTTAAGAAATAATGGGGCTACAGTGGCATTTGTAGCAGGATTATTTATTATAGTGACAATTTGAAAATAGGCTAAATACTGAGCACAGGTACCCTTACTGTGCAGCCACTAAAATACATTTTAATAAAATATTTAATGAGAAGATTGTGGGAGGTTTTAATTTCATCTTTCTACTTTCCCCACCCCACCCCCAATTCCCTACCGTAAACATGCATCCCTTTTGCCAGGAGAAAAGTCATTTGGAAATAGATGTAAACACCCTTGTGGGAATGAATAAATCAGTCTGGCCCACACCCCACACGTACACACTGGAATCTTTCACTCCTGGGCACAGGAGGAGTAGTGAGCGCGGCCGAAGGCCTGTTCCTGGGGCCTTGTTCTAGTCTATCATGAATGATTCACAGCTGATGCAAGGAGAAAAACAACCAAAGAGATGACAAAACACATGAATTTGAATCAGCTCTACTATAGGCTTAAAAAACAAAAAGCGAGCGCCCCTCATCAGCTTGCACATGCGTAGAGTGAGTGTCCAAGTTCTCCAGGATACCACGCCTGGACACACAGCCACGAAGGGGACTCCAGTGAGCACACCCTGTGGCTGCATCAGGATTGTGTCTTCATTTATGCTGTAGACATAAGGGGAGCAGCATGCTTCTCAGCTCTGCACGTTCATGCCCAAAAAGGTGCAGTTTCCATCGCAAGGTGCAAGGTCGCAGACCTGTTCACACATGCGTGTCGCTTTGCCCTCTTCAAGGCTTGCTTAGCCCTAGCATTTTGTATCTTGGTGTATTTGTGTTAGCCATGCTTTCAAATCTCCCAAAGTAACTGTGGATCTGTCTTTTTGAGTTTCTCCTCTCTCATCCAGAGGCTGTTGCTGTTATAGGCAAATTATGACCTGGTTACAGTTGTCCTGGCAAGCTTTCCTTTCTATCCTTTCGACATTCTCTTCTCGTAATCCAGACTCCCAGTAACATGCAGCCTCAGCTCTGTTTTCATGGCCGCACTCCCTGCTCCCTTTCCTATTCTGTTCATTAAATTGAATTTTCCTCAAAGATTTTTTTTAATATGAGAAATTTATGGAGAGTTTTACATATTTCTGGTTAAAAAAAATGTTTTGGTATCTGTATAATAGCTTAAACTCCATCTATTTATTTATTTATTTCATATGTAAATACTGCATTTACATCATTTTCACCTCTCCCTCTTCCCGTCCAGTTCCTCCCATGTCACTCCCATTCTCAAATTCATGATTCTTCCTTAATTATTGTTGTTACACACACACACACACACATACACACACACACACACACACACACACACGACTCGGCAAGACCCCCTAGCTGGCATTTCAAGTCGGCTGCCACACCCTCTGACATTTAATGGGTTCTAGGGATTTGAACTGTGGTCCTTAAAGCTTGCACAGCAAGCACTTCACTACCGATCCACCTCCCCAGCCCAACTATGCTATCTCAAAGACCACAGAGCCATATGTTAGAATGAACATGGACAGAAAGGGTGCAAGCTACAAGCGTGCAATGGATTGATGCTGTGTTCTCCTCAAATTCTGAGATCTTAGCCCAACATGATGCTGTTAGGAGGGGACAGTCATGCTGTGGAGGAGGAACCCTCCTGAGGAATTGGTGCCTTCACCAAGGAGGCCAAGGGAGCTCAATGGCATGTCTGCCACAGGGGGACACAGCTTAGAGAGGAGGCTAGGAGCCAGGAAGCGCTCGCCAGACACTGCCCCTGCCAGCACTCAGATCATTGACTTTCCAGCCTCTAAAACTATGAGAAAGCAATTTCTATTGTTCATAAATGCCCCATTTACAGTATTTTGTTATTGCAACCTCAACAAACTAAGACAGAGGTTGATATACAAAGAAATCAACTACATTTTTCTACTCTTTAAAAATGGGCATCATCTAATGTTAGAAAGAAAAACACTCACTGAAACTGGAAATTGCAAGTTGTTGGCTAAATTTCACTGAGCTAACGGGGAAGGGTCCACAGAGAGCAACACTACTTCCGAGGCCAGATGGTACGGGGCACTGGCTGGATAATGACAGAGTTCATGCTTTCAAGATTTCACTGGATTTAAAAGATTCTGAACAGCAACTGGGAAGTGTAAAATAAATAACAACAACAATAATAATAATAATCTGTGCTTTCTAAGACCTGGCAAAGTCACTCCTAGACCAGTTCTTCCTTTTAACCTCTCAGATTTGCACCCTAGCAGGTGAGTTCAAGGATATTAATCTCAGGACTGAAACTAAAAAAAAAAAAAAAAGGATTAGACACAATCTCCATGCCCAAGAAAGATGTTGAATTTGCTATTGTCCAAAAAATCTGCCTGAGGCTAGTTGAGGAGCTTTGGATTAACAGCTTTGGTGGAGGAGATTTCCAGACAGCCTAGCATAGACTGATTGTGTTGCCTGTTTATTAGTGGCCATGCTTATGCAGCTCTATAATAAAAAAAGAGCAAGTTCAGCAAAGAAAAATATAAAATGTAGATTAAAAGTTGAAAGAAAAACATGATTCTAAATGGAAAAAAAGGGGGGACATAATGACCTCAGTGCAAGATCCCACCCATCTAAGCTTCCAATTTCTGCAAATAAATTGAAGAAAAGTTTAGGACTGGGAACAGTGGCCACATGCCTCTAATCCCAGCACTCAGAAGGCAGAGGCTGGAGGATCTCTGAGTTCGAAGTCAGCCTGGTCTACAGATCAAGTTCCAAGACAGGCAAGCTTAGTCAGTGAAGGAGAACATTAAAAACAGAAAGCTGATTGCTATGTAATTGAATAAAGGGATCATGTTTCAGCCCCATCAAGCAGCAGAACTTGGCAGCTTCAGCCACATGGTTCTGGCTTTAGAGTCAAGAATAGAAGAAAGGGATTATGGAATCGAATCTCTCTCAGCAAGTAAGGAAAAAGGCTGAGGCCATGCACGTGACAAGGTTGTACCAGCATGGAGACCTACAGAGGCCATTGCTTGAACCTGTGAAGGTGAAGCCTAGATTGCCCTGGAGACCCTAAGATGTTGGAGATGTCACAGGAACCTGCCAAGGAGAGCTGCTAACAAGAAGTGGAACCAGCCCAAAAGAAGTATCTTTCAGCCAACAAAGCTAAAAGAAGTTGGGGATCTGAAGAGTGCTTTGACATCAGATAGGGAGATGCAGAGTTTGGAGTTTGCCCAGCTGGTTTAGGGTCTTTCTTTGGTCCAGTATTTCCTCTCTATGTGCCCTTTCCTCCATTTTGGAATGATAATGTATATCCTGTGCCATTGGATGTTGGAAGTATGTGATTTGCTTTTCAATTTTGACTTTATAAGGGTTTACGGTTAAGAGATTGTCATGAATCTCGAAAGAGACTTCAAACTTTGGAATTCTTTTTTTTTAATTAAATTTATTCATTTTATTTCATGGGTGGTTTGCATGCTTGTTGCTTTTGGAGGTTAGAAGAGGCAACATGATTCCCTACAACTTGAGTTACAGACAGCTGTGAGCCACCATGTGAGTGCTGCAAATCAGACCTGAGTCGTCTGCCAAAAGCAAAAGTACTCTTAGCCACTGAGTCCTCTTCCAAGACCCCAGACTTTAAACTTTTAAACAGTGTTAAGACTGCTATAAACTATGGGGGCTTTTGAAATTGGACTAAATGAACTTTGCATTGTGATATTGCTACGAGCCTCTGGGAGCCAAGGGGTGGAAATGTGGTGGTTTGAAAAGTGGCCCCAGATGGTCACAGAAAGTGTCATTATTTGAAAGGATTAGGACATGTGACCTTGTTGGGGTAGGTGTGGCTTTGTTGGAGGAAGTGTGTCACCGGAGGTATGCTTCAAAGCCAGGCCCAGTGTTTCTTCCTGATGCCTGCAGATCATGACGTAGAACTCTCAGCTCCAACAAGCATGCCTATATGCTGCCATGCTTCACGCCATGATGACCTTGGACTAAGCGAGCTGAAAGCCAGCCCCAATGAAATGGTTTCCTTTCTAACAATTGTCATGGCCGTGGAGTCTCTTCACATCAATGGAAACCCTAAGACAATGAGGTGACTGTGTGGACACCCCTACAGCACAACACCACCCATTAGTTCAAGCACATGATAGCTAGGGGGCAACGTGGATGGGGCTGTGTGTCGTACAAGCCTTAGTCACCTATGCTTGCTGAAGGTAGGTTCTGTTACTTGTTAAAATGCAGATAACATTTAGGCTAGAATATTTCTTAGAGGGTGGTGATGTGCCTTCACTTAGCAATCCCATCACTCAGGAGACTGAGGTAGGAAGATTGTGAATTCAAGGCCAGACTGGTTACATAGTAAGACCTAGTATCAAAAAAGAAGTGTGTGTGTGTGTGTGTGTGTGTGTGTGTGTGTGTGTGTGTGTGTGATTTACATAGTAATCATCACACAGCACATGCTCAATGACTAACAGCTAGAGACCATTTATGAAAGGGCAAAGGGGACAACTAAGCCAGGACCATATTTGCCATCCTCAATCATGTGATAGATTTGGCAGGAGAGTGCCTGGCCCTGTGGCCCAAAGTCTGCAGTAACTGGCCTTCAGTAAATCAGTTCCATCTTGCTTTCCGTACTGCTCCACACTGTGACAGGGGCTTTTTGGCCACCCAAGTTTGAGAGCGGGGACAGGCTCCTATTATGGGGTGGTGACTAACTGGTTTGCAGGGGAGAGCTGTACAGCTCTCAGAAATATGCCTTGCTGCAGGCATGCCGGGTTATTGGTGGGGATGAGCACTGTGAGTACAAATTCAAGGCTTTGCCTCAGCGGGGCGAAGCTTCTGGACAGACCTTTCTCCGCCCATATGCCGTGTGACCACAGATGACAGCCTGGGCAAAACCAGGGCCCCCCATCCTCTCTGCAGGTACTTACATCAAGAGGGAGCAATGGAAGTCAGACTTCCCTGTCGAGCCAGTTTATCAAGAGCTTAACTCCTCCTAGGATTTGTAGAAGGAACAGTCTCCAAACCGCCTCAGGAGAAGCATCTCAAGCCATCACTCCTAGTTTAAAATCCAAGAGAGGCAGGTGCCTAGTGCCACCCGCACCCACTCTAACTCTGTCACCACAGAATTCCTCCTTGGCTGAACGCACGGCCATCTCTGGCAGGGACGTGCTTCTGCTGAGAACAGTCCATGGCTGCACTTGTAGGGTCTGGCAGAGAAAACCTTGCTGACAAACTGGCCTCTGCAGCCTTGGATCTGGACCACCCACAGGCAAGCATAGATAGCAATAGAGCCTCCCAGATCCTCTCACCATGGCTGCAAGGTGTCCCAGAGCCTGAGGGGAGGGCAGTGTGGCTCCCGAGGGAAGGGGTGGAAAAATTAACAGTTCTGTACCCATCTGGCCTGGACTCAATGAGCCTATGAAGAAGGCTAAGTCCCCCCCCCCAAAAAAAAAAGAAAGAAAAGAAAAAAGAAAGAAAGAAAGAAAGAAAGAAAGAAAGAAAGAAAGAAAGAAAGAAAGAAAGAAAGAAAGAAAGTTTCTTTCTCTAGGAGATTCAAGCCCAAGAGGAGCTTAGTGGTGGCCCAGCACACCCTCTCGCTGGACTGGAGCTCATGGCCCCGAGGGCTTCTCATCCCCTGACTCTGCCTGCCCCGCTTGCTGTGTAACCACACCAATGCTTATTCACAACGAGGAGCCCAGGAGTGCTTCCAGGTAATTGATATACACAGACCTATAAGTTATCAACATATGGAACAATTATGTAACCACAGCCATTATAATCATCAGTCATTCTCCAGTGCCCTTGACTGAGGAGGGCGGCCTGGAGGTGGGGGAGAGGCAGAGAGAAGATGGTGGTTAGCAGTCACAGAAAGTGCATCAAGGTTTCCAAAGCCTGGATGCAGGGCTAACTCATCCACATGGGGTGCAGACGTCTGTTACAAAAAACTCTAAGAGAGAATGAAGCCTCTTCAAAATTATTACTGCCTGGGTCAGCAAGTCATCCCAGACCACACACGCCTGATGACCCAAGTTTGATCCCCAGAACACAAAATGGAAGGACAGAACCGACTCCTGGAGGTTGTCCTCTGTCTTCCAAGTGTACCCCCGAACACGTGTGCATGTACCCATGAACACACATATATAATAAAGGTAAAAATTAGAGGGCTTGAGGAGATGGTTTGGTGGCTAAGAGTGAGTATTGCTCTTACTGAGGACCTGAGTTCAGCTCCCAGAACCCACATCAGGCTCACAACAGCCTGTAACTCTTGCTCCAGGGAATCTAATGACCCTGACCTCTGTGGACACCCACACAAGCAAATTCACATACACACACACACACACAGGATTAATTGATAGGTAGGTAGACAGACAAGATAGAAAGATCTTTAAGAAAAAATTTGTTTTTAATCTGCTACCTTCTATAAGCACTTATAAATCCTAGTCACTGTACATACATAATTGCAAAAAAAAAAAAAAGGAGAAGATACTAATGTCCCATTCTACAGTGGGAAAAAACTGAGACCCAAGAGATTAAGCCAGTTGCCCCAGGTCATACTACTAATAAGGATGGAGGGGGGTTTGAGACTGGCCCTGCCTACCTCCAGAGCTTTCTATCATGGCCTGTGGTCTCCAGGACCCTCAAGGTGCCAGCTGCTAAAAGGACCTGTGAGACAAAAAGCTTGAATTCAGAAGCTTGCCTTCCAGAAGGCCCCAGATAACACAAGAATTGGCCAGTGGACAGTGGTAATGTGTGAGAGAACCCACTACTCACCCAAGCTGCTGGGCTTCTGGAAGAAAGCCTGCAACCCTCTGCTCCTACGGACACTTCTGTCCTGGGTGGCAAGCCCTGAGCTGACTGAGCCCCAAGCCAGGAGACACCACCTGTCTCTGTGACGAGCTCCCGAGCAGTAAGACTTCCATTCTGCCCCAGCACCACAGTCTCTGTTAGCGCAATGGTGCCCAGCCCTTTGGAGCCCCACATTGATCACATGGATGCACAAACGCTTGTCTCCATCTGTTTGGGCTGCTGTTTCATGATGCCAGATGCTAGGTAGTTTAAAAAGAAATTTCTTTCTCAGTTCTGGGAAGGCAAGGTCAAGGTGCTCACCCCCTTTAGCTGCTACATTCTTGTGAGATGGTGGGGTTTGTACCCAGAGGAGTGTGTGTGTGTGTGTGTGTGTGTGTCTGTGTGTGTGTCCGTCTGTGTGTGTGTGTGTCTGTGTGTGTGTCTGTGTGTCTGTGTGTGTCTATGTCTGTCTGTCTGTCTCTGTGTGTATGTGTCTGTGTGTGTCTATATCTGTCTGTCTCTGTGTTTGTGTGCGTACGTGTGTTCTCTTCCTCTGTATGCATTAACTCCAACTGGAGGCCCCATCTAATAGCCCCACTTCCAATTACCCTGGCATTGGGGGTTCCCACTTCAACACATAAATTTAGGGGAACCTAAACATGCAGTCACTCTAAACACCATTTGGTGTTTATTGGTTGCTCATCTTTCACCCAGGCTCTTACTTTTGACTCAGTTTTAATGAATGGAGATTCTAGAAAGCTTTAGCTTGTTTAAGTCTGCAAATAGGGGACAGTAACAGTAGAAAAAAAAAATCACCCTGAAGTGTGAAAAAGCCAAGTATGGATGTTGAAGGGGCAGAGTGCTGCCTTGACCATGCAGCGTGGCAGAGTCCACTCTTCCACTGCGTCCTCCAAGCTTCGGGCCTACACTGTGAGTGTGGTCCAGAACACAGCAGTGTTTCCAGCCTGCCTTTAAGACTCCTCTGAGAACAATGAAAGCAAGGCAGCTCGGGATCTGGGCCCATGGTGACCATGAGTCCTCGGTGAGATGCCCAGGGGTGGGTCTGCTGTGGCACTGCTGGAGTCATTAGGCAGCTGCAGCGTTTATCTGTCTGGAGAAGGCAGCAGTCCTGTTTCAGAGTGCACTGCCCCTGGAGACCAGGGACGAACAATAGCAGAGGCTGCAGAGGGGCCTGTGCTGAGGCGAGCTAGGAATAGGAATTCGTCACCCAAAGAAGCTCAGCGGGGAAGGCTAAAGGGAGTTGCAGGGAAGGAGTGAAGCTAGTAGCCAAAGAAACTGCTAAATTTAGCCTGGTCCCCAAAGCAGGACTTAATTAAATTAATTCTCTGTCCACCCCCAACTCCAAAGCCCATTCTCAGGTGGCTTTCACTTGGCTCACATTACAACCTGGGCCTCCACACAGATCCCTTGACAGATGCCCCAGGCCAGATCCTCTGGTGTGGGTGTTGAGAACAAGCACAATTGCCAGCTGTCTGTGGAGTTCCTGCAGTGCTGTGTGCAGCCTGAGCAAGGCCTCCTAAGAGTGCCTTCCAAGCCTTGCATTTGCTGAGAGAGACAACTGTGCCCCCCAGCACCTCCCAGTGAGACAGGACCCACCCCACCCTACCCACACACTAGGGCACGTACTTGCTGATCTTTCTTATGTCCTGCTTTCATGTAGCCTGGGCTGGTCTTCGCAGGTCCCTGTCTGTAAGGAGGGGCTGAACAAACCATCCTAGTCCCATGCCTGCTGACTTAGCTGTCAAGATTTCAGCCTAGGTCTCTTCCCAAAGGTTCTGTAACTTCAACATTCACCCCTGCTGTTTCCTCTCCTCTTTGCTTTACACAGCTGCAGTTAGAACCAGGCACCCCAGATGTGGACCCCCCCCACCATTAGCTTGCTGAAGGAAGGGGCAGAACGCATGCCTGCCTGGGCAGCCTTCTCCCTATTGTTAAATAGAGAAGTGCTGGCCACAGACGATGCTCCTCAGTTGTAGAACCTTGAAGCTTCTCCCCAGGGTTACTGTCAAATGCCCAGGCTGAGTTCCTACACACAGAAACCGCTCTCCCTGCCTCCTTCTCATTGACTCTGAGGTCTCCTCTTTTGTTTCTCTCTCCTTTGTCTCCTACACATTGGAAGATACTGATGCCATTTTTTAAAAATGTTGGTAGAACATGGGCAAAGCAGGAAAAGACAAAGAAAGACAGGCATAGCTTGTCTCTACTCTCCACATGGGGCCTTCTAGGGATATGATGTTTCTGCCCACATGTTGAATGCCCAGTTATTCACATGGCTCTAACCCCTTGTTGTTGTTGTTGTTTTTCACATTTTTATTTGACTCTAAAACATTACAGCTATGTTGGCAGATCATGAGGCAGAGAAGCAGCATCAGGAACTCTGCCCACATCACCATGGCTTGACAAGATGATGCATTCCCCCTTGATTTCTTTTTTCCTTTCAGAAATAAAATGTTACTGGTCTGGTTGGAGACCTAGTTGGGGACCCAGATTCCTGTTCCTTCTACCCATGATCTGCTGTTTATTGTCTCTTTTTGTCTCTCTTGCTCTTTCCATATGCCTAATTCCCAAGGAAACCATTTGGGACTGGGAAGTGCTGCCATTACCAGCAAGGAGTGGGCTGCGGAATCAACTCTGTCACCTAATGTCAAGGTGCTTCAGAGCATGACTTGGCATTGTTGTCTCATGGGGCATTTACTGGATACTCTAAACCTCCCAGGTTCCAAACAGCATCATCCCTTCCCATCACAAGTCATTACAAGTGGCAGACATCATGGCTAAAAAAATCAATGCTGCTAATGTCCTACAGGAAGGCAGAAAGCTGGACTTCATGAATTTCTCTTCTGTTTACAAGCTCACTAACAGGATGAAATGTTGCTGGTTTGGGTCAGGCTCTGCTGCCTGGGATATGGATACGGTCCTGCAGAAATCGCATGCCTTCCTCTGGGTGTGGTCTTGGGGAATTCGATCTGTACCTTGTCTTTCTGGGCATCAAATGTCCTAATAGCGAGGTAGTATTGACTGGTGCCTGGCTGGGTACAGAACTGGCCATGGCTTGTGTTCTTCAGGACACCAAAGTTTCCTGGTGGGTGGCAGTGTGGTGGCCAGCAGTCCCTGCAGTGTCCCCGGCTATTTCCATTCAAGCCCCTTCATCCTGGCCTTCACTTCATAACCACACTGAGACTACAGCTCATCAGGACACATGAGCCACCCTCCATGGTGCTCTGCTCAGGTTTCTGTCAAGAGGTGCTCCCACCCTGTTGACGACCCAGACCAATGTCACACCATACTACTCAGCTGAGGGTGCTTTCCGTGAACATCATCAAATAAAGCAGCGAAGACATGGAGCCATGAAGCCAGGGCATCCAGGAGGCTGAGCTCTTGTATCCTTCAGAATGGTAGCACGTCTCAGCAGAGTGAACCTTTATGGGCTAGGAGGAATGCTTCTTTCCTGTGGCTGTCTTTGTCCTGACCTGTTTCCTGGTGGCACTCAAGTTCCTGGATGCCTCCTTGGCAATAAAGACTCACTTCGAGCTCTTACATTTTTTTTCAGAAGAAAGACAAACAAACAAACAAAAGCAGTGATTTCGTGTGTGTGTGTGTGTGTGTGTGTGTGTGTGTGTTGCCATGACATTTGTTTTTTTCCAGGTCCAAGGAATCTAGAATTAGGCAGAGGTGTCTAAGGAACAGGGAGACCTTCTCCCCATCCCACTCAGCAAGCAGGGCAACTGAGCAGGAGCTAAGGTGGCCTGTGGAGGAGCAGTATATTGGAGATGGGAAGGCATTGCTTGGCCCTGGAATGAAGGGGCAAGGGAATAGCAGAGGAGACAGGAAGGTTCTCCTAGGTCAAGTGGTCCTTTCCAGACACTTAAAGCTTACCCTCCTGAGGGAGAGATGTGTGTTCCAAAGTAAAAGACTAAGGACTGTTCTGTCCTCACAGACACCTCATTCTGGGGCTCTCTTTCCTGCCCTAGCCCTGAGAAGAAAGAAAACTATGGATGCATTGATCATTCCTTCCTTAAGAAGCAGCCACCCCTTCATGTGATTCTCACAGCCCCCAATGAGATGAACAGGAAAAAAAGAAAAAAAAAAACAACCTTTTTTGCATGAAACAAGGAAAATTAAAGGAAGAAACAGAGGGAGCAGCAGGTTACATTTCAATACAGGCTTAGTCCTCCTCTGCCACTCACTCTGGTTAAGACATAGAGGGATGTGGGAGAGAGGTGGGCGGCAGAGGATGTGGCTGAAACAGCCTGCCTGGCCCTGAGCAGCTGGTGCAAATGGGAATCAGCCTGCGAAAGGAAGATATAGGGCTGCAGGGAGGCTACGAGGCACCAGGCAGAGAGCACAGGCAAAGGCCCTGTGAGCAGAGCTTGCCAATTGCGGGGAAGTGAAGATAAAGTGCAGCTGCTGTATCTACTCTCACACACACTGATACTATCTGGAATTGGAGACCTGCTTTTTTTTTAATGGTCTATCTACCTCCCAAATGATTTTTCTAACCACATTTGAGAAACAGATATAGGGTGGGAGAGCCCTCTAAGACTACATGTAAGGTAAATGTTGTAGGGTCTCTGGGAAACTTGCTGTGGACTATCTGCCCAGCAGGGTTGATGGAGAAGTTTTGCATCTGGCCTTGCAATGTCCTTCCTGGCTGCTGCTGCTGTTGTTGTTGTTGCTGCTGCTGCTGCTGCTACTGTTTAGTGAGAGTCACACTGCAGACAGCAAAGCTGGGGGCAAAGGCATTTCTGTAGAGATTCCAAGTTCGAAACACATTAGGGTCACCTGGGTCACCTGCTTTGGAAACAAAGATGCCAGAGTCCCACCCTAGTCTAATTACATCAGTCAACCAAGCATCTGAGAGGAGCCAGTGGGGGAGAGCAAAGGCCAGGAGTGAAGCTAGAGTTGTGATGAGTAGCCTAGGCTTTCCATGAGTTTCATGCATGCCCGTTGTGCCTGTCTGGCAAGTGACTTGCAAACAGTCGTCTCCCTGTGGGATGGAGCTTGGCCAGCAGGTTCCAGAATGAGAAAACAGACTTTTCTACTAAGCAGGAACCATAAACGATCAGAGCAGGGTATCTGAAG
Organism: Psammomys obesus; assembly: GCF_907164565.1. Classification (NCBI taxonomy): domain Eukaryota; kingdom Metazoa; phylum Chordata; class Mammalia; order Rodentia; family Muridae; genus Psammomys; species Psammomys obesus. Next base: position 36,382,609 of record NW_026596040.1, on the reverse strand, counting down.
ACACTGAGGTTCTGAGACCACACCGTTGGTAAGTGGCAGGGCCCGGAACAAACGTGCGGCCCCAAATAGAAATTGAACACTTTCCACTCCTCAGTCAGGTACGAGGTCCCCGAAAGACAAAATGCTAGGTGAGGCAGTACCAGGAGGGGCTTCAAATAATGAAAGACATCACTGCGGGTTGGAGGTGGCGCCTAAAACTTTGTGTGTTAAAATGCAATCCTCTAATCCAAACATTAATGGTATTCAGAGGGGACTAATCAGATAAGGTCCGGAAGGTGGGAATGCTGTGCCCTGTGCTAGAAAAAGAGAAAGAGAGACCTGAGCTGGTCTGTTCAGTGATATCCTCTATCCTGTTAGGCTGCAGCAAGGAGACCCTCACCAGAAGCCATGCTGAACTATAAAAACCCCATTCTGTATGAATCACCCAGGCTGTGATGTTCGGTTTTATATACAACAAGAAAGGAAATGGGTAGAAAAATGTTAAGGAGGGAAGTTGAGGGGATCACCCTGGGTTCCGTTTAAGCCATGTATATTCAGTCATGACTGGTCTGACCACGTAACAAACAAGCCTGGGTGGCTGCTTTGAATGACACACAGGCAGAGCTGTCTGGAAATCTATAGAGCCTACCAGGGCAGACTGGGCCAGAAGCTCACCTGTCAGCTCAGCTCCAATGCCAGGGCTTTCCTGGGCTGAGACCATGTGTCTGAGAAGATGTGAACGGTCACACTCTGGGCCTGGCTTTCAGCAAGTTTCCAGAAAACAAAAAAAGATTGCATCTTTGACTACAAATGCAAATGCCCTCCAAGGACCCCAGAGCATTATCTCCTTGTCAACAAGGACTGTCATTATCAATCTGCTGTTGGGCAGCCATAATGGATGAAGAAGGGGGAGGGCACAGGAGATGTTCAGCCAGAGTGAACCTGAAGCACAGGCAGGTAGCCACAGACACCTCCAGGAAGACTGTTCGGTGTACAGAAAGGGAAGCAGTGTAGACAGCAAAGGCAAGTGGAGAGAGTAGGGGCGCATGGGTGCAGACTGTAACTCAGTCACACACTCTGAGAACTTGCCAGCCATTCCAGCTCCCCGAGAGTGGAGAGCTCTGCCTCCAGCATGGGGAGCCTCTGGTGGAACGCCAGAGTGGAGGCAGCTCTGCCAGCTGTCATGGAAACTATGAAACCGTTTGAGCTGAAGAGGGTTGGAGAAGCACTGTCAGGTGTTTCCTACCAGTGTTGAGACTGTATAGCTGTACAGGGCAAGGTTCTACCCTGGATTGCTCTCCCCTGCCTAGATGAGAAAGAGCGGGATGAAGCAGCCGGGAGAAGCTGCTCACAGGAGCTCCTCAGGACCACAGCACCTACACAGAGGCCAGCTGGCATCTGGGTCAGCTGGTCAGAGTGCCTGCTGCTGGATACAGCCTGAAGGATTCTTTCAACAACTCCCACCCACCCACAAAAGATGAGCTCCACCTCCAACATGTGGCCTGTGGGGAAACCAACACCCAGCTCTAAAGTCCCCGAGAATCTCCCTGCTTGGCTTCACCTGTCTCAAGACTCCTGAGGAACTCTCCTTCCTTCTTCCAGAATTGAGGCAGCTGCTCCTTCAGTTTGGCCCTACCCCAGGAAGATTTAAACTTTTCTCTCAGTTGCTCCCTGTCCCGAAGTATCAGACACAACTGGGAGCTCCAGGCTCAGGAGTGGAGAACCCTTGGGACTTCGAATCAGCAGATCAGACAGTCCCTACACCATGCCACCCCAGGGACTGTTGCCTGGAACTCCAGGCAGGCCTTGTCCCCTCCCTCCCATCCCCTGCTGTCCCAATTGGACACAGACAGCAGCCCTCTCCTTTCCATGTATATTTCCTCTCTTTCCTCGGGGCTTCATCTCTTACCCAAAGGACCCATCAGGGTAGCTCTTAAGTGAAGGCAGTTTCTTCCCACCAGTAGGCAAAAGTAATCATTTTTCACCCTCTGCAGAATGCTCGATAGCAGAGCTCGGCAGATCAATGCTCTCTTCCCCAACCCCCACCCCTTGTCAGCTCACATGGATTGGCAGGATGTGGATGTTCCAGTCTGAACTTGAACATCTCTAGTGGGTTCTTAACCCATCCTTCCACAAAGGATGTTCTCCAAAAGCCATGCTCCACCCTGGGGTTCCCAGCACTGTGAAGGCTGAGCAAGTCCCAATAAGGCTACAACCCAGCAGGCATCTGTGGACCATTGCTGATCCAGGATCAGCCTGCTGTGGCATTCTCTGGTGGGGATGCGTTAGGAAGAAGCCATGAACTGCAGCCCCAGAGCCCGTGATCCACACCGAGCCCCTGCTTCTGAGAGGTTTGGGGGCCCATTAGTGGTAGAAATGATGAGAGAGGGGCCCAAAGGATGCAGAGCTGGCAGCTTTGCACAGGGGAGGGGGGCTGCCAGAGCTCTCCCCTTCTCTGTCACTGAGCTGTAACATAACTGTAACCAAACTGATTTGTATCCATGAGCGGAGCAGCAGTCTCACCTCTTGACAACTCTCATTGACTGCTGGGGGAGTGGTGGCAGGGATGGGGGTAGGGTTCAACACTGCTGGGACGAACATTCCTGTCTAAAGTTCCTAAAGACAAGGCAGAGAGGTAGAGCAGGTAGCTAGTTCACGATCATCAGGATTCCTCAATCTCCCTGCGCTCCTGTTACAAGAGCCCTATTAATCTCCTAGATCCATGGGGTGGGGCTGGTGAGAGGTGGGGTCCTAGTAAGCAAACTCTCCCCTGTGGTGGTGACAGCAAGGCTCGGAACTGCCTCACCTCCCCATACCTCCACAATTTGTGAGCTGGTTCCTGATACCACAACCTACTTCCTGGTATGTGAGAGGTTGGTCTTGGTTAAAACACCATCTATGCAACAGGGGATTAGGCTTTGAGTTACTCCTGGCCTTGGGAACCAAGGCAAGAGCAGGAGAGCTCAAAGCTAGGCTTGTAAGAAGTTTGGAGCATAGGATAAACCTACTAAAATGTGTACATCTAAAGAAACTAATTAAGAGAGAAGACCCTGACTAAAATGCTCAATCCCCATCCCAAAAGGGAAAGAGGATGGTCATCAGAAGAAGAAGAAAACAGGAAACAACCTAGGAACCTGCCACAGAGGGCCTCTGAAAAGCTCTGCCCTACAGACTATCAAAGCAGATGCTGAGACTTATGGCCAACTGTTGGGCAGAGTGCATGGAATCTTATGTAAGAAGTGGGAAATAATAAGAGCTGGAGAGGACAGGAACCCCACAAGGAGGGCAACAGAACCAGAAAATTTGAACACAGGGGTCTTCCCAGAGACTCATACTCCAACCAAGTACCAGGCATGGAAATAATCTAGAACCCCTGCACAGATGTAGCCCATGGCAGTTTAGTGTCTAAGTGGGTTACATAGTAATGAGAAGAGAGATTGCCTCTGACTTAATCTGATTGGCCTGCTCTTTGATCACCTCCCCCTGAGGGGGGAGCAGCCTTACCAGGCCACAGAAGATGACAATGCAGCCACTCCTGATGTGATCTGATAGACTAAGATCAGAAGGAAGGAGAGGAGGACCTCCCCTATCAGTGGACTTGGGGAGGGCGGGTGGGCCTGGGAGGGGAGAAGGGAGGGGCTTATGGGGGGGATACAAAGTGAATAAAGTATAATAAATAAAATAAGTAAATTAGCAAACAAACACAGAAAGAAAGAAAGAAAGAAAGAAAGAAAGAAAGAAAGAAAGAAAGAAAGAAAGAAAGAAAGAAAGAAAGAATGAATTGGGGGAAAAAAAAGAAGTTTGGAGCTCAGATCTCATGTACCTAGGAAGACAAAAGCCACAGAGTCAAGGCCAGATAGACAAGGACAAGCTCAAGGTCTTATATGTACCTGGCTCCAAATACAGATAATAAGATTAGGCTCTGGATGACCCCATTTCCACTCTGCTCTAAGAGCCTGGACTAACTCATCCCAGGTGGACCAAACTCAACTGAATCTCGTTTCTTACAAAATCCAGGCTAGCTCTACCAATTTTCTTCTCGGGTACATGATCTATGATAAGAAAAGCCAAGTTTCAGCCTGGGCCAGGTACTGTCCCAAGTGGTCACCATATGCCAACTCATGATATCAAAGCAGTGACCAGCCCTGTGGCACAGGGCACAGCAGTGGAAAAACCAGGCATGATCTTGGCAAGTTAAGTCCAAGGCCCACTTCTGTACTCTGTGTTCAGGAATGGGCAAACCCAGAATATGAGCTAAAATATCTGAATCAAACATTGCAGTCCTGTTTACAGGGAACTGGTGTGCCTGACGTACCCCAGTCAAATATGGAAGTAGTCCCAAGTCCTTTTTCCAAATGTCCCAAGGAGGAGTCTGTGCTCCACAGCAGGGAAGCCCCACCGTCCCTACCCCTCCTAACAAGAGGGCCAGCGCTGGATGCCCCGGCTGCATTTTAAGCATGTGTGAGACAACACCAGCTCCCTAATTAGTGCTGTGCAGGCTGGACACTGCGAGGAGGGCTGGCACTTCCAGAGCCTTAGTTACCTTTAATTAGGTGTGCTCAGATTGATTGATTGATTGATCCTTCTCCCCTGAGTTGCAGAGAGGACAATGCCCCTGCTCCCCAGGTGCCCAGGGCCTGCCACTGGAATTATAACAAGCGCCAAGCCGACCCAGCACGGCACTCCACAACGGCGAGCCCACCACCAGCTTCTTGTCAAACCTCAAATTGATTCTGAAATTGCTTTGAGAACATAGAGTGGTGAACAATTTGAAGTCCATGTAATTATCTGAGCAGCCATTGCTGGGTGCCGCATCAGGACCCTGAGACCATGTGAAGAGGCCAGAGCTGTGGCTCCCAAATGAAAAAGGTTAAAGAGCTGTTTGGGGAACTCACATAGGACAGACCATCTGTCCCCCTGCAACTTTCCTCAGTCCAGAGCCTTCAGTGGGGATGTTCTGGGTCTGTCCTTGGGAAATGCACCCAGATCCTGGCTTTGCCACAAAACCCTTTGTAGTCAACTGAATGTCACTGAGCGATTACCAGAGGCCCAGCGCTGGAAGACACATGGTGGACATCTAAAGAGGTGATAGCTTCCAGGAGCTGCATGAGCTGAGCAGAGAGAATATCAACACAGAGAAATGCTAATGACGCATGTGACTGGTTCCAAGGCAGGAGGTGCTGACAGATCTAAATGAGGTCAGTCCCTAGGCTGGCTAGACCTCACAGCCACATTTTAGCAAGAAATACATCTGAGGGACAGTCCTACCCTCTGAGGCATGGACATTGACTTTAATGGACACAGGAGTGGATAGCTCCTGGACCTGTCCCTCAGCCTGCCCTGCTCATTTCCTGAGGCCCCTAGGTTTTCTCCTGACCCCCTACATGCCAGTAGCCTCCACAGTCCAGCCTCCTGGTGACAGATGCGAAATTTTCACAACACCAGCTATTTCCAGGAAAGGGCCTTCTGTTTTGTTGCTTTACTTATTTATTGCTGAGGCAGGGTCTTGACATATAGACTGGTCTCCAACTTGTATACCTGTGCTGAGATCATAGGTAAGCATATTAGATCTGGCCCTGCCTTTTTAAAAACTGTGATAAAAATATATATAGCATAAAATACAGTTTCAATCATTTTTCAAATGTTTATTTTTATTTTGTGCATGTGTATGTGTGAGTATATATGGTGTATTGGGGGAGTGGGGTGCCCATAGAGGCCAGAAAAGATCATCAGATGCCCTGGAGTTGGAGTCACAAGCTGTTTTGTGTTACCCTATGTGCTGGGAGCCAAAGTCTGGTCCTCTGGGAGAGTAGCAAGGGCTATAAAATGAGCCATCTGTCTAGCCCCAATTTTCCACTTTACATCTTCCTTCTTTTCTTCCTTCCTTCCTTTACTCCCTCCCCTGTCTCCTCTCTCCCTCCCTCCCTCCTTCCTTCCAATTCGTATGAGTGTTTGTCTGCATATATTTGTATGTACCATGTGCCTACCTGGCACCAGTGAAGGCCCTTAGGTCCACTGGAACTAGGGTTACAGACAGTTGTGATCCACCATGTGAGTGCTGGGAACCAAACCTGGGTCTTCTGCAAGAGCACCAAGTCCTCTGAATCACTGAGCCACCTGTCCACTCTTGTTCCTACCATTCTTAGGCACATGGTTTGGTGGCACTGAGACTCACACTGTTGTACAACCATCACCTCTACCGGGCTCTGGGACTTTCTCCCCACTTAGGTCAGAAAAACTGTTCAAGAAAGACTTGATGATTAGAACAGTCCATACCCAGGTGCCTGGCCATCCCTTGGCTCTGACACAGAATCCCATACAGCTGTAAAATCTGACTGCTGACCTGAGGAGTTCTGCTCACCTCAGGCTGGCCATTCAGCACTAACTCGGCAGCTGTCTCTAGGCACAGGAAACAACGGAGAGCCATTTCTGTAGTGCTGACTTAAGACCCAGCAGAAGAGCAGGCTCTTCAGAACCTGTCACTGGAAGCCAGCATCTACACACTGCAAAGACGAGCAAGGGAGGTGCCAGGAGCAGAGAGGCTCTCACACCGGAATCTTCTGCAAAGCAGGTTCCAGTGAGCAGGCCCCACCTGGGTGATTTGCCAACTATCTGTCACCTCCTTCCCACCTTCCCTCCCTCTCCCACTCCACCCTCTTCAGGAATCCCAGGCCTGGCATGAGAAACAAACTAGGGGCTTTACTCCCTGTAATTGTTCCAAATCCCACTAATTATATGGTGAGCATCCAACAACAGGCTAACTGCCTGCCTTAGAGCAGGCTGACTGGGGTGGATTTGGGGCCTGTAGGGCCCCAGTTTCCACTACTCCACAATGAGGGGTTTCTGAATGGCTAAGCCCCTTCTAAGTGCCACGTTTTTTGACCCTGAATTTTGAAGAACCAGTGTCCTCATCAAATGCCCAAAGGCACAAGACTACTAATTATTTCCCAAGGTGTCACCATAAGATGTCAAAACAGTGTCTGCAAAGATGGCAGGTTGGAATTGCAGGGCCAGCTTTCTCATTTGAAAAGGACTTGCCTAGGCTGGGTTAGGGTAGGGGCCGAAGCAAAAACGAGCTGCTGAGTTGCAGGCTATCGGGCCTTCGCACTCATCCACTAGCTGTGGTGCTTATTACTGTTAGAGCCTTCGAAGCCATTTCCCAAACCACCTGCCACCTTTAGGTTCTGCGAACTTCCCAGGCAAACAGGCATAGCCTGCATTATGAAAGCCGCTGTCTTGAAAGCCACGCATACACTGTTTTTTGTTTGTTTCCTTCCAGACGAAGTCTCAAAATGTGGCCCATATTGATATCAAACCCCTAGTTTCTTCTGCCTCAACTTTCCAAGTGCTGAGATTATAGGCAAGAGCCACAATGTTCTGCTAGACTACATTTTAGGTATATTTTTTATGTAGTAGGAACTCCTATAATCGATCTGTTTAAAAGATAATTATTTCACAGTGCTTGCCAATCTATTTAGTGGTTTATATATGCTTTTAAGACGCTCAAGGAAACACCTCACTCAAGGCCAGCCAGCCAGATACACACACGCACGCCTGTTGTGCACAAGCAAGGACATTATGATCAAGCCAGTTCCATCTGAGCCTCCACTTCCTGCCCACCTCTCACCTGTGGAACAATGCTGGGGCTCTGGAGTACAGACAGATTTTTAGCTTTGTCCTTGCCTCTACTCATTGTTCCTCAAGGTGGGGGGGGGGCTCCACTAGCTTTCATAGAGAGAGAGAGATCATCAGTGGGTAACTATGGCCCTCCCGAGGCCATTGTTCTGACATGTAGTCAGGTTCTCCAGAGGAGCAGAACCAAGAGGATTAAAGGTGAAAAGTGTGTGTGTGTGTGTGTGTGTGTGTGTGTGTGTATGTGTGTGTGTGTGTGTGTGTGTGTGTGTTTACTGACAGTTTTGGGTTCTTTAAAAACCCTGTTATGTAGGTTTTTGTTTTAATCCCAGATGTGGGATAAGAGGCTGCTCCACAGCAGGTGATTGTGATTTGCCTCATGCACTAGCAGGGGCGTGATCTTTGCCAGCGGCAGATAGTGTAATTCTGGGACTGGAGAGGATATAAACAGGAGAGCCCTGAGAGGGCCTGCTGTTCCCATGATGCTGCTGGTTCATCCTGCTGCTGCATTTGCTGTTGTGTTTGCTATTGCTGGATTGCTGTTTTGCTGAGCAGCTGGAGATTCTAACAAGGAGGTCTGGACTTGCCTCAAGGAACTCTGTGTCTCTAATCAGCAGAAAGTACCTTACAGAGGTCAACGCCCCCTTTCCCCTCTAATCTTTCTCTCCTACCTAGTGTTGGGGGGGGGGGTTGGAAGGGAAGTAGAGGTATAAGAACACCATAAAATAGCTTCTATGTATATGTACATGTGCACGTATTATTTTTTCAATACTGGTGATGGTCAGATCACACTTGAGTTGCTGAGAACCCCATGCTTCATCCTTCCTGAATGCTGAATGGCTCAATAGTCAGGGTACTCTCAAAATTGCTGTCTCCCACTTGGGGGCTGGTGACAGCCTGTTACTCAGTCCACAAGGTGGGTTGCCTCAGTAGCTCCAATCTGGTTTTGGAAGTTCATGATGAAAGCTTAGAGATGCTGATTCTGCTATCAGTGAAAGCAGCAGCAGCAGCAGCAGCAGCAGCAGCAGCAGCAGCAGCAGCAATGAGACAAATCAGCGGTGAGCCAGCAAAAGGCAAGGCAATCTTCCTTCACATCCTTTCTATCTGGACTGTTCACAACCAGAATGAGCCTTCTCGAATCAACCAAGGTCCTCAGGACAGCTCCTCAGGTGCTGCTGCCAACTCAGGTGATTCTAATTTGTAGCAGGTTGCCATTAAAACCAACTGTAAGAGCCGTTAGACACCACTTTTCTCCTTTTCCCCACTAGTCATTGTGACCAGCAGCATCTTGGCTCTCCATTGTTTCTAAACACGTTCTGGGGCAGAGTCCCTCTGCTTAGTTCCTCAGAGGGCTTCACAACTTTCCTGCCAACCTGGAGCTGCCCCAACCCCAGCTGTTAGCAAGTTCCTATCAGTGGAAGGACAAAACACTGCTCTTCAGTAAGCACCAGCTTGGGTGCTGGGACAAGTCCAAACTTTGGCTCAGGTTTCCAGTTCCACTCTCCATTTGCTACTTGTGTCCACACTGATAGCAGGCAGCACCAGTGGGCCACAGCTGGAATGGACCTGCTTGCTCCGGACCACTGGCTCTCAAACCACCACCCCCTACCCCAATCTCAGGCCAGCAGCAGGATGGGCTGGCAACATGATGGAATTTCAGATTTTTCAGTCCCACCCAGAAGTAAATGCTTCACTCTGGGGTGGACCGGCTGCCTGTCTTCCCCCCTCCACATGAGCCTGACCGTCTAAAGTTGGAAAACCAGTGCTTGAAATAGTCTCTGCCCTCAACATGAGTCTGGACTGGTAACCCCACAAGAGAATGCTACCTGAAGACTCCAGAACCTTCCAGGTGAGGTATCCATCCATATTTCTTACCCTACCTACCTGGAATTATAAGATCCACTGTGGGCTTAGCCATAGGACTGTGCAGATGAGGGAGAGAGAAAAGTGTAAAACTGAGGATTTCTGCTGGGAAAACATTCTTTAATTAGGGCCAGACTCCTAGAAATCACCCAGGGAGGCTTGCTGGAGACCACTAGTCTCCATTAGCATTTTTCCCAAGGGCTATATCCAGGTTATAAAATAGGAGGGCAGTGCGATTTACATATAATTTGCATATGCTACTTGGACTGCACAATCATCTCCAGCAATTTTCATCAGAATTACAATCTTTTCTTTAAAAACCACTGCTGCCCTAAGGGTTGCCTCTTAATCATTTTTCCTGCTCCCCTCCTCTTTAACAAATCCACAGTCCTACTCACAAAGTATAAGGAGGCCAAAAAGCACAGAAGTGTGACAGGAGCTGCTTTCTACAGAACAGCAACAGAAGCTGTTCTTCACGGGGTCCTGTGACTTAGAGTGCCATTCCAGAAGGGATTCCTAGACTTAGGACTCTCATGGCACCATCTGTTGAGGGGATCAGGGGATCAGCTTTCCATGTGGCCATCTTCTGCCTCTACAGTTATCATAAGAGGATAATGTATCTTACTACCAAAAGTGTTGGGGAAATGTGAGTTTCCCAATAAGGGACAGCCTTATTTAAAAAAACAACAAAACCTACTTCATTGTGCTTATCATCCTCACTTCTTCTCAGACCACATCCTGGCTCCAGTGGAAGGTACCACCGAACAATGCCAGGCTTCACCTGTACAGCAGGACATATGTGTTCATCAGGATCTGGTGAGGAAAGGTTCTGTGCCTGAAGCGTAGCAGGCACTTGGCACCTGTCTCATTTCTGCCTCTGTTGTTGTGACTATTAGCAGTTTCAGGGGCTTTCACTTCCGGCCACTCTGGAGCAAGTGAAAACCATGCTTCACACTCCTCCAGACTGTTTACACAGAGCGGGATCTCAAAACCAGAAATAGCAGAAAGTGGATCCAAACTGAAAGAAGAGCTCTGTCCAAGCTTCTGAAGACAGCTGTGGCTAGGGCACACAGCCTTTCTTGCTTTCCCAGTGCTGAGGATGGTGACGGTGGGAAATACTTCTTTAGAGAAAACAAAAACAAAGGAAAAAAGTGTAATCTTAATTCAGAAGGTTTAGAAGGGCATGGCCACCAGAGCCCTCCTCTGGGGCAGGGAAACTCTTTCCTGAATTTTTCTTTAAGACACTTTAGCTCTAAGCAGTGAGATCTTCTCTGTTGTCCCAGGTCTAGGCGCTACTCAGACGGTTGTGACAGCTTCTGCAATATGAGGTTACCCACTTCAGCCTTCCCAGTGGACACATCCGGAGGCCCCCAAGCCACCAATGTCAACACAAAGCAACTGCCCCTCTGTACAACAAACGTTTGCATACTTCAGCCAGCTGAGGCAATGAATTGTGTCCCATGCAGCCTTTGCTCACCATCCCAGCATTCACCCATCAGTATTAGGAATTGAAGGTCCTGGCAACCATGGGCCAGTACTCTGAAAGCTTTGCCCAACACCCATGCCTCCCTTCCCTCCAGAGGAAGTGCAGGCACAGACAGCGAATTCCCAGGGCACGCTCTGGTCCCTACAGAAGCATTCGCAAGAAGTGATGGATGCCCACTCACGTCTTCTCACTATTCTTTCCCTGTGTGGGAAGTGCATGGAGCAGATGGCAGCCCTTTGTTCAGCCTAGCCTGATGCCTGGCTTGGTGGCCAAAGCTGCCTTTTACCTAGGACTCATAAAAATCAAAGTAATCAAATCCAGGCCGTGCGTCACAGGAGGACAATGACAGAGACCTGTGGACCACCATGCCTGCAGCAGGAGCCATCACAATGTCTGAGTCTGTGGTGGTCAGATGGGAGAGAAAGAGAAGTGGAGCAGCCTGAGCATTATGAAGAAAGACGGACCTGGACACTCAAGGGTGGAGAGGAGTAGCCTGTTCTGAGTGGCCAGCCCCACCACCTGGGGCCATGGTGAGGTCCCTGCCCAAGCAGCTGCTTAGGGTTATGTCTGAGGCCATAGTTGCCCAGCAGCAGGGGTCAGTGTTGATGTCTGTGATCATGGAGATGTTCCTGGTCAGGGCAGCTGCTGGGGACCACATGGATATCCAGGGGCTATGCAAAACTGGCCCCACCCCTCACTGGATGCAACACTCTGAAACCTGGCCCAGAGCCTTGCCCAGGCAGCACAGTGGAGCTGGCCCTGGTGGTGGAGGAGGGGGTGAGTAGGACCCCAAGAGCATGAGTGTGGGAGAGCTGACCCTGCCACTTGTCTGCCTTCCCTTCATGCCCCTTGCCACCAATGGCAGTCAGGAGTATGGGCCCTGGAGCCATGAAAGCAGGTAAGCTGGCCCTGTCTGTCCTCAGGTGTAGCACTTGGGAGAGAAGGCCCTGCACCTTGCCTAGCAGCACTGGCCCTGAGGGAGAGCAGGTGAACCAGCCCCAAGGACAGAGCAAGGGAGAGCTGGTCCTACCACTCTTCTGCCATAAGGTGGTGTGGGTGATGCCTGCCCCACCCTCACCCCCCAACCCCTGTCCCTCACTACCTGTGGAAGTCGGCAGTCAGGGGAACTGGCCTTGCCCCTGCAGCACTCCAGAGAGTGGGCCCTACACCTTGCCTGGGCCCTGATGGAGAAGGCATGAGAGAGCCAAACCCCAAGGGTGTGAGAGCAGAAGAGCTGACCCTGCCTCCTGGCTATGGTGGCAAGAGCTTACCCTGGTGGTGTAACTAGCTGGGGGCTGACCAGCTCAGCTATTTCCCAGGCCCAGATCCAGGGCTCTGAATTGGTCCACCCCCAAATCTATCATCTGCATATGGTTGGAACACATGGGAGAGCCAGTCCTGGTGTTCCAAAGCTGCAGGATCTCTGTGACACAGGACAACCAGGAGAAGTACTAACGAGGCTCCAATAGTGATGGTGTCACCATTGGAGCCAGAGATCTCGAGCCACACCAATGACTCCGTGCAATGGACATTTGCAAGTGAAGATGTGTGGATGAAGGGATATACTGCACACTACAGCTTCCCGGATGAGATGTTTTCTATGCCTTGTTTTTGGTTTTGCTGCTGTTGTTTGTTAGTGTGTGTTTTATTTTGGGGGGAGTCTGCAAGGGCGAAAGGCAGATAGGAGGGACCATGGGGTACATGATGTGAAATTCACAAAGAATCATAACAAGTTTAATTATATAACACTATCGCAGTGACCCATTGTGAATCTGTGAATCGTTACTTAGACTTTCCTTCATTTACATGATAAACAGGAGCGTCTGCACTCTGGCCCAGATATTGCTTCCCAGTGAGCCACTTGTTGCTGAAGTACCCATCAGTTAGGCTTTTACCTGAAACTGAGAAGTTCACCTTTCAGTACGTCTCCCTCCTCCTTTGGCTGCCCAGCCTGCTGCCCTTCTATCAATCTCTCGAGGACAGCAGGACAGCCTGTGCATTTCTTCCTTGAAGCCAGATCTGGTTCCCTTAGCAGGGAGGGAGGCCTTCTCTTACCCTTGCCAACACAATGAGGCCTCTCCTGCTCAGGAGGAAGAAAGAGCTCCTAGTTTATGCTCCTGGCACCCCAGCCCAGGGGCCGCTCAGGCTGTCCAGGCAGCTTGCCTATTTGTTCACCCCACCTTCCCAGCACTGGCCTCACCCCTGAAGCCTTCCCTCCCCTCTACCACTGCCGCCTCATAGCTGTGAGTCCAGTCCACTCCTTCAGGCTGTGTGTGACAACCCTTCTATACCATGGCTTGGTACCCAGTGACTCGCTCTTTTTATTAGGAAAGCATGGGGCAACATTAGCAAGAGAGTTGCTGGAGTCAGATCACATAGGTCCCAGCCCTGACTTGGCTGCTTCCTGGAGAGTGGCCTCAGTTCACTCAGGGGAAAACCAGATGATGGTAGGACGCCAGAAGTGGCAGAGGGCCTGGACATAGCAAACACACCAACCTCTCATATACCACAGCCAAAGACATAGCCACCTCTAGCTTCTAGGATGGTCTCAGTTACACATTGGAGCAGTGGTGTTCTGAGTGTCTCATATACTGGGAAGAATGCTGGTGTTAGGTTGAGTCTTAGGGTCTGGAAACAGGACAAGCTCTCCCACAATGTCAGGGGCATGTGCTAACCCATTCACCACAGAGATGTTGTATGGGCTTTCTTCATTGTCCTCATCTGACAACGCTAAGGCTCTTCACAGACCCATAAAGCATCTTGCACCATGCCTCTCTTTGTTACAGCTCTCACCCCACACCCCACCCCACCTCACCCCAGACCCCTTTGTAAGAACAGACCTGCAGGTCACAGTCCGTAAGTGATTTACTCAGAATCACGTGGTTATAAAAGCATGAACTTACAAGAAAGCTGCCCAGCTTCCCAGACCCAATCCAGGGGACAGCATCCATATGCTCACCATACCATGGAGTTAGAAAGGGGATCTGCCTGGTTCCTAATAAAACCCAGGGCTCTTCAGGCCAGCAGGAACAGAGAGAAGAAGTTGCAAAGGAATTGTCCAGGGCAATGATCCTTGGGCCTGTGGGGAATTAATTTGAGCATCTAAAAGCAGCCAACAAATTAATCCAATGGAAGTGAGATCGAGACCGCGAGGCAGGGCTTTTATCTGCTCCCCATTACCTGTGATTCTGGTGTTCATTGCCCTTCTTCCTTGAGCCAGCAGCACAGATGTGCTTGTTAGACAGGCCCTGCCTATCCTCACCTCCTGCACCAGAACCTGCATTCAAATGTTCCTAATGACAGTCTCCCAGACATCATCAAGGAGAGCTGACCTTGTAGAGGCTAGAAGCCACAGAACTCAGCTGTCACCTCTCTGGGCCTCAACGCTGTCACAGCAAGAACTCTCTGTGAATCAGGCTGATAGGCTTAATGAACAAAGGCTTGAGTCTCAGCTAAAAGACCAACTGATTCTAAGTATATACATCTGTCCTGTGCAGTGAGTACGTTATGACGATACCAACTCTTCTGTGTGGCTCACCTGGAGCATAATGGGAGATCCGATTACAACTGGGGCTTTGCCATTAGAGCACCAGTGAAGGATCAAAATCACAGGGAGCCCCAGGAAAACAAGAAGGTGGAGAGGTTGCAAATCATGGCCAGGTGTACCGACAGCTGCCACACCAAGGCAGGAAATCAGGAGGCAGCTGGTACCAGAGTACAGGGCTTTCCATCAGGTCATATCCCAGCCCTTCCCAAAAGCCCTTTCTGGAAGACATCCCCAGCTGAGCTTCCTTGGAAATGAGGGAAGGGGGAAGCCACAGGCAACCTCTACCAAGCTGGCCCACCTCCCAGAGACACTGACAACTAGGAGCAGGGTGCCTGCAGCAGACCACCTGAGGCGCCCGCCCTGACCTTGGCTTTCACTCTTAATGAGCCATTTTCCAAGAACTTCACAGGAAGGCAGCAGGCATTGTGTAGGCCGGCAGGGGAGAGCTGAGCTGTTGTTGTTAATGGGCTTGGGTCCCTTTGGCTTCCTCTTCCCACCAGTCCACACAGCCCCTTGGGATGAAAGGAGTCCCTGATGGAGGGGTGCCTGACCCTGGGTATAGGGATCCTCTCCTGTGTTCTTATTGGCCAAAGCCTGCCTGGATCTGCCTGGGGGAATGCCTTCAATAGTGCCAGTTAAAGCGGGGCATGACGTGTGTGCTTTCAGACACCAGTTGAGCGGGGACAGCTCTGACTACAGTGTGTGACCTAGAGGGAAGCCATGGCTGCTGGCAACGTGTAGAAGCTCGCCTGGGTAGACTGGTGTGCGGTGACGAAGTAGGCTAGCAGGACTCAGGGACTTTTGAAAGTAGGACACAGGGCAATGACCAAAGTCCTCTGTGCCCCCAGAGGAGAGTGAAACAGAGGGCTCGTGGGCACTTCTCAGAGGAGTGTGTGACATGACACCCAAGTCCACCGACCTCGTTCAAATGTGAGGTTCACTGGTCTGATGTTCCACCCAGTAGTTAACAGTTTGCCACCTACTAGCCTGGAGAACACTAAAGCCACTTCCTATTTAGGGCCTAGTTTCCTCGTTTTAGGGCAGAGCGGGAAGTAAGGGGTTGTCTCCAAACAGGATTGTCAGCTCCTACGGTCTCCCCAGGCTGGGAGGAGTGCAGAGTTAGACCCTTTCCTGGCTGAGTGGTCTGCAGTCTGATGTAGCCTCAGGCCCAGGCCCACAGTGGAACTCAAAATGGAAAAAATTACACTGACCTAGAAGCAGCCCCATGTTCGAAGGGTGGACTTTGGGGTCCACTTAAGCACCACAGCCCCCACCCAGGAATGCTCCAGTCTCACCTCCCTGAACTTCCTGCCCTCTAGTACAAGGGAGTGATCCAGATGGGACAGATTTACCCTGGCTGAGGCTCCACAGTCCCCCACCCAGACAACTCCCTTCCCGGAGCACATACGGCCCACTGGGCGTCTGCACTCCACTCCCCCACTCATTCTTTCCCTCTCTTGCAGATGGTGTCGAAGAAGTATTTTCAAAAGAACGTTACTAAAAGTCTTCACAGAGAACAAACAGGCTGGGGTGTAGCTCTGTTGGGAGAGTGCTTGAGCAGCATGCACGAAGCTCTGATTCCCCTCCAGCACCGCACAAACTGGATGTAGCGGGACATACCTCTAATGCCAGCACTGGGGACAGGGGTGGGGGAGGGTAGAGGCAGAAGGATAAAAAATGCAAATGTAAGGTCACCATCAGCTTACACAGTGATATCAAGGCCAGCCTAGCATCTCTGAGAGCTTGCTTAAAGAAAAAAAGAGGGCTGTAGAGAAAGCACTGTGGCTGCTGTATACCTATCCTTTCACTGGGGGGGGGGGGGAGACTTTTGAATAGAATGTCCCTTCCCTTCAGGTGGAACCTTAGGAAGAAGGACCATAGCCCTCTTCTGCAGAAGACATCAGAGTATGAAGGGTTTTAGACCAGGTCCTCCTGTGTGACCTTAAGCAAGATGGTGGACCTCCCTAGGCCTTGGTTTCTCCCTCCATAACGTGGATAAATCTACCTGGCTGCTGTGAGACTTGGGTGAAATAAATGAGAATGTATATAGTCCATAGGAGACACTCTATAGATATAGCCTTTCTATAGAGTTTGGCTAAAGCCATTTTCACCAGCTGGATGTCACACTGAGGCCAAGGTCTTGAGTGATGAAGGCTTCGTCCTGTGCCCGGATCTTCCCATCTGGTGCTGGCCAGTGCCCAGTTTTTTGATCAGGACACTTGGCCATCCTGACACATCTAATTCCAGAAACGAGAGCTCTCCCCAAATGTTCTTTGCATCTCATGTCCCCAGACGCTGCTGTCTGTCTCTGAGGATGCCAGCTACGGAGCTTGCCTGCAAGCACACAGATGCATGATGCTCTGTGTGCATCCCTCAGTGAATCTTGGGGCATCACAGTGTTAGCACAAGCCACAGCGTCACTGCCGTCTAGGTGATTCCAGCCAATGTCCCAGTTCTGGCAGCTACCGAGGTGAAAGTTGATGGCTGTCAGCATGCCAATGGCTGACAGTTTCCAAGGACACTGAAACATCCAACTTCCTAGGTCATTCCCTAGTCATTCTGACCCCACTGACCTAGGTGAGTGGGGGCACAAGAATTATAATGGCCACCAAGGCAAGTCTAATGTATAGCCCAGGTTGACACACTTATCCTATGACTAGCAGTGATTTCCTGCATCCAAGCACCCCCTGCCTTCCTTCTCACCATATGCCTCAGGGAGTCACACTTCAGTGTGCAAACACTAGCAAAGGACTCCAGCCCCTCCAGCAATGCGCAACACACACACACACATACACACTCTACTCAGCTAGAAGGCTTCCAGGTCCACAGGCATTTAGGAGAAACTGAAAGGAGAAGGTGAGCTTCTGGCCAGCAGTGAAGCCCAACTACTTGTCTTCCTCTCTCTGCCACCCCCTGTTGGTAGCAGGCTTTCCTTCCTCGGCTCCTCCCACCAGGCTCACCTGGAGCCCCTCCCTGGCCTGCATGTACCCAGCCCCACCCACCTCCCTGAGATGGAAGCCTGCTCATCCCCTTGGTCTTCAGGCTGCTGGCTTCTGGAGCTCTTTGGACCTCTCTGCTCCAAGCTTGGACAGACACAGGTGTGGCAGTCAGACAGGCCTCAGACTGGAAAACAGTAAACTCATCCTCGCTCTGTCAGCCTGGCCCGGGCAAGCTCAGCCCTGGGCTTGGGACTAAGGCTACTAGTGTTCATTTATTCGCCTGCCCTTGGCTCTGCTGCACAGACATCATCTCCTTCCTCAGGGACAGCATCAAAAGTTTAACCACTCCTGTGTCCAGTTCTCCATCTCCTCACTGTTTCTATTTGTCTCTAAAATTAAAAGTCTCACCCCTGAAGCGGGTGCTGCAGCAGGAAAGGGCGGTCAATAGCTGCCCCCCCCCCAGAATGGGAGCAGGCAACACACATTTGCAGCTCTGCCGAGCCCCGCAGTCCCTGTGCCCTGATGTGGGAGGAGATAAGCTCCTAAGCAGAGCCTTCTTTCCATGGCCCAAGGACACAAGTCCCTGCCTGGTCCCTCTCCTGGCAGCCAGGCCCAAGGGCTCAGGCTGCTGGGCACTCTTTGAGTCCCCAGCTCATCAGAGCAACGTTGTCTCCTGACCTCCACACGTACACTGTGGACACTCTCAAAAACATCACACACACACACACACACACACACACACACACACTATGGGCACTCATCAATACCCCCCCCCCACAAACACACACACACATAGTCACCTACAAACAGACACAAAACCCCTCCTTCCTGGGGCTCACATGCTAGCATGGGAAGGCACAAAACTATTGGTATGTAATGTTACTCAGAGAAGAGGCTGGAGCAAATGGCCGGTGAGGGCATCACCAGAAACATGGCACTCAAGCCAAGGCATGAGGTAGGAAAGGAGGGGCGCACAGACGTCTGGCCAAGGCACGAGCAGAGGAAGACCAGCCATGGCAGAGGCTCCTGAGACAGGAGCTGGAGACCAGCGGCAGCCTGTGCGCAGGAGTAGAGTGGACTGGGGAAGGAAGGAGATGGGTCAGGAGAGAAGATGGGGTCTAAGTCAGGTCATCCAGCCTCTGCTCTGAACGGCAAAGTGGCAGACCACTGGGTGCAGCTGGTTACTGCCTTAAGAAAGGAAACCTGGAGCAGAGGGATGCCAACCTAGAGGCTGAAATAACCAGGAGAGGGGTGACGGCTGGGGAGGGGAGACGGCTAAGCTCTGGATGCCGCTGTAATGCACTGCTGCTCTCTAGCAGCTCCCAGCAAAGCCCCAACCCCCACCCAAGCCCATCCCAATTACTATACTAGGAAACCTCCTACCAACAACTCCAGCAGGCACCTCCTCCATCCTTCCCCATCCCATGTGACCCAGAAGCGGCCCCCGCCAACTTCCGGAAGTGTGCTGGCACCTGGTACCTGGCACTGTACTCAGACCCTTGTTTCACTGGCTGCTGCCGCACTGGAGCAGTGCTGTACCCATTATGTACCTGTGGCTAGTCTGCCCAGAGATGCTATCTATCCGTGCAGCCAGAAGGGGAACAGTCAGTCCCTGATCCTAGCTTTCCTCCCCGAGTTCCAACCGTTCCCTGGGGCCTTTGTTACAGCCTCCACATGCCCACCATGCTGGAGTCTAGGGGGACTTTTAATCAGGCTTCTATGTCTCTCGTTGACAGCCCTAATAGAAATGAAGAAACCACTGCTGCCAGAGTCCCATCCCCAGGGGCTTCTGCAATGGTCTGTGGACCAGGCTGGCAATGGAGTGTGTTTAAAGACCCCAATTGATTCTAATGTGCAAGCAGGCCTGAGGACCACAGCTCAGGTGGCTGCTCTAGGGCCCTGTCCCTGCCGGTTGCGGTGCACGCCTCTCAAGCCTCTCTCTGACCTCTCGCTCTCCCAAGCAAAGCTCTGAGTGCAGTGTCTTCCACCCAAGGGCAGCCTGTCTGCAGGGTCTGTTAGTGCCAGCCGAGCCAGCTGCAGGTGGAGTGTGCAGGGTATTTGCCGCCTAACCCACACCATAGGCTTGGACCCAGACTTCCTGCAGAACCTAGCTCCAGGCTTAGAGACAGGTTTAGATACCTAGTACCTGCTGCTTCCAGAGACCCCCAGAAAAGTCCAGAGGCTCAGCCTCACTTAATCAAGGCTAGACTGGGCTGGCTCCCAGCCCCAGCTCCTCCCCACTCCTGCTCCTTTAGGACTGACTTGGAATGCATTTTTATTAGACATTCTTCTAGGTGAAAATGGTGCTGGGCTGGGGGCAGAGAAGCTGGATGGAGTGTGATTTACACCTACCTAGCGTCCTCACACCTCCCAAGGGCTCGTTGGAAGATCCGCTGCAGCTGGGCTGCACACATACACGCTCGGTTCTGGCCTTGTGAGGAGCAACACCTCAGCTTCTGCAGCCCACCTCCATCTTTAAAGGGTCCCCGGACCAGGAGTGGGTGAGGCAGACTGGAGCCAAAGATGCCACTCAAAGGAATGCTCCTTGCATTCTTCCCCCAACCCCCATGTCTGCTCCCCAGGACCCTCCTGCCCTCCCTTGGTCAGTTTCCAGCGGACTTTATTTACCTGAAGCCCCCTCTAAGCCCTAGGCAAGGCTGCTCAGTTTCGACCCTGATGGCAGTTTGTGTGTCATGAGGGAGGAGGGCAAAGGCTGCATCCATGCTGAGAGCTCAGAGGGTGGCAAGGACAGAAGAGCAGGTTCTACATGGCTGTGTCAGGAAGCCCACCCTCTCTGATTCAGTGTCATGGCCACCATTACCGGCTCTCAGAGCTGGTGCGGTGCTAAACACTTTGCTTGGATTTACTTCTTCAGTCCTCATAGTGTTCCTCTAGAGAACACTATCAGTTCTAGGAAGAACTGATCCTATTTCACAGATGGGGAAGCAGGCTTGAAGAAGGTAGGCAGATCGCTCAGGATCACTTCGCAGAAAGAAGCAAGCTGGCCCCAGAGCCCACGGACTAACCTACAGGGTCTGTTCTCCCTCCCCAAAGGTCAGGGGCCTCCTCCGAAGCCCTGTGCAGTCCCATGAGTTTGCCATTCTTTGTGTTGCCAGGGCTATTCACTGGAGGTAGTGTATTCCCTGCTCCTTGGGACACAGCTTGTTCATACTTGCTTCTTTCAGTGAGTTTGCTCCTGCCACATTCAGGCTGGGTAATGGGACCCTGGAGTTCAGCTGTCAAAGGGACACTGGGTTTGCATTCTGGTGAGGGGAAGTCAGTAAACAGCCTTTGAGATATTTATTAAAAGCCAGGATGCTGTGGCCTGTATGTCTGTGTCCCCTCAAAATTCATAAGCTGAAATGGTAACTCCTAAGTGAGGGTGAGGTATTAGGTACTGGGGTTGATCATGTCATGAGGGCAGAGCCCTGTGGAAGGGATAAGTGCCCTCACATGCAGCTCCAGGGAGCTGCCTGGAGGGAATCAGGTGGGGTACGGCCAGAAGGGTCTGCCTGTGGAGGCGGTGGCCAGCCAATGTGCTGGCTCCTTGACCTTGGCCTTCTCACCCTTCAGACCATGGTCAGAGTTTCTGTGGTTTCTGAGGCAGCGGTACGTCTAATGTGATGAGACTTCCAGGATATACACAGACAAGGAAATAAAGTAAGCTTTGATGTGGAGTATGCAGGAAGCTGTTTGGCTTTTTGGTTTTGTTTGTTTCTTTGTTTTTGGTTTTGGAGTGTGGTTTCTCTGTGTGTAACTCTGGCTGGCAAGAGACTCCTCATATAAACGAGGCTAGCCTGGACCCTGCAGGAATCCTCTTGCCTTGCCTCTCGTGTTAGGATTACAGGTGTGAGCTGCAGGCCTGGCTCGGTAGTAGTAGGTTATGTTATACATGATGGAGTAGAAACTAGAAACACACACACATTCACATCTCCATGTTTCAGTGACCACCCATGCAGGGCGGGCATGGGCAGCATTCTCCACTTCTGTCTAAAGGCAGTGGGGGTCTCGTGCTTCCGTGGGGAAAGCACACTGCACCCGGTTTTCGGGATGAAGATGCGATGAGGAGGCCTGCTGGGTGACTGGGGGAAAAGGTGGCAATATGGATGTCATGAAGACATGAGGACTGAAAGTAGCACAGGTTCCAGGAGCACTTGCTGAGTGGAGGGTTCAGAGAGTGGGGTGGTTGCAGCTGGAGTGGCCTCGCTGTTCGCAGTGAGAGTCCGTTCCAGGCTGCATAACAGTGCAGAGTTCCCGATGAGTGCAGAGCACTTGCAGGATGCCGCGCAGGACAGTGTGGGAGCTGCAGGACTGGTTGCTCTACTGGTTGATTGATCATCTACTAATGGACCAGGACGAAACTCACTTGTAAAGGTCCCCGATAGACTCAAGACAGTCCCTGCACAGGAATGGGCTCGTAGCAGCAAAGGCATGGGCCCTAGTCCTAAACTGTTATCGTAACTACCACATGGCACCTGACAAGATCACAGCCAAAGGTGGGGCTGGGGCACCTGTGATACGCTCTAAATGGGTTCCAGTGGTGGTTGGCCACTGCGTTGGTTCTTATTCACGCAGAAGCTAAATCATAGGGCTAACGTGAAGCATGTGTGAAATATCCCTTTTTTTGTGCACTGGTGAGGAAGGGCTTCACAGTCTTCAGCCAAATGGATGTGATCACCCGTGAGGAGTGTGTGTACAGCCAAGGTCTAAGCAGACAGCACTCTGCCACCCAGGTGCCAGGACACACAGGCAGGGCCCAGGTGGAGACAGGGACATCAGGTTATCACTCACTTAACTAATTTCTAGATAATGTATACTCTGCCTGCTTCTCGCAAGGACTTAGGCTGCTTTGTAATTAAATGTATGCAACGAATATCAGATCAAACAAGTAACTGTTTTTAGTAGCAAGAAGAAAAGTAAACTGGACATGACCAAGAGACTCAATACATGCAGTCTGTAGTGGGTAGAATACTACACAGAAGGCCACAAGAAGGAGATTCTCTAGATGTACAGTGAAGGAAATAAAACCAAGGTGCTCTATTGAGTATTCAGTAGGCTATGTTCTATATGGGAAAACTAAGAATAAGCATTCAGATTTCCACATTCTAACAGCACAGGAAGAGCAAGAGGCAGAAGGCACAATGCAGCACCAAAGGCAACCTACAGCAGCTGCAGCAGGGATGAGGTGAAACGAGACAGGTTTGGAAATGCCTCGATACCTTTGGGCAAATGCAGCGTTTGGATGTGTGGTTGTTGTTTAAAATATGGTCTTATCACCTACTTTATTTCTTAGCATAACTATGGCTCTTCTGTTAACACCTGCTGTAGCCTTTAGCATATGAGAAGCCATTTTGCCTCCAAGTTTCCATTTTGATTATGTCTCTATGCTTTCATTTCTCAAAGTTTGTATACTTTGTTACCTGGACACTCTATGAAGTCCTCCAACTGCACAACCAATTAAATTAAAGGTTAGTTAGAAATGCTTTGTCTAGCTAGTTAAAATGATGCAATGTTGCTTCCTACTTGGATACTTGGTTACATTTTTGTTACCTTGTTGTTATCTAGTTTCAGTTTGTTTCCTACAACTGGTTATTGGTTTTGTTACCTGATTGACACTTGGTTACATTTGTTTGTTTCTTTGTTTTTGTTTTGGTACTTAAAAAAAAAAAAAAAACTGCCTTAGGAGCACACCAATGTCATAATCTGGCTCCCTAGTCCAGATTATGGCTCTGACTGGTCAGTTTCTGTTTAGCGTTCAATAAACCACTGTTGACTTGAAAAAAATAAAAATTAAAAAAAAAACAAAAAAAACCCCACATGGTTTTACATGTGGCCCCAGCTGGCCTCAAGCTCACCACCCTCCAGCTTCCTCCTTCCCAGTGCTGGGATCACACATGCTCTGGCGGGCCTGACCCAGCCTTTTGATTTTGAACTCTAATTCAATTGTTCATAAGAGGAGATGGGAAATTACTGCAGATGGAAAGCCAAGTCTTTCTCTCTTCTGCCTTCTTGGGAGAATGGACATTAACAGTGTCCTGCCAGGGAACTCACCCTCACGTTGGTGCAGAAAGAAGCTAGTGACCACAGGGAGTGGGGTGTGGGGTGCTGTCCTGTGCTCAGCCTAGCCATAGTCACCTGCCCTCCCCTGCCCCGCTCTGGAGGGGACCAGGTCTGGGGCCCGCACAGCTTCAGACCTGTGGTTCTCTACAGGGCTGTGCCCACATCTGCTCATGACCACATCTGGCTTGCCCAGCTCTTGGCACCAGCTCGAGGAACACCCAAAACACACTGGGCATGTGTTTACATTCTCAGAGCCCAGCTGCCCACTCCATTCTACCCAGTGCTTCTCTGCTGAGGCCTCCTCGCTGCGTTCCCAGTCTCCATCTGGCTTTGGCATGGCACCAAGTGCGCATACCTGCTCAGCACTGTGGCTGCCGGGGAAGGCTCTGGAGAGGTGAGAGAGTGGATGGCTTCTCCAAAGGTCAGAGGTGCCCCCCCTTTCCCTAGCCTCGTCTCTGATCCTCTGGGGTGGGAGAGGAGCCAAACGGTAAATCTTAGAACCTAATATATCACCCAGATGTCCATCAGGGAACTAAATTAATTCTACCCTATTAATAAATCATACCCACATTATAGAAAGCCGTATTATAAAGAATTAAGTATGGTATGTAAGCAGTTTTAAAAATAAGTATTAAGCAGAAATACAAAATAGGAAATATAGTATATAGCTAGATCTCAATATACTTACTATGGAGGTAATTTCTAGACCCATGATACAAGCAGACACCAAACAGATTCCTATGGATAATAATCAAATAGTAACCCCAAATCACCTTTGTTGATTGCAAAGGGACCCAAGTTCCTTCACTCAGTTGAGTATCACTATATAGTTTTATATATATGTAAATGTATGTATGTATGCAAGTTACTTTCGCACCTGGAGCAAAGATCTCCCTGACTGACTGCAGGCTTTCTACACACTGTTGGGTAGGCCCTCAGTCAGAGGCTCAATGGAAACTCCTCCTTCAACCCGTGTGAGAGGACCTGAAGCCCAGGGGAACCTGGGACTTCCTTCCTTAGCATCCTACAGTGAGTAGGGCTAAGAACTCTCTCTAGAGTCTCAGTCCTGTGTTTTTAACCTTACTCTTGGGGCCTTAGAAGGATCATAATGTCGAATTTCTTTTCCCTGGGGTCCATGAAGGGTGAAATGGAAGAGTGTTGGGGAGAGACTGTTAGGTAAGGGAACAAGGGAGGGAGGGGATGTCTTAGTTCGGGTTTCTATTTGGGAGAAAAGGATTTGTTTGAGCTTAGAGTTGTAGTCTACACGAAGGGATGTCAGAGCAGAAACCTGGAGGCAGAATCTGAAGGAGAAACTATGGAGAAGGCAGGCTGCTTACCAGCCTGCTCATGGGCCAATCTGGTGGGGGCATTTTCTCAGTTGAGGTTCCCTCTTCCTAAATGACTCTAGCATGTGTCAAGTTGATGGAAAATTAGCCAGCACGGGGAGAGAGAAAGGGAGAAAGGGAGAAAGGGAGGAAAGAAGGGATGGGGGTGAGGGGAGAAAGGACAGAGGAAAGTGAAAGACAAAGCAAGCAGTAGACCTGGCACTCCAGGCCTCAGGCGCAACTGCCAAGTCAACACTATTACTTCCTTCCTGAGCTCAACCACTGGCTGACAGAAGACTCCAGACAGGCGTTCACTCAGAGATGAACCACTGACTGTAGTCACAGCCCACCCAGAGTGAGTGCTGAGTCACAAATCCCATTGCAGTGACCCCCCAGCAGCCACCTGACCCCACCCAAGGGGTAGAGAGACCCCTGACTCCAAAGGTAGCAGGGACTCAAACAAACAAATCGCCCCGTCTCCCTGAAGACCGCCAGGAAGGCTGCACATAAATCAATTAACAATTAACGATAACCAAGTTAACAATATTTGTTAATCACTCCACCTCCTGTAGGATCCTGTGTTCTGTTGGTGTCTTTAACCTTTATCTTTTGAGTTGGTTATGCTACTTGCTCAGTGGAAAAGCAAAGCAAGACTCTAGCTCTTTCATACTACACTGGGGACAGGGCAGGGCTGCTAGCCCAGTAACATAGTTGCTAATGTTTCACCCACCTGCCCAAGGTGAGGCCAGACACATTTTTGCTACTCTGAGCTTTTGTCTTCTAGCTGAAATTCCTGGGGGAAGGTTTGCAAGTGAACCTACAAGCAGCTGTCGTCTAATGTTTGACTAATTCTTCACACTCCTTGAAGAGTCTGAGTGTGCACTGTCCATTAAACCATCTCTTCATAGTCAAAGGGTGTCAGCTCCTTCTAGTTCCCAGGGAAGGAAACTGAGGCTCGAGCAAATTTGTGTCTCTTGGTGGCACAGATGGAAGAAGCAAGAACTGAATGTTGTTGAGGGCCCTGAAACCAAGAGCCTCATCAGCAGGAGGGAGACACTGTCCCCCATATCACACTTGAGAATACACATGTTCTCTGATTTCGGACAGGTTGACAACGGGCTCTAACTTTGGGCCAAGTGCTGTGAAAGTCTCATCTGAAAACATCAGTACTAACAACAGTTCCCACCTCATGAGCTAAGCTATGTCTATCCAGGACTACCGAGGGCAAGGCATGAGTCCAGCAGACCTGCAGATCCAGGCACAGGCCAAGACACCAGATACACCTTGCTGCCTTACTCCCCGACTCCTGGCATGCCTTTTTCCACAGCCTTTGCTTTCATTTCTTCTGTACAAATGAAAGGACAGCATGGGCTTGGAAACTCCAGTGCTCGTGACTCTATAAACCAGGAAAGCCAATGCATAAGCAGCCCTCTGCACCAGGTGCCTCTCCCCCTTTCATCTCTAACTAAGCCAATGCTGCCCCCTCCCTGGTGATTTTTGTCTTTGAGTGGCGCTTGCACTTAAGGAATGTTGGTGTGATGATGGCGGGTGTCCACGTCACACGACCTTGCTCTGTGTCCATGCTTTAAAGAGAACACAGGAGTGAGGATACTTAGCCCTAGACCATCTCGGGAAACTGGTGGAGAAGGGTAAAAGGAAAAAGATTGAAGAGGTGGAAGGGCCAGGCAGAGGACCGTCAGCCCTGGTCTGCACAGGAAAGCCTTGGGTACCAGGTCCTCTGCTGCAGGAATACACACAAAGTCTATAAACGTGGTGGGTGGTATCGAGGCAAGAGGCAGGGGTGGCTCTGCAACAGTGTGTGACTCCCAGTCAGTGTCACCCCTCCAACTGGCCATCACAGACCAGTCATCATCACCCTCAAAGTGGCCATCACAGACTACCCTAGCTAAGAGCAATACCAACTTGCTCTGAATCTGGACCACTCATTTTTCCATGTCACAGTGGCATTCCAGATCCACTGCTGATTCTTATTTCAGCCCCAACTCCATGGGGCTGATGTTATCCCAAAGCAGGGCATTTATCCTCCTGCCTCCATATGGTAATGTGTGACACCCACTGACTACCTTCCTCTGGGTAGTGTTGAATGGCTCCCTGTACTCAATCAGAGCTAGGCAGCGCGAGCATGCAAGCTAATGCGTACAGACTGAAGAGTCTGTGGGATTGGCACCATATATACTCAACATTTAACCTTTGATCCTGGGCTTCGTACTATGCAAAGCCACTAGACATTCTTGTGAAGTATAGGCAGGTGATCTGAAACCCATTTTATGGATGGGAAGCCTGAGGTCCAAAAAGCCCGAGAGACCACTGTTCAGTAGCTGTTGGTGTACTGGTCCTTGATGGGACATATTTCTGATTATTTTCCTTTCTTTCTTTCTTTCTTTCTTTCTTTCTTTCTTTCTTTCTTTCTTTCTTTCTTTCTAGATTTGTTTACCAGGGTGGCGCTGCTGCCCCTTTCTCGTGGTATCTGCCTACCCAATTTTCAGCAAGGCTGACAGTGGCCCATGGGTTTGGAGCGCAAGAGACAACTCATTTTGACCAACTGGCTTTCCCCTAGGGTCTTCAAAGACTAGTGCGATCTAGGATGTTGTTCTGGAAACATCTCTGATACAGAATCAGCCCTTCCTGATGATTTCATGAAAGCCTTCCTGTACCACCCAGCTCCACAGTTCCATTGGCCCACTCTTCCCTAGCCTGACTCCTGACTGTCAGGCAAGTGGGCGACCTCGAGCTCCCTGCAAGCTTGGCCCTCCCAGGGAGTTCGTGGGAGGGCGTCCAGGCCGAAGCCCCTGGGATCTCCTTCCCACTTCTCAGAAGACAAGTCAGAATCTCAAGGAGAACAACACGGGGCTGAACATGATAAATATGCATCCAAAAAATTTTAAAAACCAAATCGCACAAATCAAGCTTATTCTGAGAGGCTCACATTGAGGGGGTCTCTAGTGCGCCAATCAGCATAATTAAATAGCAAGATCTCTCTGGAACTGATTGTGCATTGCGTGTTTTTTTCCCTCATCTGAGGGACATTTTACTGAGATGATTTTAAGCTAATAAGAACCCCCAAATTAGAAACTAATTAAGGAGATGGAAAATACAAATGTTTTTGTTTTTAGTTGGGCACTATTTTTATCAGGAGTACCATGAAAAATTAAAATTGTTAAGTACATGTGTGAAGGTTGTCAGTCAAGGGCAATGCAGCTTTCTGCCTCCCCCTGTTGCAAAATTTGAGGTGACACATGGGTGGCTGCTCCCTGTGGGCCCCCAGGAAGCACTGCGGAGAGCAGCACCCTGGAGACTCTGTTTGGAAAGGGACTTGCCCCAGTTCTCACTAACCCTGGGCCGTGAGACCCACCACCAGGCCTCTTTCTTTCAAGATGTGGCTCGACACGGGGTGGAATCACACTGCCCATACTTCCTCGCATTTATTAATGGTGAGGGGTGCTGTGGGGGGAGCTCAGAGATCCACACAGGGCCACACAGCAACCTGAGAAGAGCCAGAGCGACACTCTTGTCTGGTATGCTGAATTTTGTGACAGGACACCGCCCCTCACACACTGCCACCCGAATGTGCATACCACCTTCTGAAATAGATGGCAAGCCACAATGTCATGGGTTTTAGAGGAGTCTTTTAAGACTCAGAGCATCTCAAAGGCTTAGGACCCATCAGACCCAGCAGGAAGCAGGCGCCTGCTGGGATGCAGTGGAGCCCTCTGTTCTAAAGGAACACAGATGCCACCACAGCGAACATCAGAGGCCCCTCACTCCACTACACATGGTCCAGAGTGCTCAACCTGGAGAGCGAAGCTCAGGGCCAGGGGCCTGGGAAGTTTCCATTTGATTTAGGCTTTACCCTTGTTCTTGCATGGCCCATGCCCAGCAACTTTTCACTATGCCTACCTGTGTCTCCTGATTCTGTTTCCTCTACACCATGCAGGACACTTCATGGTGTCCCCTTCCCTCAGGCTCCAGTCTTCCCCAGGGCCGCACTAGAGAGACAGGGCTCTCTCAGGCCCACAGCCTCACTCTGTACAGAAGAACAGGTTGTGAACAACCAGAATAACCTGGGTAGAGAGGCCACCTAGCAGGCTGGGAAAATAAAGAAGTCATGGACACTTGCCATCACCAGTAACACACATGACTCTCCGTCCTCCAGAGCGGAGGAATTCCTTGAGAGAATCTCAGCCTGGAGGAGGAGCACCTGATAGGAACACTCCACTGAGAGGACACTGCCCGGAGCACAACCCGAGAACAGAAGGTGAGAAAAGAGATGCCTTCTTGAAATCAGGGACATGGAATCAAGGCAGAAATCTCAGCTCCACTCTCAGGCCAGACAGCCCTTGGAGGACCCCAGCGTCTCATAAACACCTGTGATTTCTACAAAAGCCTTCCTTACACAGGGGCCCGTGTGAGTCTCAGGGAGAGAAAAAAAAAAAACAGAAGGCAAAAATTCTTTAATGCATTCTTTGGACGGAGCCTGAGCAGAGGGGCGCTTGACCTTGCAGAGTTGCAGTGACACAGGTAGGACACTGTGTTAATAAAGACACAGCAATTACTGCTTTCTGCTATTGCTGGGTGCCAGGGGCAACTGCCGGTGGCAGTCACAGAATAAGGGTGCCCTGTCCCCCTTTCCCAGACAGAGCAGCCACGGTTTTTGACAATGAAATATGGGCTTTCTTATCCTGGGGAGCTGCATCTTTCTGGCTGTGGGGGCCGGGGGTATGATAGGACTGTTTCAAAGGCCGAGGCTGAAGTCAGGAGAGTAAGTAAGGGCTGAAGGGCAGCTGTCACGGACAGATCGCTGGGTGGGACCCAAACACAGCAGGATTGCTTGGACCCCAGACTGGCGATAGCCTTCACTTGTATTGGGTGACCATTGGCGATGGTGACACCCTAGGGAGGATGGACACAGGCTGCCTCCAGATAGCCACCAGGGTCTGAAGCTTCCCCATGGGCTGAGGGCTGGCTACCCTCCCGTTTTCCTAAGTTGCAAAGCCCAAGGTTCTCATGCACCAGAAGGGCAGAGACAGAACTGCAGAAATGTCTGCTTAGGAAGTCTGCCAACTTCGTTCCGTGAAGGAGCGCAGATTTGTTTCCATTTGATTAACAAAAATAAAAAAGAATTATTTCTTGACACCAAGTGTCACACAGCAATCACTCGCCATTTTATTTAGTCTTCATGGTCACCCAGCATAATAGAAATCGTTAGTTCCATGCTCAATGACGCTCTGGCCGCTTCAGAGTATTTCAGAAACTGCCTGAAATCAGTCTCAAACTCACAAGTAGCAGAGACTTGAGTCAACAATCTGGAGAGCCAGAAACCACCTTGGCTCCAGAGAACACAAGCCTCCATTGCTAACAGGTGACTTGAGATATCTCTTGCAGCCAGGCAGGGTAGCTCACTCCTGGAATCTTAGGACCTAGGAGGTGGAGGCAGGAGGATCAGGAGTTTAAGGTCATCTTCTGCTACACAGTGAGGCCACTTCTTGTACAAATTTCTCTAGAGACACTGTAGACCTTTTGTAGAAAGTTACACAGTAGCAAATTCTGTTACTGTTTGGTTCTGGATCCACCTAGCCTCCAGTTGCTCCTTGGAAAGCGCTTCTAGATTCTAAAACCATCTTGGGAGATCCAGTTGCCACCAGACACATAGGGCAGGCCACTGAGTTCTTGAAATGTGGCCTGTCCTAACTGAGATGGGCAATTAAGTATAAAATACACCCAGTATGTCAAAGGCTCTGTGGGAGGAAGAACACATCTCCTTGGTAACTGTGTGCTGATCACCTGCTGAAGTTACAGTGGTCTATACTGAGCTAAATGAAACACACTGTTAAAATCAATTACACTGGCTAATTTTTCCCTTTTTCAATATGGCTACTAACAAATTTAAAGTGACTATCATGGCTTATACCTGTAACTGATCCCAGTCTCCAGACTTAACTGGGCTTCTGTGACCCTCCCCATCTCCCCCTTCCCTCTTCTCCTTTCCCCCCTTCCCCAACACTGATATGGGATGTAAGGAGGCAGACTCTCCAAGAATCCTGAGAATGTTCTGTCTGTTCATCATTTCTCCAAATTCCCATGCCTCTCCTGGCTCCTGTTTTTCTCAGCCCAGCTTCTGCCTCAACACTCAAGGTGTGGTTAGCAATTCTGAGTGCTAGGCACCCCTTGACCCCCATTCCTGCAGCCAGAGCACCTCTGATGGCCAGGTTTGTAAATCTGTCCTCTACCAGAAGCCTCTGGTAGAGTGAACTTTCTCCAAGCCCCATCTCTACCCCATAAGAGCCCAGTAATGAAATAATTCAGTGTGCCAATCACTTACTATAGTGCCAGATGCTCAGGTAAGTATTTTGCATGCTCCATTTCATTTAGTTCTCCTGAGCCACCTGTGTAAGACCGAGTTTTACTCATTTGAAGATAGTGTCTTGAGACACCTAAGGCCTGGATCTGGTTCTGTGCTATCACCTCGGCCCCATATGAAGCCACAGTGTCAACCTAACTGACACTGCTAGAGTCATTTGGGAAGAGGGAGCCTCAAATGAGAAAATGCCCCCAGCAGACTGACATGCAGGCAAGCCTGTGCGGCATTTTTCAAATTAGTGATTGAAGTGGGTGATGCCACCTCTGGGCCTGTGATCCTGGAAGTTATACAAGACAGGCTAGGAAAGCGAAGAGGAGCAGGCCAGTGAGCAACATTCTTCCATGGCCTCTGTATCAGCTCCTGCCTCCAGGTTGCTGCTTTGACTTCCTGCCCTGACTTCCCTAGATGATAGACTGTAAACGAAATAAATCCTTTCTTCCCTGTGTTGCTTTTGGTCATGGTGGTGTATCACAGCAATAGAAACCCTACTCAAGACACATGCCTTGCTCTCTGGAGCTCTGGCTTCAGTGCTCATAACATGAGAGGTATTATGGATGAGTGTTTAGTATCCTCCATAGGCTCAAACATTTGAAGACTTGGTCCCCAGCTGGAGGTACTGTTTTTGTGAGACTATAGGACCTTTGAGAGATGACACCCAAGCTGTCGGATGAATGTAAGGCCATAGTGGCAGGGTTTGTGGTTTATAGCCTAGCTCTGGTTCCAGCCTGCACCCTCTGCTTCCTGGTTCGCACAGATAACAAGCAGCTGTTGGTGCCACAATGCCATCCTGCCATGATGAACTGCATCCCCCTCAAACCGTGAGCCAGAAAAAATCCTTCCTATCTTAAGCTGTTTCTGTCAGTCATTTGATCTCCATGACTGAAAAGCAACTAATATAATAAGCGCTTGGTAAATACTGGTTAATCAGCATGGTGCAGCTGTGGTCCCTGAAAACACACACTAAGAGAATCCTGGCCCATCCCTGCAGGGCAGGACCTTTGCTGCCTCCACTCAGCCTCATCTTTTCTCCCACACCCTTCGCAGGGTCAGCCCTAGCCAGACCCTAGCCCAGGCAGAAATGTGTTGATCAGCTGCTCCACCACAAGCAGAACCATGGACCATGATGCTCAGGACTAGTAGTTCAGAGTCATGTTTAACCCAGAACCCAAGGAGCTGCCTCCCCAACCCCAAGGCATAGCCAGTTCCCACCACTCCAAGTACTCAAGCTCCTTTCCTTTCTATTCTTTCCAGTAGGTAGGAGCCCACTGACACCCCCACCTGTGGCCTGTAGCCTGTAGCCTATCCATTTCCTAGAGAGGGGCTTAGCTTGCTAAATTTCTTTAACTTATTCTTTCTAGTTGATTTAAAGCAAGACCACCCAGAAGTCCTAATACTCTGCTCCTCCCCAGCCCTTGGCTCTGACCAAGACCTCAACCCTAGCCTGAGCTAGATGGAATTTGCCACACCCTCTTGGGTCTCCTGCTGCTAACCATTGGCCTTTCTCCCTTGCCCTGGGGTCATTTCCCAAGACTTCAAGCTATTTTTGCTTCTGTCTCAGCCTTCTTTGTTCCCCGTGGAGGAGGCTACCAGAGTGCCACCCTCATGTCATATGTGGTAAAGACCAGACAACTAGTTCTGTTGTGGTATTTCCAGCCCTGTCTGGCCCTTGTCCTTCTAGTCTCAGGGGTCCATGCCTTCTAGGCCCTAGGGATCTGCCTGATGTTTCCACCCTTGGCTAAGTCCTGGGATTAATTGCTCGATCCACAGAATCTGGGAGACTCTGCATGTCCCCTCCACCTCCCTACAAACGACCTCCTGGTGCATTCCGTCTTCCCCCTCTAGTACAGGTAGCCCTGAAGGAAGGAATGGGCACAGTCCACTTTTCTATTTTCTATGAGCAACACCAAGCAGCACCAAAACTCTGGGCATGTGAACCGAACCTGAGGTGGTCCCATGGTACAAAGCCCCATCTACCTTTCAGGCATCACAGGTATAAAAGAGCTCCTTTGCCCTTTCTTACCTCAATTTCCTCACTGAAAAAAACCCCCACCCCACTTCCTGCAGGAGCTCATGACAATAGTGACTTCTTGATTTGTACTCTACATCCCTCAAATAAGATATGCTGCATGCATAGCCAAGGCGCCAGGCCTTCCCACAAGGCAGAGGAAGTGAGTTCAGCTGATGCTAAATCTTCCAGTACCTGGCTTCAACAAGCACATGGCTGAAGACAAATAACTCTAAGGTGTCCATCTATCATCTTATCAGGCTCTGTGTGCTTTGTTTGCACAGTTATCTTCTCGAGTCTGACACTATATGCCGAATACAAACTGATATATTCCCCTACCTGCCATAGCATTGCTAAAGGATAGCCGAGCTTCGGGTTCATTACCTGTCATTACACCATGAACATGTCGCTGGGGGCCAGAGCATCAATTCTTCCTGAGTCACTCCAGCGGCGCAGCCTCCCAGTCGGTGCTCCAGGTCCAAAAAGCTTGGGCTCACTGCTCAGGCCTGGGTAAGCCCCATGCCATCCTCCCTTCCTCTTCTGGCTGGCCAAATCCTCAAGATGGGAGACTTGAGCTCCAGCTGCCTCAGAGGGGACCTGTAAGTAGAAAGTAGAACAGCGGTCTCTATCACAACTAGGTCCAGACAGACAGGTCCAGGTGTGAACTGTTCTGGAGTCTTCTACTTGGCCTCTTATTGTTCCTTATTATTAGATCCCATGGTGCCTGGAGCCTATAGCATGTAGGGTTCCCACTGACAGTGCTCTGACCACAGGATCAGCAAATGATGTACACACACACACACACACACACACACACACATGTGCGCATACACACATTCATTATTCCTGATGTCTTAGCTCTGAATACTTCATTCTGTCTACTTCAAAGACTCCCATTCCAATCAGGTATCCACCTGCTAGCTGTCACTCAGGCTTCAGTCAGACCCTTCAACAGGACCCCTGAGCTGTCCCAGTGTTCTGGAAGAGAAGGGAAATGGATGCACTCCCTTCGCCAATGGGAGGTGCAGAGAACAGGACACTCCTAATGCTTCCCACCAAATCCTGGGACAAGACTTCAGGAGCTCCAAGAAGACCACCCTACCTGTGGCCCCATGATGAATGTATTTCCAGCCCTTTACCTTAAAGGAAGAAGCAAGGGGGGGGTAGAACTCCTTATGGCAAGGGACAAAGACACTGGTCCTACTGAACCCCGATATTTTAGGGCCAAAACTATGGCTTTTATTCTGCAAGGAGGCTGTGCCACCTGCTTGGACCCTGGGACCACACAGCCTGCAGCCCTGTCCCTCTCACCAGGCCTGGACACCAGCTCTGCTGCCCACATGGCTGAGGTCCACTAGGGGCCCTCTTGACCTCAGTGGGCCGGCTGCTGAGAAGGCACTGTAAATGGAGAAAATGGCCCAGGTGCCCAACACTTCAGGAAGAGAAAGCATTGTGCACCGGGTGCAGATAGTGATGGAGCCAAACAACACACACTCTTCCCTCTGGCCTCAGTGGACGAATGAAGCAAGGTGAGGATGATGATCTGCCATGTGTATAATGACCTCCAGAGGATGATGGCTGAATGAAAGTAAAGCAAGTGTGAACAGTGGCCACATGCCTTATTAGGGAGCAGGAAAGACAATCAAGCTTTTGCTCTCTTCTCCAAATGAAAGTCTAGGAGGAGTAAGCAGGAGGGTGAGGAGTGTGAAGCAGAGAACAGTAGCTGGAGAGATACTGAGGCAACAGCAGCATCTTGGGCCCAAAGAGAACTGGCTGCAATTAAATGCTAATAACTACCAACCTCTGAGATACCTGGCCCACAGCTCTGCCCTTGAGAACCTTCTTCAAGGAGCAACAAGCAGCACAGAGTGGCTTTAGAGGGCAAGATAGATGCTGTTATTCCCTTTGAAAGGCACACATCCACTCCATATGCTTTCTTACCTATGCGATCTATTCCTGAGAACTGAAAGGGAGGAGGATAATCCCTCAGGATTCTGCCCCTGTGAAGAAAGTGCCCCACTCTGGACAAAGGCTTCCCAGCTTGATTCTGAAGCAGCTACTACTACCAACACCCAGGACTTCCACCTAGGTCATTCTTCCTTGGCCATGGTAGCCAGGGCTAGCCTGACTCCAGAGCAAGCAGCACAGGTCCAAGGGTGGCTAGCCAGGGTGGTGGCAGATCCTGAACAAGGCAGCAAGATGGCCCCAAACATCAATGGCCTCATATAGCTTGTGCAGCTCCCTGCGCCTGCCTCCAGCCAGCAGAAGACCAGGCACAGCATATTAGACTATAAGGAGGAACAGAAATCAGGGCCCCTCCCCCTGTATTAGTGGTACTTGCTAAGACAGCCCCATGTGTATGCAGGTGCAGTGGGGGAAGGGAAGGAGCTGCCCTTACGAAGCAGGCCATTATCATGGCCCACCAGTGACACAGTCACCTGGATCATCTGGTACTGGACTGATGGGAAATGGTGGGACACCCATATCTCTGGGCATGGGGGTATGTGTATATATGACCAGCACGTCCTGGCCCTCCGGTGGGGTGGGGCTGAAACATATTCCTAGCGGATGGTGCTGTCACCTCGCTCCGGGACTCTCATTCCTAATTACCTGTGCTGTCAGCCAAACAATTAACCCTCAAAGACAAACTGCAATGTCCGCCCCCAACTGTACGAAAAGGCCATTTTCCCAAGGGCAAGATACCTAGGGCAGCCTTGTGCTCTGCTCCAGATCTCACCAACCTCTGGCCTCAGAGGTCTATAACTGGCTTTGAGGCAGAGGCAGCCTCCCCACTTCCTCTGA
Source organism: Psammomys obesus (assembly GCF_907164565.1). Taxonomy (NCBI): domain Eukaryota; kingdom Metazoa; phylum Chordata; class Mammalia; order Rodentia; family Muridae; genus Psammomys; species Psammomys obesus. The sequence continues at coordinate 36,346,592 of NW_026596040.1, read as the reverse complement.
CAGAGGGTCAGTTTGTTGTTTTTTTTTTTTTAATTTTTAATTTTTATCTTTTGTAAGTGGGGGAGGTGGGGCTTGTCCTGAGGGCTCCCTGAGCCCTCTGAACTACTGTCTTAGATTGCCCTTCATCTGAATTTGGGGTGTGCTTGCAGAGGCTGAGCTCCCTGTCTGTCCCCTTCATCACTTTATTTATTTATTCAGTTGTGGCAGGTGGATGGCTGGAGATGCAGAGAAAGTGTCTCCTCGGTCTTCCTGACCCTTTTCGGAGCTCTGCCTGCCGGGAGAGCAGAGGGGCATTAGGAGGCAGAAGTCTTCTTGAAGCATTTAGATCCTCTCAAGAGGTGGGGCTACAGAAACACAGCCTCTTCTCCACTAAGAATTTGAAGAGCCAGGCCCTAAGGCCCCAGAGCAGAGCTGTAGAGGGGCGGGGCACAGTGTAGAGGGGCGGGGCACTGTAGAGAGGGGCGGGGCTCTCCTATCCCAGCCCCCACTGCTGCACCTCTCAGGTCTGGAGGCCTCCACAGGGCAGTCGCAGGGCCCGCCCCTACTGGTGCATTAAACAGCAGAGGTACAAGTGAGTGCGCCAGAATGGCTTCCCCTAAAGGAACAATCTAAAAAGAGAGTGCTTGGGAGGCTGCGGCAAAGTGTCTGTCACCTGAGAGGGCTACTATGTAAAGTGTGAATGTGAATTGAAGTCATCCATCGCCATGCACTGACATGAAGAGCAGGAGGCGCTTCAAGGCGGCTTTGCATAGGGGATGACAGCCCCTCTAGCCACTTTGCACCAATGCCATAAGAGACACCGAGGACCCATCCCTTCACAGAGAGGAAAAGGAAAAGGCCTGGCGCAGGCAACCTCAGTCTTGTCCCACAGATTAGGGAGCTCAGAGCAGAAAAGGGGATGGCAAGACAGGGACATGGCATGGCCCCCTGAAAGTCAGAAAGAGCCCCCCAGACAGGGACATGCCCTGGGTACCCGGGGAAGGGGTGCAGAAGGTGGACGGTGAGCTAGAACTGCTTTCCCACCACGTGGCCAGCCCATGCCTTGTGACATCACTGTGATCCGCCGTCCACCTGCACACACCCCTTTGTGTCCAAGGGGTGCAGGTTCCCACAGCAACTCCACAAAACCGGGCTGTGTTGATATTCACATAGGGAATCTGCCTGCTTGGAGGCAGCACTCGAGAGTGCACCCCCTGCCCGGGGCCCATGTCGGACAGGCGCCAAAGTCTGGCTGCAGACATTTCTAAATATGAGCAGCTTGGCACTGAGAGTCAGGTTCCCAGACCTCCTTGGCCCAGGAGACCCTGCCAGGATTCTCCAGGCAGTTTGAGAGAGAGGAGAGAGCTGGGGGCAGTGGGATCAGGAGCCTGCCAGGCGGTGAGAAGCACAGCCCCAGCCCCTGGAAGCCCTACAGCCTCGTCAGGGGAAGAAAAGGGATTACCCAGCACCCAGCGTCCAGAGCCTGATCAATTGCTCACAACCCCTGCAGCAGCATGGGAACGCTGCTGTCTTCTCAAATGTGCATGGATTAAAAATATACAAATGGAATCTTTTTTCTGCCCCTCTCCTCAACCCCCTGAAGCCTAGGATGCCTGTTAAAAATAGCCTTGCTGTGGCGGGGATCCTGCACAACCCAAAGGCTGGCAGGAAAATGAAGGCGCCATTGGAGGGAGCCATGTTAAGTGGCTATCCTTGGGAAGTGGGACAAGGAAAGTCCCCGAGGAAGACTGCCTGTCTCAAGCGTCTCAGGACACACTTCTGCATGGCTTGGGTCTTTACCAACAAGCACATATTTCATTCTACACCACGGGAGGAGCTGTGTCTTCCCGCTCAAGCCTTCTGAAGAGCTAATGCCGGTTTAGCAAGCCAGCAACACGGTGCAGGCTGCCCAGGCATTCCAGCCACCAGAGACAAAGTGCCCAGCATCCTGTAGGGAGCAGTGGATCGAGGGCATGGCCTCAGGAGGGACCTGAGTTCTCTGGGCCTGGTCGCCTGCTGCAGAGGGGAGCAGTTGGATTTATTGCTTTATCGTTTCCTGATTTGAAAAGTGCTATCTGCCCCTTGTATCTTCCTACTGTGAAAGATGAAGGAAATTGTCTTTAAGTGCACTAGGGTGGGGTGGGTGGTGGAATGAGGGGTCACTGTGAAGGGAGAGACTGTTCTGAGCATGCAGGCCAACTTCCCGCCTTGCTGATGAAGTGTGCAAGGTGGAAAGACTATCAATTTGGTACCTAAAAGCATTCTGAGTTTGAACCCTGACTTGGGCTATCAGTAACTATGGCAAACCAGCCTCTTCACCCTGCCGCTCAGCTGGAGCTCTGTACTTTTAACCACCCTGAGATATAGCCCAGACTATGGAATCAGGTTTGTTTGCTAGCCCTACCAACAATGAGCTGTGTGATCCTGAGAAAGCCCATAGACCTTCCTGTGCTTCAGCATCTTCATCTCTAAGAAGGGAGTGAAAGGCAGTGGGGGCTGTTGTTACTGAAACCCGCACTCTGCCCTGAGCAACTATCTTGGCTCCAGTTGTCATGCTTGTATATTCTATAGATTTAGCTTATAGAATTTCCCCCACTCCTCCACTCTTATAAACATCTCACTGGCCTCTTCACTCCCTCTCTCTGCTCAGCAGCTTGTGCACCTGGCTTGTGCCTCCTACCCTGGAGCTCAGCAGGACGCAGACTTGAGATCACTGATCCGCAGACTCTGAGCCCTAATACAAACACAGATGCTGACGAGAACAGCCAGGTGAGCTGGCAGTGTACATTTCTAATAATCTCCCTGGGGACAGCCATGCCACTCCGCTGGCCTGAGACTGTCCTTTGATTAGCAAGGACCATGTTAGTGTGGGGAAACAGGGACCAAGAAGGCCAGTCACCCACAGGAGAGGAGGAGCATATTCAGACAATAGGGGTCAGTGGTGACCATGTGAGTTCGAGAGACACTGGGGAAGAAGAGCAGGAGGGTGGAGTTACCTGATGTTACCTGGCCTGTGCACAGGGCTCTACAGGACACAGCCACCCAGAACACTTTCCCCACGTGCTGGCAGGGCTGTCCTGCCTTCAGCACTGGCTTGTGCGGGAACACTGATGATGGGTCTATCAGCAGGAGCCCTGGAGACTGTGTTAGCAACGTCTGTTTTCATTTATTTGTCATTTTCTATATTTTTCCAAAGTTTTATCATCTTTGTAATTTTAAAATTTATCTTCCATATATTCTCAGATGCCCACTCCCCAGAACTGCCCATTATTCTTTGTTATTGAGGTTTTATGTATTTTTTAGCACAAGCTGCCATTGTTGCAAAGGCTGGAATACAGAGCATTAAATCTTCTCAGTCAAACCTCAAAATACAGCAACCCGGGTTGCGTTTTCCCTCGGAGCCAAGAGTCCAGCGCTTTGGAAGGCTGGCGCCATCACCTCTCACTATAGCAACAGGGAGACCTTGGTAACCCTGAGCGTGGCTATTAAGAGTAAAAATAGGAAGTGTGTGGAGAGACACTGGGTGAGAAGCTGTCGCAGACCCGCTGGGCAGGCTGGCTTTGCAACCTTCTCAGCCCCTCTTGCAAAAAACAGAAAGCAAAAACCAGAGTGTGGGAGCCGGCTCCTGGGAGATTACAGGAGTACCTGGCATTTTCCTCTTTGTTGCCTGCTCCAGATATCCTTGCTGCCTTTCAGAATAGTTCCAGGCAAGCCTGAAATTGGGCTTTTCTAGAACAGCAGTCACACAATATTCTGGTGGAGGACGTTCTAGTCTCTGTTACATATCAGGCTGTTTGCACTACTCTCAAATCCCTACCTGAAGTAGTCCCTAGGGTAGCTTTCCTGGCTCCTCAGCAGCACCCTGACTGACATCTCATTGGTGCTGAATCTTAACTTGTCTCTGGATAGATATTTCAGGCTCCCTGGGGTCCCATTTAGATCTTGGCGCTGACCTGGCAGGAGCTGGGGAAGGTCCCACCTCTGTTCTGTACTGCAATGCACAATGCTTGAACCCAGGCTGCTGTCAATTCCCCAGACCCATTTTGTGCCACAGTGCTGCCAAGCTCAGGACCCGGGCTCTGCTGCTGCTGGGCTGTAGAATGTGGAGCAAGTCACCTTCTCTCTTGGAAGCGCTGCTGCCCCATCTGTGAAACTGGAAATGCAATCTCTCAGTCCTCACTGCTTCTCACCTTGATGCCAACACTATAGACAGAAAAGTGGTATTTTTTTTTTGAGACAACGAAACATCATTCTCTCAAGTAAGAAAGTGTATTTTATTTTAATCTTACTGTACAAAGTATGTTTTTAAACACTTACAGGCTTCTTTTCCTTTTTTAGGGAAGAAATGTGTGATGTAAAATTCACTCTCGTACATCCTTCCAGCTCTTGTTCTGCAAAGCTCTTCGGGGGCCGAGACCATGAACGTCTTCCAGTCCCCTCTCACTGTGTCAGGCACAGTCTGCAACGCTCTGGCTTTTCCCTCCTCTGTCTTCCCATTGAAGCCAGCATCCCAGCCATCATGCCACCAGTCTGGCCACGACTGCCTAAAGCAGCTACCCACCTCTTATTTAATGTGCAACTCCAGAGTGGGCAACCAGGTCTTGAGCAAGAGTAGGGAGGGCGTGCATGGGAGCAAAGCATGCGGCTTTTACACTGTCGGACGCTTTCCCTGCTTTGATGCCTGTGGCTATGCGCTGCATGAGAACGGTTGCCAGCACACTGCTCCGGATGAGCACGGTGCCTCCCTCTTGACCCTCTGCCTGAACAGGCACATCCTTAGTGTCACCAGCTGGTTAGAGACCATCAGAGGAGCAGACCTCACCATGAGGCCAGTCAAGAAAGTAAGGCCACAGTTAGTTAGCTCGCCCCAACTCATGCAAGCCAGCCCCCAATTTCATTCTACCCTTGTGAATGGCTTCCCACAGGAGAGAGAAGCCTCAGTTCCTACAAGGGGGTTTCTTGTTCCTGTCTCCCCAAAAAGCCTTCAGAGGTCCCAAGGCAGACAGGCTTCTGTCTAGGCCCTGGGCCACTGAATAGAGCAGTGCTTAGACATATACCCCCCGCCCCCTGTAGGTGCTGAAGCAGCCATCTTTGGAAGTCTCTGCTCCTTCCATTCAGAGACAAGCCACCTTCCACTGCTATGGTTTTGCATGTCATATAACCAGCAACCTCTTCTCTTTCCTGCTCCAGCCAACCACTGTGTCAACAACTCTCTCCTGTGCCATCCCCAGATACCCAAACTTCCTGCCCAGTGATACAGCCTGCAAGGAACTTGGGGGTGTGAGCAGCATTAGAGTTCCAGTTTGCCTGTGTGTAGGCAGACTGTGTTCTGTGATGCTAGTGGCATCTGTGGAAAGACCAGTCCCACCCCCATAAAAAAAGAAGGTTCTAGGGACAAAACAGAAATCACTTTGAGATGAAAAAGATAAAGTCAACAGCAAGAACACAAGGAGCAGGACAGAGGGTACAAAGTGACAGACCACAGGGATGGAGAAGGAATAGGAAAACTGAAAGGCCCCAGCCTGGCTGGATCAAGCCTCCACCCACCAAGAGGGTTGGCATGAAGATATGGCAGCCTCTGCCAGCCCACAGCCCTGCCTCCCTGGCCTGTGAGTAGCACAGTAGCACCAAAATGAGCCAGGACTATAAAAGAGTACAAACTTTGCCACAGACTAATACCAGGAGCCAGGAGTCTTGGGGGATAAGTTCAAGCAGCCATGAAAAATAGCCCTGCCCCCAACTGTACCTAGCTCTGCTTTGCTGCCTACATTCCCGTGGGAGTAGAGGAATATTTAGCCCAGGGCTGATCTCAGCACTGGGGCCAGACTGGAAGGCAGGCCCAGATTATAACTCAGTCCCAGACACACCCATCCCTGGGTCACCCTAGGTCCTGGTCCAGATCCCATTTTTGCAGATGCTCTAGAGAGTAATTGACCAAAGGTCACAGAGCCTGTCAATGGAAAGTGTGGATGGGAACCATCTGCTCATTCCAAAGTCTATGCTTCCCCGAAGGGCACACTACCTCAGCAGGCACAGACATGGCTACCTGGCTGCTTTGTTCCCAAGGATGCAGCCATGCTGCATGAAACCACTGCCTGTCACCTGGAGATGGTGCTGGAAGGATTAGCCCTCAGGTATGTCCAGTTTCTAGAAATCACACGTCACCTGGCTATGTCCACTGCAGCCTCTATTCTGACACACAAAGTAAGAGATAGAGGAAGTCTAACTGGTGAGAAATGGCCAGGACACAGGTGAGTGTAGAGGAGTGAGGGACCCTTGAGTGGCATTGGAAACAGGTGGCACGCAGGCCTGAGAAGTGTCTGTGGGTAGCTTAGTGACACTTCTCTGCTACACAAACCAGGAGAGAAAGGACTCATGGAGGAAATAATTTCCCAATGTACAGTGGTCACTGGCAAAGGACACAGTGGGAAACAACAAATGTTCTCTTGACGGCTAGGAACCAAAGCTCAGAGCTCCATCTTCCTTGTTGGTTCTCTTTCATTCCTCCTAACCCCTGTCTAGCGTCAGCTGTGCAAACACTAGCAGCTACATTTGTTTTTCCATTTAATGGCATCAGTGAGTCCTTGCTGAGATGACAGGCTGGTAACAGATGAACAAAGCAGGCCTCTACCTGTAGCCACAGTGCTCTCATGAGAGAAGGTGGGTCACACAGGAGACAGAGCAGAAACTCTAAGACACCGTAGAATGTGGATGCGATGATGCCTGGGCTGAGTATAGAGCGAGGCAAGCCAAGCTTTTCTGGGGGCAAGGTCTCCATCCCAGGGGGCTTTTCAGTTGGGGAATGAGGTCTAGTCCATAGGGCTCAAGATGACAAAGCATCTCGAAATGCCAGCTGAGACTATGGTGGGGACACAGTCCCGGCACCCTAGAGTCAGTTATAAAGAGACAGAAAAGACTGCCCCAGAGCCAACTGTGTCGTGGCACCCAGCAAGCACCTGGCACAGTTGCTTCTCTATGTGGACTAATGCAACGGTCCAATGGTCTGGGCACACAGCGCTTACTGAAGGGGCTCTAACAGGCCTGAGCGTGGCAAACACTGTCCTTCCCTCATTCTTTCTGCCTTGCTAAAAACTGTTAGATTATATTTCTAAAGCTAGCCACCCAAGTCTATTCCCTTATTTGGCCACTTCCTCCCGCTGTGGCCAACAACCAAAGTCCAGCTATCAAAGTATTGAAGTCCAGCAATCAAAAGCTCTGTTTGGCTCACTTAATTAACATGCCCAATCAAAATTAACCACCTCATCTTAACTCAGGGTTTCCCCTTCTATTTTTATAAACTGCCATTTGCCTATGGACCACATCTATCTCCTCTCTATCCAGAGGCAGACCTTTGTCCCTATGGAGCAAATATTCTTCCCCCTTCTTCTACCCTGTTCCTTTTCCCCTTCTCCTTGTCTGCTATTCCCTGCCTTTTGTCCCTCTGGAACAAAATAATCTCCTTTGCTCTGAGAACTTGGTCGTGGGTGTCTTGTGCCAACTTTGAGGTTCTTTCAGCTATAGCCTGCACCACACAGCCCTGCAATGGAAGCCAGGAGTCTCTTAGGTCCCCATGTGGCCGCCCTGCTCTAACTAGACTGCTTTCTTCATTGCTCCTGCAGCTTTTGTTGCTACTTCTCTGGGGACTGTATCATTATTGTTACAAATTTCCAAAAACTGAGTGACTTCAACAACAGGAGTTCATCTCTCAGCTTTCAGTGTCAGAAGCTGGAGCCTGTCTCCCTGGGCCCAAAGCAAGATGTCAGCTGTTGTCAAATGACAAAAACTTTTTTTCTAGAGAGACATAACATACTCCGCTAGCTCCAGAGAGGGTAACTATAACAGACAGAAGTACAGATGCCACTAAAGTCCAATTTGGGATCAGCAAAGCCTACCCCAGCATGAGTGACAGCTCCACAAAGCCAGTAACCTGGAGCACACTGGAGCCTGCCAGTAGTTCCTTTCCAGGTGCCTCAGTTGGTCTAAACCTCTGCTGGTTTCTGCTTCTGTCAGCTAGCTGGGCTGGGCCGGAAGTTTTCTTGGCAGCTCATCTTCCTTCAGTCTGAGAAAGACTGTCAGCTTTTATTGCTTACTCTTGCAAGGAGACTAGTCAATGTGAAAAAGACTCTCAGCTTTTACTCTGGCAAGAAGGCACCTAGTGGATCTGGTCACTTTCAGGGACTTCTTGAAGCTTTTTTTGAATTGTTTATCTTCCTACTTAAGGAGCTTCCTGACTTTGGGAATGTTTCAGCCTCAGAGAAAGATTTACACAACAGCTGGACAACATTCCCTCCTCTGCTGCTGGAGGCTTCAAAGGAGGAACAAGCCCTAGCCTTAATAGTACATTACCTGTGTCTGTTAGCTTCCGAGGCCTCTCTCTCCACGTATGGTGCCAATAGTTCTGTAGTTACTGATCTGATCCCAGCTGGAAAAGTCTTTCTACAAAAGCATTGTCTGGGAGACTACAACTGCAGCTGTCATTCATAACTGCAGGCAATTCTCTTGACTCTCCCATGAAAACAACTTGTGTTCCAAGCTGACATTCCAGTCTCAACCTAAGAGGAAGTAATGGACTTGCTCATAAGAGTTTCCTGCTGGAAGCTATCTGTGCACTGCTTCTAAACACGGTTCTCACACACATGGCCCCCAAATCCCACCCTGGCTATGAAAAAACTTGTGATTTGATGAGTGTCTTAGTTACTGTTCTATTGCTGAGAAGAGACGCTATGACCAACGCAACTCTTAGAAAAGAAAGCATTTAACTGGGGACTGTTCACAGTTTGAGAGGGCTAGTCGATGATCATCATGACACGAAGCAGGCAGGCATGGTGCTAGAGCAGTAGCTGAGAGCTTTACATCCTGATACACAGGCAGCAAGCAAAGAGCAAGTGAGCCTGGTGAGGACTTTGGAAGCTTTACAGCTTCCACCAACAAGGCCACACCTCCTAATCCTTCTCAAAGAGTTCCACTAATTAGGAACCAAGCGTTCAAACATATGAGCTTATAGGGGTCACTCTCATTCAAACCACCATAAAGATATAAAGTGGTTGATTCATCATGTCAAAAGACCTGCCTGACACCTTCTTTTCAGACCCTTATCCCCAAATGTAAGTAGAATTGAGTTTTTCTTCCCTCATGGTTTTTGGGTCATATCTATCTAATGGACTTAAAAATGGATCTGAGAGACATGTAGTCTCCTGTTCTTACTGGCAAGTCTAGTAGAAACCCCACCCCCTACCTCCAGTTAGGTACAGGAGGAGCTGTGGCAGCCAGTCTAAGGGGCAGCAGTAGGCCTCTCAAGGTCTGCATAAAGAGAAGGCAACAATACTGACTGTTCTCATGAGCCCCAGCCCACTATGTGCTGATATCTGTCAGTGCCTCTGGCCCTATGGGCCCCTGGCCTCACACCACTACAACATTCAGAACTCAAAGAGGGCTCTTCCTGTCCAGACCAGCTCTGTCTCTCTGGCCCCAAGTGTGCTGTTCATCTCTGCTGCTCCTGGCCTTCCCCACTTTGCCTTCAAGTCCATCAGCGTTCACTATCTCATGTGCACTGCCCACTGGAGAAGATTAACATGCAAATCCTCTCCAAGGTGAGTCAGGATGGTACAGTAAAGTTATTACTTCCCTTCCTGGGCATCTGTTATTATAAAATAAGCCTCTGAGAACCCTGGGGTTGAAATGAAAAGTCTAAAAGGAAAGCTAGGGCAAGTGGGGCAGGAAAATCTCTGACATACAGCCTGGAGAAAAACACACCACACAGATCAGCCCTGAACAACTAATGAAAACTCTGCTTTTCAAAATGCAAGGCCTGCTCTGGGCTTATGGACCTGGGTTCCTATCCTTACCCAGACCTGGGAGCCTCCTCCCCCTCCACCAGCAACAGAGCTACACGGCACAGCTCTAGGGGGTGGTATACAGTGCTGGTCTAGATGCACTGCACAGCCTTGCATGTTCACATGCTTCCCACTTTCCAAGGCCTACCTTCTTCTGGAAACCACCACACACTCCTGATGCCTGACTTCCTTGGCATTTAGTCTCCCCTCCCCCTGCCCCAGACATCTGAACTACATCTTCTCTTAATTGGGGCTCAAACTGGCCGTGGGCGGGGATATGACCCTCATCAGACTGTAAGTGCCCTGGGAGTGGTGACTGAGTTCTGAAGTCCAGAGGGCTGAGAAGATAGCAAGGCCCTTCAGGGGGCCAGCAAGCAGCACTTGGGAACTGGTCGAGGGTGCTCTTTCTGCGTCCCATCTCATCCCTCTTGAAAGGGACACCCTGGTGGTGGGGCCCAACAGCTGTTTTAGCAGGTCATCAGGCAACTTAGATACACATGAGGTTTCAAAAGCACCCAGTTACAGGTGCCTTAGGGTGTCTTTGTTAGCGCTACTGAATGGCTAAGCCGTTTTTTTTTTCCCCAGTGGCAATTGCTAACTACCTGGACACCCCCTCCCATCCCACGCTGGCTTTAGGGGTTCTCCAAGAAGCAGCACAGAAAGCCTGCATAAGCTGATGCCAGGGCTGCAGGCAAATAACGTAGGCCAGGCAGCCTTGGCCTCCTCCAAGAGCCCTCCTGCTCCACAGCCTCTCCTGGTCTTGCTAACTGGGTGGTTAAATTATTCAGCAACCAATTAGAGCTTAACAATGCCCCTGTCTCCCAGCCCAGTGATTCTCCTGGCTGCCGCCAGCCATGGCAAATGATTTTCCAACACAAAACAGAGAATGTTCAGGAATTTAGCACCAGCAATGGCCTCCTCTGTGCATGGGTCCCCATGCTTTAATCACAGCCTGCCCCCATAACCGCCCCCCCTTCCCATCCTATCTCCTGGGACAGATCTGGATGGATGAGCAGACCAGACAAGCAGCAAATGAGGGGCCAGACTCCAGACTGTCAGGAACAAACTGGAAATCCAAACACTGAACTCGTCTTTATGGCCATTCCTATCACTGAGCAATCTGAGAATCAACCAATGGCCCTCCCACTTCATCCGACAGATGGAGAAACTGAGGCTGATGGGGTGACTTGGCGTTTTCTCTACTCTGTTGACTCCTACCACACTAATAGCCTAGGTCTTATGGCAGCGCCCACACACACTCAGTCATGCGTACACACACACACAACACACACACACATACACACACACAGAAGAGAGAGAGATAATCCTATCAAAGACATCTAAACACAACCCTGGAAGGGCCTAGAGACAGTGACAGAGCCTCAGTCCACCTCTTCACGCTCCATGCTCTTCATGAAACCTTCAGGCCTGGGAGGGGTGTATGTGAACAAACACTGCAGGAACGAACACTGCAGGCAGGCTTACCCTCTTCGGCATATGTGCTGAGAGGAAATCTATCAGATAACTAGAGCATCACCCTGAGAACCACTGGCAGGTGGTCCCAGAGGGCAGAGAGAACACATATGGATGGAAGCAGACAGCTCCCAGTAGGGAATGCCACTCTCAACCCATAGAAGGAAAGTTGGGGGCCAGAAGGTATCAAAAAGGCAAGATTTGCCTTCTTGTTGGTGGTTTTGCTCAGAGCCCCCTGGGAGAAAGGCAGCTGGGAATGGAGAGCATGTTCTCACTTTTCCACCTGTCTCTCAAAAGCCTTTACACTGAAATAGAGGAGGTGACAATGAAGACAAGACCAATACAAGCATCAAGGAGAAAAGACTGTTCACTCAGAATGCAGGAGGCTCTTACCCAGTTCCCAGATAGTGTAGGAAGAGGTGGCCTTCCCTGAGGGGGCACAGATGGACTACCAGGCCCAGGCTCAGGTCCACAAGGACAACACAGGCATTCAGACTTGGCCTCACCCACCCTGAAGAACTCGTCCCACCTCTCAAAACCAGTCATCTGGGCTAGTAGCACAAAGAACTCCTGAGTATCTCAGGCCCGAGGCAACCAAGTTCATTCATCACCAGGTATATCTATGCATGTAGAGAAAATACCAAGTCACCATGCATGTCTCCTCTTCACACCAACTTCCCCCTGATTTTCCCTAAGCTAAGGTCAAAGGATGAAAGTCTGAGGTGAACATGCAACCTCCAGGCATAGAGCTGGGGCCCATGCCAGTCAGGAAAAGCTGGGTTGTGCTGCTGTAACAACAAGTGTGTCCAGAGGCTCTGAGACTCGGTTGTGTACTTGAAGTCGTAACAACACTTAAAATTAGACAGTGGTGATAGTGGCTCAACCTCAAAAATACCCTGAGTCAAGACCTAGGACAGGGCAGGATCCTGGGAGGACATGGGGTGACTCTGGCTTAGACCCCCAGTAGCAGGGGTCATGGAGACTGAACAGGACACCCTCTAACTAGATAGGACTCCTAGTGGAGGGAGGGGAATACCAACCCACCCACAAAACCTTCAACCCAAAATTTGTCCTGCCTACAATATGTGCAAAGATGGAGCAGAGATTAAGGGAATGACCAGCCAATGCTTGGCCCAACCTGAGACCCACCCATGAGAGAGAGCCAACCTCTGACACCTCTATTAACAATACTCTGCTATTCTTGCAGACAGGAGCCTAGCATAACAGTCCTTTGAGAGGCTCTACCCAGCAGTGGAGAGAAACAGAAACTGAGACTTACAGCCAAATATTGGGCGAAGCTAGATAGTCTTTAGGAAAAGTGGGGGAAAGGATAGAAGGACCTGGAGATAACAGGAACTCCACAAGAAGACCAACAGAGCCAACTAACCAAGGGCTCAGAGAGGCTTGTGGAAACTGAAGCACCAACCTAGAGCCATGCATGGACTAGGCCTAGACCCCTACACAGATGTAGCTGATGGGCCACTCGGTCTTCATGTGGGTTCCCTAGTAAGGGGAGTGGGGGCTGTCTCTGACATGGACTCTGTTGTCTGCTTTTTGATCACTTCCCTAAAGCAGGGCTAACTTGCCAGGCCACAGAGAAAGAGGACTTGTTCAGTCCTGATTCAACTTGATGGTCTGGGATGGGTTGGTGAGGTAGCTCCCCTTCTCTGAGGAACAGGGGACAGGGGAGGGGGAAGGGTGAGAAGGAAAGAAGGAGGGGAGGTGGCACTGGAAGGAGAGGGTGTAGGAGGCTATGATCAGGATATAAAGTGAATCAATAAAGTATTTTTTAAAAAAGAATACACTGAGTCCTTGAAACTTGTGGGTTTCATCTCAGTAAGGCTATTAAGAACACAGCCAGGTCTGTTTCCTCCTCTATAGCCATAGGTAGGTGCACGGCTTGTACAGTCACATCATCTTGAACACAGCTGCCTATCCTGCAAGCTCTGGGGGAGAAACATTCCTTCCTGGAAATGAAACTCACACTTAGGACTCACTGGGCAGAACTAGCCCTGTTCACCACCCCACAACAACAGGCGCAGGTAGGGAGGCCCTGCCAAGGGCTGGAAGCCAGGGATTGATGAACTGCTCCATAGACTTCCAGCCTCGAGCATACACACCCAGTCACCCAGAACTGGTATCTGAGGGCTCTCTTCTGCTTGCTCCTTCCTCTTGTCCCATGACAAGCCAGACTTTCTCTTCTTCTGTCATTTCTACCTCAGGGTGAAGAAGAGCTTCCAGAGAGGACTTAGAACCAAGATAACATGAAGACTTAAAAAAAAAAAAATCAAAATGCTGTTTTCAAAGAAAACTAGGGAGGCCATTGTGATAATAGACAAGATCACAATCCTATAATATATAACCACAGGGGACATGATACAGTTTAACAGGAAATAAAAAGTATCTACACCATTGCACGTGACCGAAAGCAGATGCAACCAGAAAGACCAGCCATTCCTATCACTGAGCGATCTGAGAAACAATGGATGGACCACCCACCCTGTCCCACAGATGGGAGAATAACATTGATAGGGAGAGTTTATATTCTACCTTCTCTGCCCTCACACATTCATAGCCTGTTCTGGGTCCAATGGCAGTTCTTTTTTTTTAATTTGTTTGAGAATTTCATACATGAGTACTATATACCATTTCACCCTCCTTCCCTTCCAGCTCCTCCTATATCCACCTCACTCCTCCAATTTTTGACCTCTTGTTACTAATTACTAATTATTGTTACTAACAACCATTTAGTGTTGCTCATATGCATATGTGTTTAGGGCTGACCACTGGGATTGGATAATCAGGGAGCTCTATCCTAGAGAAAACTGATTCTCCATCTCTCAGCAGCCATAGATTGCCTGGAGTGGTTCATCTACGGGGGGGGGGGGGTGTTATGAGATTTCCCAAATCACACTGGCATGTCACCTGGTGCTATAATTCAGGCCTAGTTTATGCACCCATATTGTTAAGAGTCCATGGGTGCCGCCTCCCTGTCATGTAGATGATACTAACTGGCAACAGACATCCTGATACTCTGAATCTTACAATCTTTCTGCCCCATTCTTTATAATATCCCCCAAGCCTTACGTGCAAAACTTGTAGTATAGATTTATCCATTCATGTTAGGCACCCTGCCGTCTACTTCTCTCTGCATTTTTGACCAGTTTTGGTTTTTTGCAAGAGTCTCTATCTGTTGCAAGAAAAAAAAGAAAAAAGAAAAAAAAAGAAAAGGAAAAAAAAAAGGCTTCTTTGATGATGGGTGAGAGCTAAACTCATCTGTGGTGGATATAAAGATAAGTATTTAGAACAAAGTTAGAAATTGTATTTGGTTTAGGAAGCTGACAGTAGTAGGATCTCTTCCAGGGTCTATAAAGTGTATCAGCCATGGGGATTGGCTGTGCTTACAGTATCAGGCACAAATTTTCTCCTATTTAGGAAGCCTTAAGTCCAACTAGACAGCTGTTGGTTACCCCCAAGATCCATGTGCCACTATTGTATCACTGGCGTTATCTTGCCAGGCAGGTTACTGTGTGGTTCATAGACTTTACAGCTGGGTAAGACAATAGACTTCTAGGGAACTTTGGGTTGGAATTGACTCTGGAAAACAGAAGCCAGAGGAAGAGGCCAGGATCTATAGTCCAGGTGAGAGGTAAGAGCCTGAACCAAAGCAAGGGCATGGAGCACTAAGGAGAGTCCATAGAACATGGGAGCCCTAAGACTTGATGATCATTCAAATGTGACAGTGGAGTAGAGAGATGTAAGGAGCTGAGGGAACATCAACCAGGCCAATGGAGTAAAGCTCTAGGTAGACAAGATGGGGCATCTGGTTGCTATGAGGGAATAATAATAGAGATGGAAAGTAGGGAGGAGTCCACAGGGGCACATGTCTCTAAACCCACCATCAGGAACTGGTAAGACAATGGGAGCTGGTGGCCAGAGGGACATAGAGTGTACTCCTCCTAGAGTGAAGCACACATGCTTCGTCCTGAGTGGACAGAGCCAGTAGAGAGAGAGACGGCCTGGAACATGAGGGTATCAAGAAGCAGGCTGCTACTTCTGCTACCATGGATGAGGTCTAGTATGCACATGGTGGGGAAGCCTAGGCAAGAGACCCATAACTGAGGACATTTAGTTTCCCAGTGCCAGGAAAAAACCATGGTATTCAGGATCAGGGCTGACAGGGCAGAACTTTGTATGCGATGTTTTCACTGGAATAAAAATCATGGTTTCACGAAATTTCTTCCTGCCTGGTCTCACTTATTTCTCACGGTGATCCTGCAGTAGTCCAACTCCGACAGGTGGAGAAGTTGGGTTTGGGAGCACAGATCGCTTCCCCGGAGTCCTAGGGTGAGTGGTGGTGGAGCCGGTCTTCAGAGCTCACCTTCCCATGAGCCAGAGCTCTACTGTCCCGCCTTCCGCTTCCCCAAGCTCCCAATTCCCAGATCCCACAGGACACTGGTGTGACTCCCCCACCCAGCCTGCTGCTGAGCACAGAACTCACATGCTTGCATTTAATCGGATTTGACACTGCAGACTCTGGTGCCCAGCTGGAACATACCAGCGCGTTGCCGAGCGAACATGTTACTTCTGTGCCCTGTGGGCACATGCACTGCCTTGGGAATGCTAGTGGCCTGCTCCCCTTGCTCTTCTCTCCTGGAGTGCCCTGTGCAGCAGAGAGGGAGGTCAACTCCAACACAGAGCAAGGGGAGCAGGCCACTGTCTGAGAGATCGGAAAGTCTGGGAACATGGAGGGAACTGGGCTTCACAGAGAGGGAGCAGCAGCTCCAAGTGAAGGAGAAGAGCTCCAGAAAGGTTCCTGTGATAAGCCAGAAGGAGGGAGGAGGCTGCGAAATTTTACCGAGTTAGGACCCCGCAGGCTCAAGGGCCAGTCAGCGCAGCAGGAGGAAGGAATGGGCAAGGTGCCCACTGTCCTGCAGATGCAATTTGACCTGCCCTGAGGTGATGGCTCCTGCGGGGTATACCTGCACCTCACCCAGCAGGAGCGCCTCAGAAGACGTGCTTCAGTCCTTTCTCTTCCCTCTGCAGATGAACTAACAGGGACTGAAAGACGCAAAACACCTGCTCTAAAGTCAGCCATCCTGACGGAACTAGGGCACCAGAGCCTGTAGCTGGAGGAGCCTCCCGGAAAGGAGTATGTCTGCTCCCGTCCCCAACCCCCCCACACCTGTCACCAAGACTTTTGCCTACCTGAGCTTTTTTCATTTTCACTACGCAACCCTTTCTGGGTTTCCCCCACCTCAGCCACTGAACGCTCTTCCTGGATTTATATATACATGCCCATTTCTCCCTAGCAATCTCACGCAGACAGACACGATTTCGAGCCTGCCATGATCTGAATACTTGTAGCCCCAGCTTCATATGCTGGAATCCTAGCCCCTAACGGAAGGGGCTAGGACCTTTGGGGACAGTTAGGCCTCTAGAGTGGAGCGCTCAGGAATGGGATCCATACCCTTGGAAGGGCTGAAGTGAGTGCCCCTCCACTATCTGAGGACACAGTCCAAAGGCACTATCTAAGAACCAAAAGCAGGCCTTCACTATGTCTGCCTTGACCTTCGCCCTCCAGCCCTCAGAACTGTGAGCAGAGCAGTTCTGTCACCCACGAGCCACCTGATCTGCTGGTGGCTGGTCCTGTTCCAGTCTCTCAACTGACCAAATCAGATGACAATGAGGTTCTGCTGCTTGCAACACCAAGTCCTCCCACCCCTCTCCAGAAACACAGGCAACGGCACCGAGCTAGCAGATCAGCCTTTAGCTCTAAGATAGGTACAGAAGACCCCCTGCCTCTTACTCTCTGTGATGGTTCATGAGAAAAAAAAAATCTCCACTAAGTGACCCACAGCTATTCACAATGCCATTGCTGTGTGATCCACATCCATAGGGCCACTCTCTTGCTTTGTGTTTTGTTTGTTTGGTTTGTTTTGTTTTGTTGAGAAAAGGTCTCACCATGTAACTCTGGCTGGCCAGGAACTCACTATACAAACCAGGCTGGTTTTGAACTTAGAGACCTATGTGCCTCTGCTTCTGGAGTGTTGGGACTAAAGCTGTGTACCACCACACCCAGCTTCACTATCTGCATGGAAACTCTGGCCTGAATACAAAGAATGGAAATTCAAGAATTAAACTAAAATATAAAATGAAATGAAATGTTTTGAGAAGTAGAAGATTCACCTAGATGAAAGGGTGACACTAACCAAATGTGCGCTGCTGTTCAGGGTCAGGTTGCTTGTTTCCTCCTCACCTCAACCTTACACGAGTGACAGCTAACTGGCACCAATGTTGCCTGAGAGCCAGGGCGTCACCCGTGAGAAGCACTGAGACCATTCCTTGCAGGAGGGGAGGGTGCAGAAGGACTGGTCCGCAGTGCTGTCGGCATTGTAAATGGACTTGATCTTCAAGGTGGGAGGGATGCTTCCTAGGGCATCTGTATCATGCATCTGTCGGAAGGTGGCCTTTCAAGAATTAATACGATGGAGGAGGGAGGGTACCACACACAGGAGGGCAGAAGATGAGAATCCCCAGAGTTGGAATTTGGACATTAATTCACTATCAGGAAGCCACAGAGCACCGGCTGAGCCCTGACTCCAACCCCCTCCACTCCTCCTGCTGCTGTAAGATGGACCATGTTATTAAAGAAAATACCCCACAGGAGCCTAAACCAAACAACTCCAGGCAACACAAGTTCAGGGAACCTTTGGCTCTATCTCCAAGGCAATTGAAAAGAGCTCAAAACAGATTAAAATATGAGATGAATTCTGAAGCCTGGGAATGAGATAAAATGAATCCTGTGACTGAGGAGCCAATATGATTATTTCATTATTTGGCTAGAAAGTTAAAATGTGCAGGAAATGTCAGCTGCTTTCCCTGGGTGGAGGGAGGCAAGGGACATATGGCCATTGGGGCATATTCTTTTAATATTAAAAAACACCTTCACCCCTGACTTAGTTTTAATAAGAAAAGCTCGTTGGTAGGGCAACCTGCCCTCCTGCCAGCCCGCATGAGACCTTTCTGTGTCACACACTCCCATCCCATCCCATCCCCACAGAACACTGCCGTCTTTTGAAAAGAATACCTTCAAAATAAAATGAAATTCCACGGCCCCAGCCAAGATTGCCCCTCTTGCAGACCCTTGGAGTGCGGTGGATGATACAACCACCACCAGTCTCTTTCGCATCCTTTCACCCCTCCTTCTTGCTTGCCCCAGCTCGCCTCTCCTCCTGGGGCAATTCTGATTCTCATTCTGTTCACTGGTCATGGCTTCTAGTCTCTGTCCCTACCCCTATGTCCACCATGCATTTATTTGCTCAGATTCTCTGGGACCATTCCGCAGGCTGAATAAGTGGAGACCCCAAAACTGCTAGGGCAAGTCTGTGTCCACAAGGAAGATATTGGGATCTTATACCAGAAACTGAGGAGCAGGGAAGGCTGGGACAGGGAGGGTATAGAGCAAGTCTTCCCCGAAGAGGCAGCAAGTGACCCTATCTTAAAGGATAAAGTGACTTTGGTTACTCAGGGAAGGTATAGGGAAGATCAGGCAGAAGCAGAAAGGCAAGCAAATGTCCATGCCAGGAAATGGCGCCCACCCCCAGGAGACACTCAAGAGACACATTTGGCTGGCTTAAAGAGGCCATTTGGGAGGAAAGCAAGAGAGCTAATGAGGAATGTGAAGATTGGATGGTGTGGTGGTTAATCTGACTGTCAGCTTGATTGGATTGAGAGTTACCCATGGGAGTGTCTGTGAGGGCATTTCCAGAGATAACTGGATCACAGGGCTCTGACGTAATCAACAGATTAATTTCTTGATGGGTTCCTATGTGATGGCATTATGGGAAAGTGGTAAATGGAGGAAATTGAGCCACTGGAGGAAGCAGGTCACCGAGGAGTATGCTCGGGCTGTATCTCGCCCTGGTCCCTTACTGTATCCCCCTTTCTCAGCTCCCTGTCCAAGACACTCCCACTTCCATTGCATCCTGCCCAACTGCATCCAAGCTATGATGGACTGGACCCTCTGAGACACAGAGTCAAATAAATATTTCCTCCCTTAAGGTGTTTCTATCAGGTAGTGTGTCATAGTGAAGAGAAAATAACCGATACATCTAGATAAGGACTTTCATGTTTTTATTTTCCAAGTAAGTACTACACCAAATGGTCCAAACTCAAAAGACACAAAAGGATGCATGGTGGAAAGTCAGCGCTGGGAGCATAGCTCCATAGAAGGAGCTTTAACTAGCATGCCCAAAATCTGAGGGTCAATCCTCAGCACCACACATACAAAACAAAACAAGACAAAGCACCACTTTCCAAACCTTGTCTCCATTTCAAAGACAACAAATGCCACCTGTGTTTTCTGTATCTTTTCAGAGATGATTTTACACATATATAAGTAAATACATAAAAGTGGAAGCACACGATGTACAGTTATCTGCCCCTTTCCCATTTCCTTATCTGTACCATATAGCCTTGTAGTTCTCAAAGTGGCACGTGCATGAAAACTATCAAGTCAGCTTGCTAAAACACATATAGTAAGGACCTACCCCACAATATGAGCCAGAAGGTCTGCGGTCAGTCTTGAGAATGTGCATTCCCCAAAAGATCCCATGGTTCTGGGTCAGGGACCACACTGTGAGAGCCACTAGCACCAATGATGCCTCACAGATCTAAAAAAACTCACATTTCTCCATCCTCAGGCTTGTGTAGCACTCTGCCACCAGCCCTCCATTTCAGGGGTTTCCAGCAGTTCACTATTTCAAACAGTCTCATCAATATCATGTGTACACAAGATCTAAACAGGGGCAATGCAAAGAGACATGCTAACATGGAAGGGGAAAATCTCATGGGGCTGTGCCCCTGGACAAAAAAACTATAGGTAACTAAGGAATGCTGAGAGTGGGAGAAATAGTCTTCCCCAGAGAAGACTTCCTAGTCAGTTATTCAATACAAGTGGTCAGCCCTTAAGTCATATATATACAAGCAACATTATGATAGATAGATAGATAGATAGATAGATAGATAGATAGATAGATAGATAGATAATCAATGATTAAAGAAATGGAAGCCATAGCTTTAAAAGAGAGCAAGGAGAGATACATAGGAAGGATTGGAGGAAAGAGAGGGAAGGGAGAAATGATATAATTATATTTTAATTTCAAAAAATAGAAAATTTAAAAACTAGGCCATAATAACAAAAGCTGGACATGAGTAGTATTAGGGTCAAAAAAGGAACTAGGAATAGGAGAAAAGTGAAGGCGATTTTTCAGAAGAAGGCAGGACTGGTGAGCTCATGAGAAGGACAGACAGAGTATCCTACCATCCCTGGGAAAGACTGCTTGCTGGACAGAGTCCCTGACACAGGCTCAGTGCCTCTTCATGAGACGAGAAGAGAACACACCCTTTACTGAGATGAAATACTTGAAAAAAGCATCTTAGGAAGAGTTTATTCTTGCTCACAGTTTGGAGGTATTCTTCCAGCGTGGTGGGGATGCACAGCGGCAGAACATCAGACGGCTGGACATGTTGTATGCCCAGCGAGGAGCAGAGAGAGATACATGCTGATGTAGCATTTACACTCTCCTTTTATGGCACTCAGGACCCACCCATGAAATAAGGGTATCTAGATTCAGAGTGGGTCTTCCTTGCCCAGTTAAACCTTTCTCAAAACACCCTCATAGAGACAGCCAGAGATGGATTTCCGTGGTGAGTCTAAATCCAGTCAAGTGGACAATTAAGGTTAGCCATCATATGCTTGACCCTTATACCATTCTAAAAGTGCTCCTTTGTTGGTACTTTCTTGAGCCAGCCTCCCCAGGTCACCAGCTGCCATTTGTAATTTTCCAGAAAGGTAAATGAATGACACCTACGGGGAAGGCTCGCTACAGATCAAGGTTCATTTTAAACGAACAGGGAAAAGATGGACTTAATGTGCTCAGACAACCCAGAATCATCCAAAACAGAAAAAAAAAAACATGGTGTGTATGTGTCCAAACCAAATCAAAGTAAATAATAAAACCATTATACAAGAAGTAGTAGAAGAAAAATCTGAGATAGCATTTGTAATAGTCTTGCAGTGGGAAAAACTATTAAAACCTGGCCTAAACCTAAATAACATTTTTAAGAAAAGACTCCATATGATTTAATACTATTTTTAATTCTTTTTTTAAAGATATATTTATTTATTATGTATACAATGTTGTGTTTTGCACGTACACCTGCACACCAGAAGAGGGTAACAGATTGTTGTGAGATGGCTGTGAGCTACCATGTGGTTGCTGGGAATTGAACTCAGGACCTCTGGAAGAGCAGCCAGTGCTCTTAACCTCTGAGCCATCTCTCCAGCCCCTTTTAATTCCTTTTTAGAGATTTATTTATTTATTTTACAGATATGAGTGCTCTATCTGCATGTACACTTGCATGCCAGAAGAGGGTTCCAGTATAGATTCCAGTATAGATGGTTGCGAGCCACCATGTGGTTGCTGGGAATTGAACTCAGGACCTCTGGAAAAGAAGACTTAACCACCAAGCTTTCTTTCCAGGCCCCTGACTTAATATTATAAATTATCCAATACTGGAAAATAAAATAAACTGAAGTAATAAATGATAAAATAGGAAAAACTATATGCTACAAAATATGGTATACATAGGGCTAATTCTTTCGGGGAATAAATAATACACATGTGTAAGCAAGTCCATAAAAAAATGCCAACAAGCTAACAGAAAGACATAAAATAGAGAAGAAACTGTCAGTCCCCAAACAGAAAATACATATACATTTTCAATATTTGAAATAAAGCGCACACTCACATAATACAAGAAATGCAAATTAAGACTACAGTGAGGGCTAGAGACAGATGTAGCCCTGCTTGGCTAGCATTCCTGAGACCTTGGATTCCATTCATAGCTGTGGATAAAATCAAAACATAAAACTAGACTGAGATGCAGTTTTTCATATATCAGGCTGACAATTGTCAGTAAGTTAAAAAAAATGCATGTGTTTACTGAACCAGAGTAAGTATAACTATTTTCATGTATGATTGGTAGGAAGTTTAAAATGGTACCACTACCCATATATAAAAGATAACATACATGCACATACATGTAAATTAGCATGGCTTTCTGGGAAGGACATGTGGTAATGGTGCCAGAGATGGATTCCAATAGAAGACCCACATGACCACTGTCCATGCACAGAAGTGAAAAAAAAAAAAAGACTTTATAAAGTTTCCTTATTTTCTGTCTCTCTGTCTCTCTCTCTGTCTCTCTCTCTCTCTCTCTCTCTCTCTCGTGTGTGTGTGTGTGTGTGTTCTTATGTCTAGCCTTCTACAGAGTAACTCATTAAGCCATGAATCCTTAATAGATTTTTCCAGCTCAAAGTTCCAAACACTTCCATAATCCTCCCCCAAACCCATGTCAAGTCCATCACAACAACACTCCACTTTTGGTACCAATTTCTGTCCTAGTTCTCTTTTCCACTGCTGTAGTAAAAGCATCTCAGGAGAGGTTTATTTTATCTTCCCAGTCACAGTCCATCATCAAGGAAGCCGAGTAGGCAGGATCTTGAAGCAGAGAGCAAAATCCTAGTTACCGGCTTGCTCCCAGCCTCATGTTCAGCTTTCCTTTTGCTATCGCCCACCTGCCTAAGGTTGTTACTGCCCACAGCATGCTGGGCCTTTGTGGGTCAATTAGCAATCAAGAGCCTGTGCCACAGACAGGCCCACATAGATAGAGGCAGCTACTGCTGGGTCTTCTCCTTCCTGGGGCGTCAAACTGAGAAGCAGGGGTAGCCATCACACACGGTCAGCACGTGTACAGGGGTGTACCAGCAACTTTATTTGCCTCTTGAGCTGCTAAATCATACTCAACAGCTGAATCGAAAGTTTAATACTCTCTGATACGGCATTACATGTATATTGAACAAGCTGGGCATGATGGAACATGCCTGCAATCTCAGCATTAGGGAGCCCGACCCAGGCATATCTCTGTGCGTCTTCTAGCGAGTTCCAAGCCAGCTAGAGCTACATAATGAAACCCTGTCTCAAAACAAAAACAAGGGGGGAAAAGTGTAGTGAAAAAATAAGATACTTACATTACGAATAGGGAGAAGGTAAAAAGGTTTTAACATTTCACTCAAATTTGTCAATGATTACATCAGTAAACGATGAAAAGCTAAATATACATGAGTGGTAGATAGAGGAACCACTAAGGAAAAAAAAACTACACAAAAAAAAAAATAAACAAAAACAAAGAAACTAGTGCAGGGCCTGCAGAATGAACTAGTGGGAAAGGCATTTGCTGTTGAGCCTGACGCCCTCGAGCTACAACCTTGGAGCCCACATGGTAGAAGGAGAGAAATGATCCCTGAAAGTTGTCCTCTGGCAGCAACCATGCCATGCCTCCCAAAAAATAATTAAATGTAATAAAATATTTTAGAAGAAAAAAAACTGTAGTCAAAGTGGAATTTTTAAAAATGTTTAGATCATCCACAAAAAGTAGAGGAAAAATAAAATTACAAACACAGAAAGTAGAAATCAAAACAGAGGCAAATTTACATACATTAGCCCTAACCTGTCAATGATTATATAGAATGTAAATGATTTAAAGATACTAATTTGAGAGCTCCACAAGGAGAGCATCAGAACCAAAAAATCTGGGCACAGGGGTCTTTTCTGAGACTGATATTCCAACCAAGGACCATTCATGGAGATAACCTAGAACCCCTATACAGATGTAGCCCATGGCAGCTCAGTGTCCAAGTGGAGTCCATAGTAATGGGAACAGGGACTGTCTCTGACATGAACTATTGGCCTGCTCTTTGATCCCCTGACGGGGGGAGCAGCCTTACCAGGCCACAGAGAAAGACAATGCAGCCAGTCCTGATGAGACCTGATAGACTAGGATCAGAAGAAAGGAGAAGAAGGCCTCCCCTATCAGTGGACTTGGAGAGGGGCATGCATGGAAAAGTGGGAGGGAGGGTGGTTTTGGGAGGGGAAGAAGGAGGGATCCACAGGGGGGATACAAAGTAAATAAAGTGTAATTAATAAAAATTAAAATAAAAAATATTTTTAAAAGATACTAATTTGAAAACGTGACCCTCTATCTTGACTTTAAGAAACTCACTTAAATATGATGTAGGCAGGCTGAAAGGAGGAGGATGAAAAAATTTCAAAGGAATGCTGGAGTAATTACACCAGTATGAGATAAAGTGAATTTCGGAGCAAAGAAAATTGCTAGAGATACAGAGAGATGCTATATAATAATAATAAAAGGGCCAATCCACAAGAAGACAAAGCAATCTTAAGTTTGCATGCACCAAAAAATAGAGCTGTAAAACATGTAAAGCAAAGCTGACAGAATGAAAGAAGAAACAGACAAATCCGCAGTTAAGAACATCAACACTCATCTCAACAATTAATCACACAACTACATAATCAGCAAAGATATAAAATAACTCAGCAACACACCCACCAACACAATTAAACTGCTACAAGGTGAATGCCTGACCTAACAACAACACAGGACCCAGTGTTCTTCAGTACCCAAAGAACACGTACCAAGACCATATTTTGGTCATAAACCAACCTTAACCTGTGGAAAGAACTGAAATCATACAGACTATGTTTTTCAGTCTTCATGGAAAGAGCCAACCAGAAAGCAGTAACATCAAGATAACAGGGAAATCTCCACACACTTACACGCAAACATCTAAATAGTCCCTGGGTGTCAAGTCAGAATTTGACATTCTTTAACGGCTAAATGATTAAACTATATGAGACAGATCCACACTGATGATACTGTTGCATGTTTTCAACCTAAATGAACCTTCAGGAAGTCTGCTGAATAGAAATTTTTTTTTCTACCCAGCAGTGGAGGCACATATGAGGTAGGCAGATATCTGAGTTCAAGGCCACCCTGGTCTACAGATTGAGTTCCAGAATAGCCAGGGTCACACAGAGAAACCCTATGTCAGGGAGGGAGGGAGGGAGGGAGGGAGGGAAGGAAGGAAGGAAGGAAGGAAGGAAGGAAGGAAGGAAGGAAGGAAGGAAGGAAGGAAGGAAGGAAGG
>NW_026596040.1:36276739-36321225 GCF_907164565.1 Psammomys obesus | reverse complement strand
AGGAAGGAAGGAAGGAAGGAAGGAAGGAAGGAAGGAAGGAAGGAAGGGAAAAGAGGAAAAAAAGAAAGAGATGGATAGGAAGGGAAGGAAGGAAGGGTGGGAAGGAAGAAAGTTCCTTTTTATGAAATATATATAATTATATTTGTCAAACACTCTTGAAAATACAAAATCATAGACATAAAAAATAAAGCTGTTGGAGGAGAGTCATGTGCACTATGTTTTCAGATGCTGATTTTAGTCCTGAGATCTGGTTACCGCCCTGCCACAGGCATTGTTATGAATTCTGAACCATATCTTGTATCCAGTGCTTTCCAATTATCCCTGATTTGCTAATAAAGTTGCTGACCACCTGGGCTGGGCAGAAAGGTAAACGGAGTGAAGGTTCCTGAGTTTTGGGGTCACAGGAGTACCACAAGGAGAGGAAAAGGAGGAGGTTGTCAGGAGCACTTTGCCAAGATAATCTTGCTCTGAGGACTGGCATGGTGAAGCAGAAGCAGCCCAAATGGAACTTTGTCCAAGTATTTGGGATTTGGGATGGGAAGCAGACAAGATAGCTTAGAGGGTTGATATCTGCCCAGCTCTAGTGCTTTAAGGCTTGTTATAAATCTAACACGTTTCTGTGTCTTTTATTTGGAAAATAGCTAGTTTACGAATAACTGCTGCTGTAATAATTTCCTGTATTAATATATAAAAATAATTCATTTTACATGGAATAGTGGCTTCCAGGTGGCAGTTAAGCAAGAGTGTAGCTATCAAAGAGGGGCAGGAAGGAGCCAGCCACTCAGTGTTGGTATGGCAGTTCCTGACTATCAACTTACACATTCAGTATCAGCCAAACTTCACATTTGTACGTTTAATCTTTTAAACTTACTGGTATCTGCTATATAATAATCTTGAGGTGCTGGGTGGCCGTTCACCGCTGGAATGGACAGCAACACAAACAGCAGGGAAACAATCAACCCCATGAGGTGGGCTGTGTTGCCAAGCTGAGACGGCTATAGGCCAGGTGTACTAAATGCACTGTCAACCCACAGTATCTTCAACTTACAGGGAAGTTACCAGGATGTAACAGCATCAATGTGCATCCTGACTGTGATATCGTACTAGAGTTTTACAAACTCTTACCATCAATGGAAACTGGGATAAGCATACTCAGAATACCTCTTTATTATTTTTCCACAACTACCTAAAAAAACAAAAAAAACATGAAGCTTGCCTTTTAAAAAATACAAAATCCTTCTGAGAAATGTTGATCAAGGAAAACAGTGCACATGTATGTACACACACACACATACATGCATGCATGCTTACACACATATACATCTCCTGGCAAGTAGCTCCAATAACCACAAGTAGGTTTGCCCTGATTTCAGAAGAGCCTCATCCAGTCCTGGGAATCCAGTGTAAATGCATCTGGGTCCTTCTTTCAGTCTTTTGAGCCTCTTCTACAAGTGCTGAGTTTGTGATAGAAATCCAAACCCAGTAGAAGGGAAAGGCAGGCATGTGGCAGAAGTGATCCATGCTGCATTTGGGGAGACCCAGAAGGCCCTGCTATTAAACATAGAAGGGGTTTTATGCAGGGTGTGGTCTGAGCATGATTTTCTGAGGTGAAAGGCTCTCTCTCACGAGCCTACTGGTATTTGATGACCTCATTTAAAAACCTCGTGCCCACCACCTCTTCACTTACAGAAAGGGAAACTGAAGACCAGTTATTATCCAGTTAGTAGCAAAGTTTAAACCAGATCTCAAATTCACTTTCTTCTACCAGCTTTGTGACATTCTTCCTTTGACTTGGCTTAAGAATCTGGTGTCACAGAGGGACTGAGAGGGGCAAGAACTCCACAAGAAGACCAACAGAGTCAACTAACCAAGAACAAAGGGGGCTCATAACCACCAGCCAAAGAGTAACCATGGACTTGACCTAGGACCTCAGCATATTGTAACTGATAAGCAGCTTGGTCTTCATGAGGGTCCGCTAGTAATTAGAGTATGAGCTGTCTCTGACATGGACTCTGTTGCCTGCTTTTGTATCACTTTCTGCTAGCTGGGCTACCTTGCTGGGCCTCAGTGGAAGAGGCTGTGCTTAGTCCTGATGCAACTTGATGTGTTAGGGTAGGTTGTGGGAGGAGGCTCTCCTGAGGAGGATAGAGGAGAAAGGGGGAAGTGGGTAGGAGGGCAGGACCAGGAGGAGAGAAGAAAGGGAGCTGCAATAGGGATGTAAAGTGAATAAATAGGTATAAATAAATAAATAAATAAATAAATAAATAAGTTAAATATAGTCAGGACAATAATAGTAGTTTTAAATTATATTAAATTATAAATATTATAAACATACACAAATATTAAGGTAGGTAATAAAATTTATTGAGAAACAAAGAACCTGATAACATGCAGGGCAAACAGAATGGCAAAGCTGGGGATGAGGACCTCTACTTCCATGGTGTTCCCAAGGAAGGTCAGAGAAGGAATACAGCCAGGGCCCAAATTAACAGGAGCACAGACACACACTAAGTTAATGAGCAAAAGCCTCCCCTGGAGATACTGAAGTGTCTAGTATGGCAGCTGTCATCATTCCTCAGGCATACAAATAGGTGGTAATGAGTAGTAGGAACGTGAGAGTGTATCTTACCTGGAAGACAGGCCATTGAATGTCACTGTTTCCCAGAGGTGTTTCCATCTGCCCTCTCCCTTTCTTTGTTCAGATCCGTGGCTTCATCTACCAAGTGCTTAGTCACATGAATGCCAACTGAGACCTTCTTGAGTGCCGAGAACACAAGGGTGTAGATACATAGACAGCCCCTGCCTTGTCGAGGGCTGAACACCAAGATGTCATAACATTCTAATCTCAAGCTTTTCTGTCGCCTGGATCCGACTGTTCCTGTCCACCTCCCATCTTCCTCAGAACTGTTGTCCCAAACATTGCCACCACCACACATCTCTCCTCCAACACTCACTGGCTTACCTGCCGGCAGACTGAAGATCATAGCCACTGGGTATGTGGGGAAGGACTCTAACTGGCCTCCCTGCCGTGACACCCTCCAGTCTGTAGATCACCTGCTGCCAGAGTGCCCTGGTTTGAATATGAAGTGTTCTCCACAGACCCGCGTGTAAACACAGACTCTAATGGCAAGGTTTGGGGAGGTTGTGGAAACTTTTGGACATGGCACTTTGCTGGTGACAGACACTGTAGGGCTGAAGGGGCAGGACTTGTAGAAATAACCTTCTCTGTCCTTCCCCAAATGTATCTTTCCCTGTCTGTCCTTCCCACCCCTTTCCTCATTGCAGACATGACACACTATTACAGTGAAAATAAACATTAGGGTCAATACAGCAAGGTCCAGGGCAGGATGTAGGAGGTACTGGACAACAAAGCTCACCTCTGCAGGCTCCAGATCATTCCCAAGAAGCCCCAGTGAGGAGCACACACAAGGCTCCTTTGCCCTTTCCCCAGTATACTCAACTCCATAAGTAGTTATGCCTTCATGTATATTCTTGCATCTGCAACAGACTGAACTATGGGTAAGAGCAGCTTCTAAGAAAGCCTCCACCCATTCCATCACCCAGACCACCTGAGAGATCTGCAAGAGGAACAGAAATGCAGACTAGAATTTGTAAGTCCAGATATCACAGGCAGCCCTTTGTCATTTCCCCCTTGGCTTGATGTTCTCCTCATTCTAGAGGGTATACTTAACCTTCTGATTTTGCTTTCTCAACAGCTAGAATTCTTTTTGGTTGCTAAAATAAGCCTGATTACTTGCTCACATCAGATGTGTCTAGTATGGATTCTTCTCCTTTGGGAATCACAAGAGCCAAGACTACTGATTGAAGAAATGCTGGAGAAGGCATCTCTCCCCATCCACATGATAAACAGCATCTCACATCCCCTGCCTTGGCCACCATGATGGACCATATCCCTGAACTAGGAGACAGAATGGATCTTTCCTCCCATAAACTGTTTTTTGTCGGGTATTAGTAATCAGAGTTTTTGGCTATTTTATTGGGATCCAACCACCCTTCTCCACCTCAATCCCTTCCAACCCCCCAACACTAGGTAGGAGAGAAGGAAGGATACAAAGGGAAGAGGGCGCAGATATCTTTAGACTACCTCCTGATGTCTAGGGACTTCAAGTTCCTGGGGGCAAGTCCAGTCTTCATTATCAGGATATTTCCAACCAGCAATACAGCAAACAGCAAATGGCAATCACCAAACAGCAAAGGCAGCAGCAGCAGGGGGAAGCAAGAGCCACCAGAACTCCTCTGGGGCTCTGGCATTATATACCCTCTCAAGAGTTCCCAGAGTTAAACTAGCTTCAGCTGGCAAAATTACGCCCCTGCCAGAGCATGAAACAAATCATAGCTGCTGCCATCAATATGAAGAAGCCCTATATCCACACCTGGGACTGAAACAAAAACAATACCAAAATAACTGGGTTTTTTTTTTTTGGGGGGGGGGGGAGTTTGAGACAGGGTTTTTCTGTGTAGCCTTAGCTGTTCTGGACCAGGCTGGCCTCAAACTCAGAGATCCGCCTGCTTCTGCCTCCCAGAGTACTGGAATTACAGACATGTGCCACCACTCCCGGCTCAAAACTAGGTTTTTAAAGAAACCAAAATTCCCACTACAGGTACTCTATCAGAGTAATGAGAAAACTGAGCAGCACCCAGAGTGAAGTTTCATGACTGACTGTATCACTTTCCCGGTGAGCAGCTTTCCTGGAGGGACAATGAACTCTAAAAACAGGCATGTCTCCCAACATTTTCCTGACTTCTCTATAATTAACTAGTTCTGACCAGTATATGAGAACAGAACTGTTTAACTCTAGGCTAAAGGAATAAACAGCCAATGTGCCATCACCACCTTTATCTTTCTTCCACCATAATCTGTAGGGTACATTTTAGCAAGAAATTAAACCTCCTTCAGGATTATGTCATAAACCTTTGAGGCAATGTGGGAAGAGGTTATCTATTAGATAGCATTGATTAACTAATATTACTGTTCAAAGGATTTCCATTGGCCTCCATATAGCCAAGTTCAAAGCTTTATAGCCTGACCATTCTCTGGTTGGCCCTATCTCTTAACCCTTCCCTAAGCATACCCTGTCAATAACCACAATTCACCCATATCTTCAGGCCTTGGAAGAGCCATAACCTCTCCTACCTGAGGGTCATCCTCATCTGAGATGCCCTTATCCCCTCTGCCATCTGCTTAGCAGACAGCTGCTTACCTCTTTGATACCCAGATCAAATGTCTCCAACCCTACTTTCCCTGCTCTAGTTTGGCCCCTCCTACTGGCCACTGGAGCACCATCTACAGCTCTGGAGAGCCCTGTTTACATTGTTGTTCAGTTTCACTTTTCTGTGTTGCCCACTGGACTGCAAACTCCATGTGAGCAAGAGTCTACTTCAGTATCTAGGAAACTGTCAGGGGTATTTAATGACTGCACAAATAGATCCCACTCTATAATCTTTGAGGAAGGCTGGGTCTCGAAGAGACAGGATTCATGGAACATTTAGAAAAGACGTGACTTGAGGTAAGAAAGAAAGCACCCAGCACAACCCTTGGAGCCTGCAGGCTGTCTGGCCAACTCTATCAGTTGCATGTCCCTGAACAAAGCAGTCCAGGGCCTTCTCCATCTCTAGAACTCCTGTCAGTGTCAAATGATAGAAGCCTCCTGAGTTCTTGGGTCCTTTCCATGGAGCCTTTGTTTAACCAAAATTCTAATAAGGTATTTCCCAACTAAGAATTGGCCTCCCTGGCCATTCTACTTTAACACAGGATTATGGATCCTATGTTAAAGGGTGAAAGGGTGCTGCTGGGTTGACTTTGGGCACATTACAGGCAGCAAATAGACATGGGGTTAGTAGCATGGGGCTCTTGAGAAATACGTCTTTCCTGTCCTCTCCCATCACACAGCAGAGGTAAGAACTGTCAGAACAGCTGGATTCCAGCAGACAGCAGGGAGGCGGCCCGCTAGAAAAGACAGTTAATAGTTTGATATCCTGAGGGTGGGACCCGAGCTCCCAGGTCTTCATTCTTCATCCCTCATCCCTCATTCCATAGCTTCTTTTATGTGGTGTTTCTGGGCAAGACAATGAGCAGACTGCCTGGAATGTTATAGGCCAGCTTGGCCAATCCATGCCAAAAATGCAGCAAAGCAGGCTGGGAGGAAGCTGGATGGATACTGGAGCCTCTTTAATTTCCTCTTCTGTTCTATTCTGTCAGCTTGCCCCAGCCTGCTCCCTTGTCTTCTGGCCCTCGGGCTCTAAAGCCAAGGCTGCTCCTTTTCCTTTCCTCTCCTTTGCAGCTACATCTGGTAAGCACCAGCCCTGCCTCCAGCACCAAAAAGTCCTAAAACCTCAATCACACCCAAACTTGAAAGGCAGAGAAGAAAGAGTAGGTGGGCTTCTCCATCTCTCCCTTTGCTCTCTAAACTGGAGTCAGGGCCCAAAAGGAAGCAAAAAATGGGAGAGGTGGGAGGTAGGAAGTGGGAGAGAAGCCCTCAGTTCCCTGCTCCCCCCAGGTGAAGGCCGTCCCTGGCATGCCCCGTAACCACACAGACGCCCCATCCTCACCCAGCGTCAAGAGTGCATGGTCAGTGGTGCAATGTCAACAAATGCAGAGAAGAATTTAGATGAGGCACAAAACCAGGGGGTAAAATTCAGTCTCCAGCTGCGTGTGGTGGCTCCTGTGTAGAATCCCAGCACTGGGAAGCTGAGGTAGGATGCCACAAATTTTAGGACAGGCTAGATTACAAAGTGAGTGCCAGGCCAGCCTGGGCAACAGTTTGAGACTCTGCCTCTAAGAAAGCCAGGAACAGAGGGAAGGACAGAGGGAGAGATGGAGGGAGGGAGGGAGGAAGGGAGGAAGGGAGGGAGTGACAGAAGACAAAAGGAAGGAAAAGAGAGGGGAAAGGAAGGGGAAAAGGAGGAAAGAAGGAGGGACAACCTTTCTACAATCAGGTAAGTTGTTTAGCCGCACTGAGCCCCAATTTCTTCCCTTGAAAAGAGGACCTGTGCAAGACTGTGTAAGGACTGAGTGAGGCATGTCTCTGCTCAAGGCTTTGTGTGGTAGCAGGGCCCTCCCTAAATGCAAATGTCCTTCTGACCCTGATGACCACATGTCATCTGAAATTAACAGGCCAGGAAGCAGAAGACTAAGCCCCAGGCCCTGGTCTGCCATCATGAGCTATATAACTTTAGCAATGGTCTAGGCCCTCCACATTTTTGTGTTTTGTTCCCTGTCTTCCCGACTACCTGGTTTCCTAGTCTCTAAGGGCAGTATTCCTAAACTGCAGTGGGCAGCAGAGTCACCCTGATTGCTATGAGTGTGTGTCTGGGGACAGGGTTGACTCCCTCCCAGAGCCTGGACATCAGTGGTGTTGGGAAGGTACATACTGAGTTCCAGGTGATGCTGCTGGCTCCGGGAGCTCTGGGGTAGGCCCGGGGGGCGGGGGGAGCCTAAGAATCTTAGCTCAAATGACTTCATGGCTATTTTAATGCAACCAGGTGGATCTGTTAGTGACCAACGCCTGTTTAATATGCTCTGCTGGTGGTTGTTTGTGTTCTAACTACAATAATGTCTTAAGCCAACGACATCTACAGCAGAGAAAACAGTCTCAAGGAAGGGGTTTCCCAGGCTTTTCTGGCCGTTCAGCTCCAGTAGGGGTTACCTAAAAGGCAGATCTTCAGAAAACTCCAGCTTCCCCTGTGACTCAGAAATGCTTGGCTAATTATCATGCAGGGGCAGGATGTCTGAGGAGGAGAGGCCCCCCGGCTTCCTGAAATCTGCCCAAGGCCAGGCCCCACTGCTGGAAGGAGAGCTGTCAGTCATCTGATGGCATTCTCCGTTCCACCAACGGTGTCGGGGCCCTGGAGAGAAGCCTCCTGCTGAGAGTGGGCAGCAGGGCCCACAGCCTGCACCCTGGAGGCTGTCGCTCCGCAGCTGGGGTGCATCGCCCCGCTTAGTTTCTCTCCCTGCCTTTGTGTCATCATCAGACCTGTCCAGCCAGGTGGCCAGGCTCTGTAAAGGCTGCTGTCATTCTACTACTGCTCTGGGCTTTGCCTCAGGGAAGAGAGCTGGCCTGCCCATCAATTACAAAATAATGACACCCTCCTCCACCGCCTCTCACCAGACCCCCACCAAATAGTACCTCCTGCCTTGGTGAACTGGAGCCTGGAGAAGGCAGCTTTTATCATGTTCTAACACCTCTTCACACGTAAAGTGGTCTACACATTCCTGATGGAGAACCGGGAGTCTTTAGGGGAAGGTCCAGGCAGGACCCAGAGGCTGACACCAGCCTGGGATCAAGTGCTCAGAGACTCATTCTGGATCTCCATCAGCCTCTGCCAGGCTACTGGGGAGTGGCTGCCGTGAGCAAGCTCACTCTAGAGCATAAGCCTCTTGAGTTTGTTCTGGGTTCACACTGCAGCCATTTGGTAAAAGTCTCTTCAGAGGGATGAAGAGAGGGTGCCACAAATTAAGAATGCTGTTCTCCCAGAGGACTCAAGTCCTGTTCCCAGCACTCACTTCACACAGCTCACAACCACCTGCAACTACAGCCTGTGAGGGCACCTTAGTGCATTTACTCATTTCCACACACAGACACACCTATATATACATAAATCAAAATTTAAAAATTATTAAAAAGAAAAAACAATTTACTTAAGTCTGGGGATCATGTCATATGCTGGAGATCTGAACATAAACATGATGCGGCCCCAAAAGTTCTGGTCTAAGAAGGGGAGATAACCACCAAAGTGATTCCCGGGTACAACATGGGAGTTGAGTATGAAATGCTGGAAGAGCGGTTTAATTCTGCTGGGCTAGTATGGTGGCACAGGAAAGCATGGAGAGGGAGTGATATATGAACTGGTCCTAAAATACTAACAGAGAAAACAGTCAAGGCAGGAGTACATTTCAGGATCTTTAACACATGCTAAGGCCCAAACTCTACCCAGTCAGAACAAATACTGGTTAAACACAGCGGGTTTAACCTTATTAGAACACCTGTTTTTAAGAATTAAGTATAGACACACATGAATGAGAAGAGGTAGAAAGGAGACTATGGGCAACTTAATTTTAGAAGCTGGCAAACAGATAGACAAGTGATGAATGACTCGGGACTCATGAAAACCCAAATTCTACGAGGGCAACAGTACTGACCCCTCCCTCATGCAGAGAGGGAGAGAGGAGAGGTGAGCCAGGATAGTTGGCTGCTTGTCTGTTTAGGCAGCAATTTAGAGCTCCTCTCTCTAGCAGAGAATGGTCCTTTGCCCTGAATCAGCAGATGATGGGGTTTATTCCTTGAAAGAATTAAATAAATGCTTCCTGGAGTAGGAGACGCCAGGCAGAAGTGAGGGTGTATCCACAATGCCAAAAGACAGGAGGACTAAGGAACATTCAAACATCTGTGTGCATTGTGCTTCAGAGACCTGGTGCTGACCCATCGGCCTTTCAGGGCTAGTGCATACTATCCAGGAAGGAGATCAGATGAGCTTCCTCCAAGGTCCCCACTCAACTAAAAAGACATACTTCATCATGCTGACAATGAAGACTCCTAGAGATGAAAGGCCAAGAGGTCATCCTTTCATCATATGATGTAAAGTGAATACAAGTATATTTTCAACATACACCTAAGAAAGTACCTGAATCCAAAATACACAGACAGCTCCTAAAACACAATGATAAGATGGATGGAGAAATGGCTCGGCTGCTAAGGGTTAGGCTCACACCAAAACAAAAAAGTCAGTGATAAGAAAACAATGAATTTAGAAATAACTAAAATAACTGAACAGACATTTCCCCAAAAAGAGATACAGGTAGCAAAGACTGTATGAAATGATGTTCAACATGATTTGTCACTAGGAAACTGAGTTAAAGCAAAAGGCTGGCAACGCATCTGTTAAACTGACTCAGCCCCCCAATCTGACAATACCAACTCTGTCAAGGACATGGAGCAAAGAGCTCTTCCTCACTGCCAGCGACGGTTCAGAGTAGCGCAGTCACTTTGGAAGTCAATCTTTTTAAACACACTATAAACAGTTTTCTCAAATCAGCCGACTGACACTTGACGGTGTCAGTCAAGTGACATGAAAACTTATACTCACAGAACCCCCATGTGTGAATTTTATAGTGGATTTAGTCAAAGTTTCCAAAAATTAGAGACAACCAAGAAATCCTTTGATAGGTAAATGGTTAAAAAAAAAATTCAGTACATCCATCTAAGGAAATACGATTCAGCAACAAGAAATGACCTTTACGCCTGAAGAAATTATAGACAAATCATAAGTATACACTGAGAACTACCAGAAACTAATCTGAAGGGCTATACACTGCATGGTTCTGATTATATCACAGTTCAGAAAAGATAAAGCCATAGTGACTGTAACGCAACATTAACCAAGGGTGCCGGAGATGGGAGGAGGAAGATTCAGTGGATCCAGGGCATATTTAAGGTGATAAGGAAACTATTTTGTCTGTAATTGTAATGGTAGATGAAAGACCTTGGCATACGTCAAACCTTATAGAGCTTCTTGTGGGTGGAGTAAGCCCTAATGTAAGAAAAACAATTAAATCATCTTGGAGGTAGAGTTATCCCAAGACAGAATGCAGAATGATGTTTAAAAACAAAATAAAAACAACTCAACTGCTTTTAAAATATATGAAACAAACTCATTCAAAATGCTATGGCACTAGTCTAAGAAGTTGAGTAGGGACATGCAGCTAAGATGAAGACCTGAAGCTGCCTATATGAGACCCAGTGAAGAATAAGACTTTATTGCAAAGAGAACGGGCAATGGCTTCAGAAAAGTTACAACAGAATGAGAGTTCAATGTGAAGAAGCAGAAGAGTGGTGCGTTAAAAAGAAACACAAGGCAAGTTCAACCCCAGCAGTGAGGCCACAGCAGGTGAAAACTACTGGTCTGAGCCCTCAAGAGCAGGCTGTTTGAAAAAAGAGCCCCAAACTGGAAGGAATAGCAACCAACATGTGCACAAATCCCAGTGTAGAAACACAAGAAAGCAATGCAATCCAACTTCTCTAAAAGGTCTCAGCTCCTCAGCTACTAAATTACCCAAGTGGGTAAAGCGCAGTGTGGAGACCTACAAAGCTATCTCCTGATAACAACGGACACAAAGAAGATAGGAACCTGCACAGATGTATGAAGAGAGAAAGCCAGGACCTGGAGAAGAAAGCCAGCAACATAGAAGAAAAAGTCAGAAAAATGGGTGAGAAAAATCAACAACATGGAAGAAAAATTCAGCAAAGAAGTTGCAATTTTGGAGAAAAAAATAGAAACGTTGGAAATGAAAACCTCAGTGAATCAAATTTAAAACACAATGGAAAGTGTCACCGACTGACTCAAGCAGGCAGCAGAATGAATATCAGGAATGAAAGATGTGGTTAAGGAAAGTCAATGCTTGAGGAAAATGGGGGAAAAAAAGGCATGACCAAAACAGTCAAGAATGACAAGACATAGAGACCAAAGCTGAGCATTTATGGAGCAGAAGTAGCTGAACTAAAACCTAGAAGCAGGGAGAATCTACTCAATGAAACTATAGAAGAAAACTCCCAAAAAACTCCCAAATCTGAAACAAAGAAACAGATATGCAAACATAAGAGGCACTTAGAACACCTAAACAGCCATGACCTCTTCATAGATTGTAGTCCATATATTAAAAATATAAAGCAAATAAATGATATGAAAAATAATAAGGCAAAAATGTCAACTCTCCTAGAAAAGCCAAGCATATAAGAATATCATCAATCCCTTACCAACAGCTATAAATCCAGGAAGCACAGAATGACATATTTGGTCTCTAACAGACATTGCTATATCCAGCAATATATTTTAAATATTTAAAATATTTAAAATTTAATATATTTTAAAACTGATAGAGACATAAGGACATTTCAGGGCTAACACAAGCAGAGGCAGCTCATGACCACAAAGTCAGAACCACAGAAAATACTTAGAAAAACAGTGTAAGAGAGGAATAAACATTATCAATTATGAGAGCAAAGAAAAACCAAGTGTCATTATAAGGCGTAAATGAGTAAAGGAGATCTGGGAAGAAATCTACCATGTTCAACACAGTAAAACAGCAAACTCAGCATTGATAGGGGAAGAGGAAAAGAACAAACAATATCCAACCAAACCAGAAAATGCAGCAAAATTGTAGGAATTAACCAATTTCTATCAATAAAGACCTGAAATAGAAGTGGCTTCAATTCACTGAGAAAAAGGTATGGATTGCCCAACAGGATGAGTGAACAAGATCCAACTGTTTGTTGTCTCCAAAGGATACGCCTCATTGGCAAAACCACTCACAGACTTCTATCATGGGATAAAAGTCAATTTGCCAAGCACAGCTGGCAGAGCTATCAAAATTAGTCAGAAGGGATAAGGAAGGTCACTAAATATTAATAAAGGTGCAATTCACCAGGAATATGTGACAATTAAGTGTATATTCACTGTATATCACAGCTTCCAATGCTATTAAATAAACACTAATGGGCAGAAAAGGTCACATGGGTCCTTAACACAACAGAGAGTGACTTCAACACCCCACTCTCATATTTAGCTGAAATAAAAGCCAACGAAACTTCAGAGTCAAACTACACGTAAATAAAAATTATTACAACAGTTTTTTCTATCTTATTGGGTCCTTTAAAAATAATTTTTAACATTGATTGATTGTCTGTGTGTACACAACACATCTATGCAGGTGCAAGCGTAGGCATGACGCAGGGGTTGACATCAGATGCCTGCCTCTCCTACTCCCCACCTCAATTTTTGAGACAGGGTCATCACTGAACCTGGAACCCACCCTCGGATAGGCAGGCTGTCCAGAGAGTCTCCCAGATCTGCCTGCCACTGCGGAGCTGGCTTGCAGACGGAGTTGCTTCGTTTAGTTTTCAGTAGGTTCTGGGATCTAAGCCCAGGCCTTCATGCTTGCACAGCAAGCACTTCAACGACCGAGCCATCCCCATCTCCCCAGCCCCTATGCACTGTTAAGAAAATATAAACACCAACGTTCCTCAAACTGTTCCATAAAATTGAAAGAAGAAGAACACCCCCAAACTCAGGGTACGAAGACACCTTTACCATGATACTAAAACTGGGTAAAGGCAACAAGCCAATTTTCAAGGTGACTATAGAGGTAAAAACTCTCAATAAAATTTTTGCAAACCAAAATTCAAGAATATATTCAGGAACTCATATACCACAAACAAGTTGATTACAGTCCAGGAATACAACATACAGAAATCAGTACATGTACTACAGCACATAAATACACTTAGGGCAGAGGTCACAAGATCTGCAGAAAAGGCCTTTGACAAAGTTCATCTCTTTATGATAAAAGCCCTGAAAAAAAAAATCTGTTGCTTTTTTTTTTAGCTATTTTATTTGGGTTCTTACATCTACCACCCTTCCCCACGCCCATTCCTTCCAACCCAACAATACTATGTTGATGAGAAAGAAGGTTAGAGGGGAAGGGGGTGTAGACCTCTTCAGACTACTTCCTGCTGATCATGGCCATGGGGTTTGTTGGGCCAACTCCAATCTTTGTCAGTCCAGCAAACCCCAGCTCACACCGGCAATCCGGCAATCCGGCAATCCGGCAATCTGGCAATCTGGCAATCGCAAATGAAGCAGCAGGAACCAACAATAGCAGGGAACAACAGCAACCACCACAGGCCCCCTTGGGACTCTCCCATTTATACCCTCTCAAGACTTCCCAGAATTAAACTATCAGCAGCTGGACCTGAGCCAGAGCATGAGAAGTATTATTGTTAGCTGCTGTGGACATTCTGAAGCAGCCCCATATCCCACACCTGGGATTAAAACAAAAACATATTCACATAGCATAACTAGGTTTTTTAAGAAACCAAAATTCTCACTAGAGAAACCAGGAATATAAGAAATATAGTGAAGCCTGAAAAACGGAATATATAAGAAGCCTATGGACAACATTACATTAAATGGATAAGACTACTTTCCTCTAGAATCTGGAATGAGACAAAAAATCACAACTCTCTATACTCATTTTTACGTTGGTGCTTGAAGTTTCAGCTAGAGCAATATAGCAGCAGAAAGAAATAAGAGTACAAATGAGAAATGAGAAACTTAAACTATCCCTATTTCCAGGTGACACGCTTACTTAAAACAACCTGTACTGGCTACTTTTATTTCAACTTGATACAGGTTAAAGTCATCTGAGGAGAGAACCTCAATTGAGGAAATGCCTCCAGAAGACTGGGCAGTAGGCAAGCCTGTAGGGCATTTTCCTAATTAGTGACTGATAGGGGAGGGCCCAGGCCATTATAGGTGCCATCCCTGGGCTGGTATCCTGGCTTCTATAAGAAAGCAGGCTGAGCAAGCCATGGGGAGCAGGCCAGTAAGCAGCACCCTTCCATGGCCTCTGCATCAACTCCTGCCTCCAGGTTCCTGCCTGGCTTGAGTTCCTGTCCTGACTTCCTTCAGTGATGAAGCTTATATCAAACACTAGAACTCTATCGGTATCTCTCACTCTATACAAAATCAGCTCAAAGGGTTGAAAAGCTCTGCAACATGCTTCAAAATGGCTTCCTGAAAAGGACTCCAGGAGTGCAGGGAAAACTCCAAGGACTGACAAAGAGAATTTCGTGCAATTAAAAAGCTTCTGCACAGCAAAGGAAGCGACCATCAGAACGAAAAGGCAGCTTACAGAATGGGAAAATCCTTGATAACTGACGGGGGATTAATATCTAGAATCTATAAATAACTCCTAAATTGAAATACCCAAATCCCAAATCATCCAATTAGTAAATAGGCCAATAAATTGAAGAGACAGTTTTCCTTTTTAAATTTTTAAAATTAAATATAATTATAATTACATCTTTTCTGCCCTCCCATTTTCTCTTTCCAACCCATATCATGTAATCCTCACTTGCTCCCTCTTAGATGCCTACATGGCCTTTTTCTTTAGTTGTTATTGTTAAACACACACGGGCACGAGTGCCTAACGATATAAATACAACCTGGCAACCTGCACAGTTTGTATAACGTTACTTCAGGGCTGACCATTTGGTATTGAATAATCAGTTGAGCTCATCCCTGAGAAAGATTAATTCTCCCTATCTCAGAGGTCATCAGCTGTCTGTAGTGTGTTGTCTATGGGTGGGGACACACAGACATCTAAATTGATGTTGTGCTTCTTTGGGTTTTCTTCAGGCAGCCACGTTGTGTTGTAATATCCTAGGTGAATCTTCTCTGTCACTTCTAGGAGACGTTATCTCACAGCAGACTTCCTGTGCTTTTGTCTCTCCTCTTTCCACCCCCTTTTCTGTGATGGTTCCTGAGCCTTGAATGCAACAGTTTTGTTGTAATGTATCAAATGAAGCTGGGCACCCCAAAATTGCCTATTCTCTGAATTTTGGTTATAGTTTTCTCTAATGGTCTCCGTCAATAGACAGTTTTCAGAGGAATAAATACAAAAGGCCTATATACATGAAAAAAGTTCAACACCCTTAGCCATCAAGGGGATACCAATTAAAACTGTCTTGAGATTCTATCTCATCTCAGAACAGCTATCACCAAGAAAATAAAGCCCACAGACACTGATGAAGGAAAGAGGGTCATATTCCCTGCTGGTGAGAATGTAAACCAGCACAGCCAGTATGAAAATCAACATGGAGACTCCCCAAAATACTACCTTATGATCCCAATATCACATTCCTGAGTGTACACCTGAAGGTTCCAAGTCATTACACTTGCATTCACATTTATTTCAGCTTCATAGTAGTCAGGAAATAAAACCAGCCTAGATATCTATCAACAAATTTCATGAGTAAAGAAAATGTAATACCTAAGCGTTGGTGGTTTGGTGGTATTTTTAGTTTAGTGGAATTCTGCTTCCCACATACACAATCAAATTTTATGCAGCTGCAAAGAAAAATGAAAATATGGCCTTTGAAGAAAAATTGATAGAACTGGAGATCATTATACTAAGCAAAATAAGCCAAAAGCTGAAAGACAGATATGTTTTCTCCCCGATGTGGGAGTGAGTGAATGAGTGAGTGTGAGAGGGAGAGAATATGAACGTCTTAGAAAAAGGACCACAGAGGGGAGGAAGAGGTCATGCGGGGTGGACCAGGTAGGAAAGGATAGTGAAATATGCATGCAATGAAGACAGAAAGAGCTACTATTTGGTGTGAGGAAGGGGACCCGCAAGAGATGAGGAGAAATGGGAACAAGAGTTAAAGGTTGTGAGTACAAAGTACAGTGATATACATGTATAAAAATGTTAAAATAAAACCTACTTCTTTTGTGCTAATCAAAAAGTTAATTTTGAAAAGGAAGAGAAAAGAATAAAGGAAGGAGAAAAAGGAAAGCAGAAGGAAGGAAGGAAGGAAGGAAGGAAGGAAGGAAGGAAGGAAGGAAGGAAGGAAGGAAAGAAGGAAGGAATTATATATAGTGTGTGAGATTAAAGGCCAGGGTTGGTCCATGGCACTGACTCTGGATTTCCCCCATGAGAATACAGGCTAATGATCCTCCCCTTTATACTGGAGGTGACTATCAACTAAAAGGCTGGTAGGAACAGTGATGGAAGTTGTTTCTTACTGTTGGAATAGGCAAATTATAGAATAAGCAAAGAGGCTAATTTAAGTCTGTGACAATGGATTAGAGATGGAGACTTCAGCAGAGACTCACAACAGAAGGACTCACCAATAGGAGTGTATGAAAGGATTGTGCACACACACGTACCCTTTTCTATATAACCTGAAAGTCTAGAAACAACCCAGTGACAATTAACACAGCCTGTGTCCTGATCTTTGTTACTAACATAAGTTTCTTAGAAGAACGGCTGGTTCCAGGGCAAGGAAAGAAAACATAGGAAATAAGCCCAGAGCATTTGTGGTGCTAGAGAATGAAAGTCCTGGGCATGTACGATAGAGATGACAGGGATGTTGAAAGATGGTGAAGATAGGAGCCAGTAGGCAGAGCTACTGGTGGGCAACATGGAACAAGCAAAGAATCAAACAGTATATTTTATAATCTAAACAAAAATGAGTATTCATAAGTAAACAGTAATAGAAATACCTAAATGAAAAATAAACAAGAGATTTTAAAATGAAGAAGAATGTCCCATGCACAGAAATGATAAATATTTTATGCAGATAGTACATCCTTGGGAGACAAAGCCCAACTCCCACATATTAAGTGTGGCCCATGTAAAGTGTCCTTTCAAAGACAAAATTAAGAAAAGGGAGGAAAATAAGAATAACTTTATTTATAAAAGAGGAATATGACAAGCTTTGTCTTGAGCCAGGTGATCACGGTGAAGTATATGACTGCTGAATTTTACTGACAATGTGTTACCTTGATGTAGAATAATGAAAATATCACTATGCCTCTGTGAACATCCTCCCTAAAACATATCACTCCAGTCTAGTCATGAAAAAATACGAGGTATGTTTCAACTGGGAAACAGTTAACAAAATGCATGGCCAGTACTCCCCAAAGCTGCTGTGGTCAGTGAAGTATGGGAAAACTGAGAAACTGCCACAAACCAAGAAGGATCTGAGGAGACCTGATGGCTAACCATAATATGACATCCTGCATGAAACTCTGAACTTGGGGAAAACACTAAAGAAATCTGAATTCTGAGTGAGGAGTGAGCATCTTACCCAGGGTCCTCCTTCTTGCTTAGCTTCTTTAGGTGTGCAGGTTTTAGTATGTTTATCCTATGTTTTATGTCTAAAATCCACTTATAAGTGAGTATAAACCATGTGAGTCTTTCTGCTTCTGGGATATCTCACTCAGGATGATCTTTTCTAGTTCCCACCATTTGCCTGCAAATTTCATGATTTCCTTGCTTTTAATGCTGCATAGTATTCCATTTTGTATATGTACCATTTCTGCATCCATTCCTCAGTTGAGGGACATCTAGGTTGTTTCCAGATTCTGGCTATTACGAATAAAGCTGCTATGAACATGGTTGAGCAAATGTCCTCGTTGTATACTTGAGCATATTTTGGATATATGCCTGGGAGTGGTATAGCTGGATCTTGAAGTAGCACTATTCCTAATTTTCTCATTCAGAAAAGCAAACAGGATAGACATCGGAAGAGGAAGAAAACAGGGAACAGGACAGGAGCCTACCACAGAGGGCCTCTGAAACACTCTACCCAGCAGGTATCGAAGCAGATGCTGAGTCTCATAACCAAACTTTGGGCAGAGTGCAGAGAATCTTATAAAATAAGGGGAGATAAAAAGACCTGGAGGGGACAGGAGCTCTACAAGGAAACCAACAGAACAAAATAAATAAATAAATAAATAAATAAATAAATAAATAAATAAATAAATAAATAAATAAATAAATAAATGCATCTGGGCCAAGGGGTCTTTTCTGAGACTGATACTCCAACCAAGGACCATTCATAAAAAATAACCTACAACCCCTGCTCAGATGTAGCCCATGGCAGCTCAGTCTCCAAATGGGCTCCCTAGTAAGGGGAACAGGGGCTATCTCTGACATGAACTCAGTGGCTGGTTCTTTGATCACCTCCCACTGAGGAAGGAGCAGCCTTACCAGGCCACAGAGGAAGGCAATGCAGCCATTCCTG
Organism: Psammomys obesus; assembly: GCF_907164565.1. NCBI lineage: Eukaryota > Metazoa > Chordata > Mammalia > Rodentia > Muridae > Psammomys > Psammomys obesus. The sequence continues at coordinate 36,302,617 of NW_026596040.1, read as the reverse complement.
AAAAGACCTGATAGGCTAGGGTCAGATGGAAAAGGAGGAGGACCTCCCCTATTGGTGGCCTGGGGAAGGGGCAAGAGAGGAGAAGAGGGAGGTTGGGTGGGATTGGAAGGGATAAAGGAGGGGGCTGCAGCTGGGATACAAAGTGAATAAATTATAATAAATAAAATAGATTAAAAAATCTGAATTCTGAGAAAGATTTAGTTAGCAATAACGTGTCCATATTGATTAGTGTATTGTAAAGATTAAATTAAAATCTACCAGGACTACTACATATGGAGCATTTGGGAACTAGGAAAATCACAAAAATTCTATCAAGGTGCAATCATCTAAAGTAAACTACTTTTATGGGCTGGAGAGATGGCTGAGAGGTTGAAAGCTCTTGCAAAGGAGCTGGATTCCAGCACCCATATAGGGTAACTCACAACCCTCTATATCTCCAGTTTCAGGGGTTCAACATCTGCCTCTGGCCTTCATGGGCACCTGAATTGCATGGTACATACACATGCATACATACATATATATATACTCATATACCACACATACATGTAAAATAAGTACTAAATTAATATTTAAAATAAATTGCTTTTTACAAGACCTACAACTTTCAAAGAGAAAATAATGGGCTACATACAAAAGATCAAACAGATCAAATTTTGAATAGTTTCTAAATTATCAGTGATAAACAATAAGATCTGAAAGATTTTTTTTAAAGTCTTCAAAATTATATTCTTTAAAAAGCCAGACATAATTGCACATGCCCCTTTAAATCTCAGCACTTGGGAGGCAGAGGCAAGTCGATCTCTGGTTCAAGATCAGCCTGTGCTATAGAGTTCTAGCTAGCTAGAGTTGCATATGATACCCTGTCATAGTGCACAGGGAGGTAGAGGGGATCTGGGACAGTTTGGGGGAAGGGAAGAATGTAACCAAAACATATTGTATGAAAAGTATTAAAAATAAAATAATAGTCTAAAACAAGACTTCAGGAAAATTATCACCAAACTAGAATTCCATATCCAATTAAACTATAGAGAATGATGGTAAAATAAAGAAACTTGCAGACACCTGAATAACCTGTCTCATGCACTCTTCCTTAAGAAGCTCCTGGATTGTGAATGATCTAACCTTTTGACATCGTAATACAGCATTATGCGGCCCATGAGCCACAGGTTGGACATGTCTGTGACTGGAAGATAGGAAGCCATGGGATGTAAGAAACAGGGACCCAACCTAGGAGGGATTCCAATAGCCCTACCCATGATGATGAGGGGATCGTAAGCAGGTACAATGCTGTAATCAACTCTAGGGAAAACAATGACTTTTCCAAAAAAGCATCAGCCTCGCTGATATGTTAGGTTAACTCACTTGAGAAGAGCATGTCCTTGTCACAACAAGCAAATACGTGGTGTCTAATTTTTGGAGGGGGGGTGTAATAATATATCAGGTTTTTCTAGTTTACACTGAAGTAACAAAACCATCTCAACAGGTTACCAGAAAAAAAAAAAATGTTCATTCTTACTCATGTCATCCTAAGACACACCTCTGCAAGAGCTGCGGCCACACTGAACGCTTTCTTCATTGTAAAATCTAGGCAGAAGGATCAGCCCCTCTTTGGGACATTTTCATTTTTTTATTTGTGGCTGACAAGAAAGCGTCAAGCAGACCTACTGTCTTAAGCTGCTGCTCAGGGGCAGGAGCACTCCGCTCATTCCACTGACCCTGCTAATCCCGTGGCAAAGCAGCATGTCAGTTTATTGCTCCTCCCGTAGGAATGCAAGTCACATAGCAATCGAAACGAATGTATTATGCATTCACAGGGGAGCAGGGAGTCCAAGGGAACAAAAATGCAGCTGATAAATGTGTTGTCTGTGTTACAGTGTGAGAAAAAGGATAGGAGCAAAGAATAAATTAGATTTTCACCTTTCCACTAGTGGGAAACCAATGGACAGTGCCTAAAACTGAAAAATCAAGAATTTTAAAAGGAGATGTGAGTATAAAAATTCAGGAGCAAGAAATTTAAAAATAATACCTGTAAGTTTTTCTTCGAAAGTGTCACACTTGTATACGATGTATTTTTTGTTTGTTTGTCTGCTCCATTTTGAGACAGGGCTTCACTATGTAGCTATGGCTGGCCTAGAACACACTGTGTAAACCAAGCTGGACTTGAACTCACAGAGATCTGCTTGCCTCTGCCTCCCAAGTGCTGGGATTAAATGTGTGCACCACTGCACCCACCAGGACAATGTATTTTGAGTATATTGAGAATATTCACCTACCACTACCCTTCTGTAACTCTCCACGTCCCTCCCAACTTCATGCCTTTTTCTTAACTGTTATTAAAAACTCCTTGAAGTCCAATTAGTGCTGGCCATATGAGTGAGAAATTTTTAAAGTTGCTTCCTGAGGCAAATGAGAAGAAAAACAGTATACTTTTGTAAGTTTGCAGAACATTTGCTAAAAATTACGAAAAGGTGGAACATTACAGCAAAGTGGCCATGCTATTCTTCCTACCTAACTTCTCTGTGCTACAGTGCTTTTCACTGTGTTTTTCCTAGTAAGCAGGCAGTTAAATCTCTTAAAACAATGGAAGCGAAGTCGTTGACAGCAGTTATCAGAACGTCCCTTCAGAATCCACCACTTTGTGTCACATGTCCTCAGCAATGACACTCGTTCCTACAGAAGAGAAACCTCACTATTCGTTATTCTTTATTATAATCTAAGCCACCAAAAGAGTAAGAATGAATAATGCAGAAATTGCAACAATGTAACTCAAGAGCCATACCATCAACCTTAGAGCATCACTGTTAGAGCTTTGTGGGTGCATAGCCTACAAAGAATGCACAGATCTAGCCACGAGGTTGCTCGGGATCACTGGATTAGAACCAATGAGCTACTGTCCTCGCCTGTTGGCTTTACAAACCCAGCAACTACAGATCCTGTCACAGGGTGTGGCCAGAGAAGAGATATGGCCCCATGCAGTCATCCCTACCACATAGGTGCTAGTGAAGTGGGTAGAACACGCCTGTGTGGACCTGCCAGTGACACACAGACAGACCAAGGAGAAGAAGCAACGGAGCTGGGTAGATGTCCCAGAGAAGTAACTGAAACACATGGAAGGCTCCTTAAGTGTGTCTGGCTTGCTCCTTGCTTCTCGACAGTTCACTGGTTAGCGACAGCCGGTGGGATAGACCCACGGCCCACAGCCCTACAAAGCCCCCTCAGAAGCCCTTTCCAGTTGCCCTGATTCCAGCAGGAGACGTTCTCCCCCTCCACCCCCTAGGATGCCAGCCCTTTGCCAGTCCAGCTTTCCTCTCCCACCCTCTCACCCACCAAGGCTGCAATCAGGAAGAAGGGACGCTCAGCAGTGATGGCCTCCTCTCTACTTTGAACATACTGCAGGTCCAGTCTGAGGAGGAACCTTCCCCATCCCCGCAGGGACCATCAGTGCTACAGTCAAGACTTGAGGAAAGCCCGCCCTCCCCACCAACAATGACTCTTCCTCATCGGATGTGACAGGTGAGAGACTAGATGGAGGGTGGAGCAGAGGAGAGTGCTGAGTCCACATGGGGAGAAACATACCGGCCCAACACCCAGGTGAACTTGGCCTGGGAGCCGTTCCATCCATTAACAAACACTCGCCCACCCTGGCAAGAAGCAAGCCAGCCACACCAGGCCTGCTGGAAACCACAAATCACAACTCTGCAAATATCCTGGGTTTCCTGTGCGTTGCTGAAAGAGGCCAGGATACCTGTGTGGTGTGGAAACAGCCTAAGCTGCAGAGCCCAGGTTCACCCACAGGAACCATGTTTTCAAGCCATAACTCAGAGCGTTGTGGAAAATTCCAGTCGTAGAACAGAAAGGAATGTATACAAACAGCAAGACGATGGAAGACAGTCTGGGCACAGATGTGCTGGGAGAGGGGGTAAACTGGCAACCCAGATAAATTCAGTGGCATTCTGTAAGGAAGCTAAGCCAACAACCGGAAATAATTGAAAGGAAATTCCAGGCTTTTTTTTTTTTTTTTTAATTCTATGAGTGTTATCCTCTTGCCAGCCAACAGAGCTCCCATTGCCCTTTCGCCCTCCTCAATCTCCAAACTTCTCTGGAGCCTCAAACCTCTGCCAGCTCTTTCCAATGCTGCCCAGCGCTGAGCGTGCAGCTGCTCTGAGCTCTCTCCCTTCTCAGCCTAAACTGATGTAGGAGTAATTCGTTCCAGGGGTGTAATCCAGGAAGACTTCTCAGAGTAGGAGGAAGGCTCACTGACTTCAAAGAACAAATCAGGTTGTCATAGTAGTGAAACAAAACACTGCAAAGTGAAGGCGTATCATGAGAAAAGCTCAGCAAGGACATGAAATATCATGGCACGTTCCAGAACAGCTGAGTTGCTAGGGTCGTGCTTCATAAAGGTCAGAGATGATAGGACCACAGAGCAGTCAAAGCCTAGTCGAGAGTGGATGTGGAGGCCAGAAATCTGAATGCACTATCGGTTTTTCCACAGCAAGGTGAAATGCAGCAAACAGCATTCCAGGAAGCCCTCCTGGAGGTGGCCGGGGGCCCTGTCCTTCATTTACCCAGCAAGTCAGTCTCCATCTTAACAGCCACTCAGAGCAAAGGAGGCTTTCTTTATTGCTAACCAACAGCTGAATTTGAGAACACCAGGAAACAGTCACCTGAAAGCCACCGCTTATTCCTGGCTCACTCTCAATCCCTGACAGCCCGCTGCCCTCTCCAGTGGCATTCCTGAACTTCAGGGAGCCCAAAACACAAGGCATTTGGCCTTCATGTCTCTTTGCCTGTATCATTCCTCAAACCAGAGGAACTAGTACTAAAATGAGCTGGAGAAAGAAGAGAAAACAGGTCAGGGGCTTCCCGCCACCTGAATACCACAAGCAAGGAATGTTAGCGTTATCTGAAGCAGCACCGGCTGAGTCTGGCAAATTGTGCCATTTGACCAAACAAGTGGTTTCTACCTTGCACGGTGGTCTGATTGGCTCTGCTAGCTTATTTTAGAAGCCTGCTTTCTCCTTGCAGTTGAAATCCCAGCTGCCCTTTAAAATACCTCATCTACAAAGCCACTGGCTCCCCACCTCCCTATCCGAGGTCCCTCTTCCAGACATACTCAGTACTAAACAGCCTGCTCTACCTAATAGCAGTGACACTTTGTTTCTCATCATGTCTCAGTGGGTATTCATGCCTTCTCCTGGTGAGGGGCTGGCCCTAAGACTAGAATTTTATTTGGCATTGTCACATCGGCTTTCCTGAAACACCTCCCAGAGCGCTGGGCATACAAGAAGAACAGAACGAACTGCTGCCCAGTAACTGGTTTTTCAAACTGGTTCTCTGTTTGTTTGTTTGTTTGTTTGTTTGTTTTGCCTATTTGTCTGTTTTTTAAAGAAAGCTTGTATGTCCCTTTCGCTTTTCATATTGATCGATCCATGAGACTGCCTTACTAAAATGATTTTAAAAGACCTGATTTCATTTGAACTGGCAAATACTGGTATAGAAGTCGGACATGGAAGAAGGAGATTTGTGTAACTCGGTGCATTGTACATGGAAGTCATTGGTGAATAATTGATTTAGAATAAGTGGCGATCAAAGGATTTTTTTAGACATGTACAGAGACCTTACAAAACTCTTAAAGAGTTCAAATTGTGTGTTCTTTCTCCTCTTGTTAACTGCACACACACACACACACACACACACACACACACACACACAGATTCTTTATTTTGGATTTAGTTATGCTTCTGCCCAACCCTGTCTGAGTCATTACACTTTCTAAATAATTGCCCTGCAGTCTAACCAATGTGAAGGCTTTGGCTGGGAGTGGCAAGCTAACTCTGTGGCTGATTTTGTTATGTATTCACAGCGGTGTTCAAAGCACTGAAACTCTTCGTGTGTCCCTGTTTCAGTATGCATCTGTGTCTTGTGATGTGTGCATGCATGTGCTCTGGGTTTGAGTGTCTGCCCATCTGTGGGCCTTGTAAACCCTCCAGGATTCTATCACACCCTGAATATGGCATTACTGAAGAACAGGTAGGTACTGTGGGCCTTATAGATTAAGACTTGGGGGTTTGGTCATGGATTAGACGCCTATCTAATGTGTGGCCCAGAGCCAAGCTCTTGGCTTCCATGACTCTCAGTTTTCCAGCCTTTAAGGGGTGTGTCCTCTGAAATAAGTGGATGTTCTGGACCGGTGCCTAGTGCAGGAAAACATCAGGCAACAACCAGGATGGGCAGGACTTCCTTCGAGTGTTCCCAAGGATGAACTGTGCCTCAACCTCCATGCAGGTCTTTCTCAGCCCAAACCTCAGTCCATCTGTTACTGAGGAGGCCCACTGATATGCCAGTCTCTTTCAGTGAGGACTTTCCCTAACAAACAAACAAACAAACAAATAAATATTTGGCCTAATTAAAAGAATAGCATTCAGCCATGCTCAGTAATACTCTGGGGCATTGGCAGAACCCACCAGAGGGCCTGGAACCATACAGTACTTGATATACAATTTTGGAACAAATTAATGAATTAACTATCTCTCTTGAACTTCTTTAGAATCCCTTCTCTACGTTGGGAGATGCCTTGTAGTTACTGAGCTGGTCTGAGGGTTCCTCATGAGAAAAGCTTATGCTATATTCAAGATGTCATGGCTGGCATTAGAAAAACCACAACCATCCATGTGCAGGACAGCACTGGTCCAAGGACACTTCATGAGGCAGTATCCTGGAGTGACTGTAGACACATGTGCTTCTTCTACGTTTTAATCAAAAGCAATAAGTGGTGTCGGGAAGATGGCTCCATCTTTGAAGTACCTGTTGTGCAAGAATGAGGACTGAGGGCTGGGGACCTGGCTCGGCCTTTAAGAGCATTAGTTGGGCCTGCAGAGGACCTGGGATCTGTTTCCAGCACCTACGTGGATGGCTCACAACTATCTCTCTGTAACTCCAGTTCCACATACATGCAGGCAAGCATTCAAACACATAAAATAAGAATAAGTGAGTATTTAATATTTAAGAAAAGAAGACGAGTGAGGAGTTCAGATCCCCAGAACCCATGTGGAAAAGCCAATCATGGTCTTATATACTTGTAACCTTAGTACCAGAGGGTATAGAGACAAGCAGATCCCCCAGAATGTTCAGACCAGCTAGTCTACTCAGTCAGTGGGCACTGGGTGCCACAAGAAGATGGCTCAGTGGTTAAGAGCAGTTACTGCTCTGGCAGAGGACCTTGGTTTGGTCCCCAGCACCCATATAAGGTGCCTCACAGCCACCTATAGCTCCATTTCCAGATGACCTGACACTCCTTTCTGACATCTTTGGGAACCTGCATGTACACGGTATACATACAGACAAGCAGGCACACACACGCATACATAAATAGAAACAAAATTTTTAAGTGGAAATCGATATCAAAAGATAGCTGACACTGACCTCTAGCCTCCACACACTTGCCTCATAGGCACCTGCACATACATACACACACATACACACACACTACACACACTACGCACACATACATAATCAGTAATTATTATTGTCTAACTAGAAAAGGGACATGTTGGCCCTAGCAGAATGAAAATCCATATAGATAAAGTAAAACAAAAAATTTTAATTTCAATACTTCCATATTCATTTCACTTCTGTGCATGGACATGTTGTTATAAAAATAGGATCCCATCATTGCTTTCCCAGTAAATGATTTTGACAATATTTTCGGAGAACTCTGTACATCTCCACTAAGAATTTATTTTCTTAGTGTCTTTGTCAGGATTACTATTGCTGTGATGAAACGCCATGACCAAAGCAGCTTAGGAGGAAATGGTTTATTCTGCTTATTCTTCCACATCACTGTTTATCACCAAGGAAGCCAGAACAGGAACTCAGACAGGGCAGGAACCTGGAGGCAGGAGCTGATGCAGAGGCCATTCAGGAGTGCTGCTTACTGGCTTGGTCTCATGGCTTCCTCTGATTGCTTTCTTATAGAACCTGGGACCACCAGCGCAGGGATGGCCCCATCCATAATGGGCTGAGCCCTCCCCTACTGATGTCTAATTAATAAAATGCCCTACACACAGATCTTAAGAGAGGCATCTTTCCAACTGAGGTTCCCTCCTTCCAGATGACTTTAGCTTGTATCAATTTGACATAAAACCATGCAGCACAATTACCCCCTCGGGGTGCCAGAAATTGACCTCATGCATGCTAGGCAAGCCCTACTCCCTTGAACTACATCTTCAGCCAAGAGATTTATGTTTTTAAATCACTTTTTTTTGGGGGGGGACAGGATCTCACTATGTAGACCAGGCTGGTATCAAACTCACAGAGATGCTCCTGCCTCTGCCACCTGAGGGCTAGGATTAAAGATGTGTGCCATCGTGCTTAGTCCTTAAATCAATCTTTTAACACATACATATATATAAAGACAATAATTCAACATCTGTCCTGCTGTCCAAATGTCTCTCTCCAAAAGAGATTAATCTTCCTCTCCAGTCATTGAGGCAGATGAGAGTGATAATCCTGTGAGGCCACTTTGGCCCTGCCCTGGGGTCTTTGTTCTTGACAAAGAACTTTCATCTGGCTCCTGCAATTGCTAAGAGCTCTTGTATTTGCCCTCTCATGCTGTGGGGCCAGTACAAGTGAGGAAGGACAAGCGCCTCCCCACAGACCCCACTTCTACCCTGCTTCTGCTAATAAGCAGTTGTGCGACTCAAACCTCCAAGTTTTCCATTTTCTCATCTTAAAGTATATGTGGTAATGCTGGAGCCTCAGCCTTTCCCCGGGGGTGGGGTAGTTCCAGAGAAGCGAAAAGCAACAACATCTGGGTGGCTGCCACTCTGTGATGGCAGGGCCCTCAGGACAGACTCAGCCAACAGAAGAGATGCAGCCTCTAAGGGCCAGCCTGCTGGGCTGGGGCCCTGAGTGACTGTGATGTCCTCACGCTGGACAGGACAGGCTAGGGTACAAAGCCTGTTCGCTTCACTCTCAGAAACTCCTTTTTGCTTTTTTCTGACTGCAATCCCTTGCACATCTGAAAGACAAACCAGTCAACTATATTCTCTACAGAATAATAAAATTCTACTGAATTAACCAGTTACGACTTAACAAAACCAGTCCGGAGCGATACCCTCAGTCACTGCTTTAAGCACCCTCCTTTCCACAGTGATGCTTCTCCACCTAGGGAGTTCACTGGAACACCTTCCTCTCCCTGAGGGTTTGCTCTGCAACAGCTCTGCGCCAGAACCCAGGGGTTCCGACTCATGATCTGTGTGCTCTGGGGCCATTATATCAATCTCTCACGTGTTCCTGGACGACCCCAGCCCTGCTGATCCAGAGTGTGCCCTGCTTAGGAACCATTCTGACAGAAGCCCTGTCTGCATCCCTCCCTAGCCTGTAGAGGATCTATGAGGCTCCAGGATTGACAGCTGTCTCCTTTAGGTGCTAAGCCCTCACATCTGGTCTAACCGCCCTGGTGCGTCTGCCACTCGCCTTTCTCCCCGCTGCAGTCTCAGCTCCAGGGATGACTTGGCTTTCTGTTCCACACCAGCTGGCAAAGGCTGAAAGGAAGAGCCTTGTTAACAAGCACCCCAGCAGGATGAATTCTCCTCCATGACAGTCCCTGGAATCAGAGGGAAGACTGTCCCCCTCTCAGAGCACAAGAGCGTCCCTTCCCACAACACATGGGTTGTGTAATAAGTACTTGTAGCTACGTACAATCTGGGTCTTCGCTGGCTGGCTTGTTTGTTTGTTGTTTTTTGTTGTTTTTAAACTTTGAATGCTTAAAAATGAGATGCCCTTTTAAAAAAAAACAGTCTCAGGGCTGGAGAGATGGCTCAGAGGTTAAGAGCACTGTCTGCTCTTCCAGAGGTCCTGAGTTCAATTCCCAGCAACCACATGGTGGTTCACAGCCATCTATAATGTCTCCTCTTCTGGCCTGCAGGTGTGCATGCAGACTGAATATTGTATGCATAATAAATAAATAAATAAATAACCACAGATGAAATCTTTCTAAAAAAAAAAAAAAAAGTCTCCAAATATAGTTGTCTTATTGTTATTTTCAGAACTTTCAAAATAACACACATGCACACCCTAATAGATACAAGAAGGATCTTAAATAGTGGTTTCTAAGTAGAGGACCACTTGCAAAACGGGGGTTATTTTTTTCTCTAGCGGCTCGGTTTCTTACTCCGAGTTATCAAGTATAATAAAAGGCTTCTTTTGGAACAGAGACCTGTGTTAGAGGTCTCTCCTGGAGCTCCATTCCTCTCTAGCACTTAAGTCTTCACCAACGATACTTGCAATATGGAAAGACGGCTCTGGAGCTAGGCCAGGCCACTGGCCTACCATCCACCTAGGAAGGGGACAAGTGGGCCTTTAATACCTATTTACACTGTCTTCTGCCCACTTCGTCTGTGCTCACATCAGGTCCTTCCAGAAGAGCATAGTCAGGAGACCCAGGTCCAGACCTTCCCCATGTGAGTGCTCCTGGTCTACCCCCATCTGTGCCAGGACAATAGTTGCTCTACAGATAATGGAGACTTGGCTAAGATGAGCCCAGAATGGCTCCTGAAGACTGAGAGTGAGAACAGAAAATGGTTTGGGCCAGATGTGCTAATGAATATGCTTCTGATGTGACAATATTTCGGCATCTGTGAACTGATAATGACTCAAGGAAGAACTCAAGGACTCTATTGCTGTCCAAGCACAGAAGAGCTCCACCTGTCACGTGGGACCAAAAGGGCACAACCTGACTATCCCGGCATACATCCTGATGATGTGGCTCCCCCTGCAGGCGGGAAAGAGAAGGCACGCCTCCAGGGGCCAGACACAGAAGTGTTCCTTCCCAGCTTCCCTTGTGCTCTTTGCTAGTCCCTAATTCCTCTCTCATTAATGCAAACTTAGTCTCTGAGTTGTATACCTAAAACACAACGAATCCTATCATATATACATTAGTAAAGCTTCTAAAACATAGCTGTACATGCCTAAAATCCTAGCTCTTGGGAGTCTGAGGCAGGATGCTTCTTCGTTCAAGACAGATTGGGCTACGTAGTAAAACCTTGTCTCAAAAAAATATAAAGGAAGGAAAAGCAAAGGAGGGGGAGAGGAAAGAAAGGAAGGGAGGGGCTAGGAGATAGCTCAGTGGTTAAGACCACTGGCTTTTCTTGCAGAGGATGTTCAATTCTAAGCATCCCCACACTGGCCTACAACTATCTAACTCCAATCCACTGATCAAATGATTTTTTGTGGCCTCCCTGGGCACCAGGCACACATGTGGCACATGAATACATTTGCAGGCAAAACACCCAAACATATGAGTTATTAATTTTTAAAGAGAAAAGGAAGAGGAGGAGAAAGGGGGGAAATAAAAAGGAGGAAGCAATCTGTGAACCTGGGAGTATAGTTCTGCAGTAAAATTTGCCTAGCTAGCATAGATTTTGTGTTCGATCCCCAGCACTACAGAGCTGAAAAGTTTATGACAAAAAAAAGGGCATATATCATTAATGTGAAGATTTCATTTGATTCTTCTCTCACTAAGCTTTCAATCAAAATTAAGCACAGTTTTGGTTAGGATACCTACAAAAAGATCACATATTCATACACACACACACACACACACTGACATATATTTACACACAAACACATTTACACACACTCTCATGTACATACACATGTTCTCTCTCTCCTCTTGGGTTGTAGGTGGGAAGCATCCAGCACAGAGTCTATCTGGACACCCGGAGCCCACTAAGCGTTACCGACTGTGGCTAGCCTTATAATCCTTGTGCTCGGCAGGGAGACGTCGCCTGATTAAATCAGGAGCGAATGCTCCTGATTAAAATAAACAACCAATGACAGAACTGAAAGGTATGGATTCAGCAACCTCGGGCTCCTGAATCAAGACTGGCTGCTGCTTCATCAGCTGCCATGATATCCCTCATCCTTGGGTAGCCCTGAACCTCTCAGATGCCTGCAAAGACAGTTACTAGTCTCCAGAGAGCTCCTTGCAGCATGCACTTTTAAAATTCAGCATCACATCGCTGGGCAAAGCTAACCACACAATGAAGCCACTGGTGCCTGCTCTCCCGCTCTGGCTAACTCCAGCCCAGCAAGCCCATGGTGGTTTTGGCAGCATTTCTACCAAGGCCTTTGCACTTGAAAACTTCCATGGCTTCACTTTCCAATTCTCACTCACCCCAAATAGGGTGGAGCGGACTTAGAGCTTCAAATCTTTTCCCCCTGAACTTCAAAAAGAAATCATTTTTTAAACAAGATCATCTTTTAAATCCAGGGACCTTGAACCTGGGGGAGTTGGTGGTGGGGGTGGGACTGTTCCAGAAGCTTCTTTTCCTGCTGCTCCATTTGGTTTAGTCAAATCAAACACTGCCAATGGCAAATGCTCCAACAATTGATTAGGGGTTGGGGTGGGTGGCTGAATTTTCTGGTGATACCAGCTTGCAAGAGCAATTTCTGAAGCACTCTCTATGTTATCGCAGAGCTCAGCTCAGCCAGAGACTGGGAAGATGAGTCAAGGTAGAGGTGGGGGAGGGGAAGCCAGGGACCCCATCAGGGGAAGATCAGATCCGTCGGTTCATTTATTTTGACAAATCTTTTCTTTTTAATCATCTATAATGAGGCCATAGTACATTGTGCCGTGTGTATGATATATTTTGGAAAGGTAATGAAGTCTGGGGAATAGGCAGCATAACTCAGCTCCCAGCTATTAAATCTCTGCTTAGAAGTAGGATAAAGTCAAAGATTTGTGTGTATGGGTAAGAGTGTAAAAATTATAAGGCTGGAACATTAGCAGGGGCAAAAATTAGCCAGGTTCTACTACTCTATTGAGATTTAGAGCATCGGAGTACAGTGACTACATTTTCCTTAGAGATCTTTACAGCTATTTGGAATTATGAACCCATAATATGCAAATGCACGGGGCTAAGAAATACGCATTCTTGGCAGAGACTGAAGATGGTATAATGTGCGCTGTAAACGGCCCCGCGTATGTGTATAAAATCAGCACGCACATACTAACTGGTCGATTATCCCCTCTAAAACCGCACATAAATTCTCTTGACAGGAATTGGAATTTTGCACACATCCCAAGAATGAACAGACTCTTAATGCGCTGTGTGTGTGAAGGATGGAGAATGGGAACCAGCAGAAAGGGTCACTGAGCTAAACATGGGGCCTTCCTGGTTCTGCAGAGTGAAAGCAAGAGGTTCAAGGCGATGTCTCCCTGCTGAGCACAAGGATTATAAGGCTAGCCACAGTCGGTAACACTTAGTGGGCTCCGGGCGTCCAGATAGACTCTGTGCTGGATGCTTCCCACCTACAACCCAAGAGGAGAGAGAGAACATGTGTATGTACATGAGAGTGTGTGTAAATGTGTTTGTATGTAAATATATGTCAGTGTGTGTGTGTGTGTGTGTGTGTGTGTGTGTTCTATTCAAGTGTTTTACCACCCTGGCAAATGACTATTTCCCAAAGGAATGCAGCAATTTATTATGGTAAAAATGTTAGTTTGTTCACTCGGCAAGAAAGAGAATTCAGTCCGCAGCCTGGCCAATGATAGGGCAGAGACCTCCTACAAAGACCTGTCCTTTTGTGGTAAGAGCACTTCAGACCTGGAGCCAAATCTAGATAATTGCCATTTCTGATGAAAAGAGTAGAAAGTAAGGGAGCTGCAGCCCAGAATCTAAGAAGAGGTAACAAATGCCCAAAATAGAATGTTGCTGAGTCAGGTCTTTACAAATGCAGGGGCTGGAAAACTGTGAGGAAGGGAAAGAAAAGCCTTTAGTTAAACAATGGCTTCTAATGACTTCTGCAAATAGGTGGCTCTCTGCAAGGTGCCGAATCTGGCGCATCAGGACCTAAAGGAGCACAGAGCTGAGGGCAAAGCTATAGAGGGAGACCAGAGCATGAACAGTTTCTATAATATAAGTGGAAATATTACTTTATTAAATAATTTACTTTTAGTACCTCTCTCTCCATCCCTATTCCCTGGCAAAACAGTTAAAAAAAATTTTTAAGGACCCCTGGTACACAAAAGCAAGCACACAATTTTCCCCCAGTAACTGGCAAGGAGAGTGCCAAGGACTGCCCCTATTGTGTCCACTTGTGAGCAAGACTTCTGAGCTCTTGACAGTAGCTGAAATCTGAATTAGGATACATTTTGCAAAAGCAAGACCACCGTAGCAGCTAAACCCAACATACGAAGCATTCCCCATCATCCTCCATAGACATCCTGAAAAACAAAAAAAATCAAGACAAGAAGCTTGAGACGAGAGGAGGGGTGTGGCTCAGTCAGGGAAGTGATTGCTGTTGCATAAGTGTGAAAACTGATTTGGAGCTCACCTCCAGCACCCATATAAAAGCCAAGGGCAGTGCCAGGAAGCTTGAAGCCCTGCACTAGCTGGGTGGGGACAGACAACTCTAGGGCTCAGTGACCAGCCAGCTGCATGTTCTAGAAAAGACCCTATTTCAAAACATTAAAGGGGAGAGATAGTGATAGAGAAAGACACCCAACAGCACACACACACACACACACACACACACACACACACACACACACAGCCTTCGAGGAACACAGCCTCATGAGGTGAGATGCAGACCTTCCACCCACTAATCTCTCATTGAGACAGACATAAATCCACTGAAGGGAGCATATGCAAACTGCGACTTTGGGGTGGGGTCCTTGAATCTCTATGGCATATCCAAAGCCTGATCACCTATACTCAAAGAGTTACTATCCCTCAAATCATTTCCTCTGTTCCCCAACAACACCCACCGCCTGGTCCACACCACCAAGCACGACTCTAATAAGAGAGGAGTTCTTACCCTCCGTCAGTGAGTGATAGGATTTCAGAGTGAAAATGGGATTTTCCCTCTGCAGAATCATAAAACACATACAATCTTCTGTGGTGTCTTACCTCCTGAATTTAGCAACCTAGTTTTCTTTGTACTGGTAGTTTCATTCCTACAGCAGTGCTTGACATGATTCCAAACCTAATTTCCCAAAATGCTAAATGAAAGAGATATTGGCCAATGACCAAAAATCATCCCAAGGCTAGCAAGCTGCCTCAGTGAGTAAAAACACTTACTGTGCAATCCTGATGCCTAGGCTTGATCTCCGGAGCCCATGGGTGGAAGGCGAGAAATGACTCCTGACCGTTGTCTCCTAGTGTTTACATACAAACCAATAACTGATGATGATGGTGTTGGTAGTGATGTGATGGTGATGGTGGTGATGGTAATGTTATTGGTGATGAGGGTGATGAGGTAATGTTGATGGTGGTGATGAGGGTGATGAGGTAATGTTCATGGTGGTGATGGTAATGTTGATGGTGATGATGGTGTTGATGGTGTTGATGGTGGTGATGGTAATGTTGATGGTGATGTCGGTGGTGATGATGATGACTTTTAAAAATCATCCCAGTGTGGTATTGGGCTGAAATACATAGTTTTACTTCTTGGTAGCTAGTGGCTTATCTCTTTCTAAGGCCTCATCACTTAAGGGTGAAGTTCAAAACATAATACCCCTGAAGCATATCAGCATTCGATGAGCCAGACAAGGGGGTCCAGCCAGGCAATGACTGAGTTTTGCAATGACTTCCACAGATTTGATCCCCTAAATAGATGCGCTTCCTCCTGATTCCACACACTCTTCTTCTGAAGGGGTCACATCATCACTGACGTCATGTTGGTCCCACCACTACTCTCTTGCCCGGGGTTGTTCTCCTACGCCAAACACTCCATGTCAGCGTAATAGATAAAATATGGGCTGTGGAACCAGCTCTGTCACTTCCCTAATTGCTTCCTGCCAGGCTCACCACCTCAAGCAAGTTAACCTAAACATCCCAAGTCTTAATTCTTCATTTGCTAAATGGGGATGATAATGCTGAATTGAAAGTCACTGTGAAAATTAATGGCCATGTCACAACCAGGACAAGCTTACAACGCAGCTGTTGCTTGATAGTGTCATTTCTTTTCCTCCTCCAAGCTCCCTTGTAGAGGTCAAGTCTCACAATACGCAGCTGCATGGGACACCACTGCCCCTTCTTTAAACCAGTAGGGCTTTCCAGGATACACTGTGCTGTGCAGTTACCAGGATACACTGTACTGTGCAGTTACAAGCATATGGCCAGACTGCATCATGCAGTCACCAGCATAAAAACCGCAAATGTGCTGGATACAGCAGCATCTTCCGAAGAGATCTCTGACTCCTTGAACACAAAACTATTTCTTGGATTTCCCCTGTGTCCTAAAGAACTGAGCCCAAGACCAAAGATACCACAGAAGCCCAAAGAAACTTTGGTTCTACACCAGGTTATCACTTCCTTCCCAAGAACAAACAAATGAACGAAGTGAAGATTATTCAAGTGCAGGTGCTCTCCTCTCAGGACCTATCTGTAACTCTTTGGCAACTTTGGCTCATCTATGAGGGTCTGTCCTCACAGCCTGGGGCTGTTTCAGAGAGCAGGCTGCCCAAATTCAGGCCAGCAATAATGTAAAGCAGATCACCCTAAACTTGAAAAAGGATGAGGAAGCTGCTGACACACACAGGTGAGCCCCAGACTGCAGGTCAGACAAAAAAAAAAAAAAAAAAAAAAGCCTGCCTTCTTCCATGAAATGAGCCCAGTCTCTCCTCACTCTGCCATGACTGCCCACTCAATGTGAAGGGATTGAACCAAGTAACACTCTTGCTCCTCAGACTCTGTAGCCAGCCCTGATTCCTTGGGATACAGAAGAGTTCCAAAGGCTCTAAAGCCAATAGGACACAGAGTCTAAAAATCTGCCCTACAGAGGACCGCGAAAGGTAGCCGAGGGGACCAGGGGCATGATAGCAGGAGTGGTGTTTAGAAAACACTTGGCTCAATTGGCCTGGATACTCTTCTAATGCCCCAAGACTACCTCTCATCCCTGTGTTCCAGAACACAACCTGGGGCTCCTATTTTTCTTCACCAGGGCTGTAGCCAATAACACATTAGACAACTTTTCCCCAGCATGCAGGCAAGACTGCTCCAGTCTGTCAGTACATAGCACCAGACTGTGGGTGCTATCTTCAAGTCCTTTTCTCTCTTGTACCCCACCATTTCCTCTCATGCAGTTGGACCTCAAGAAGCATAAGCTGAATACATAAAGTTTGACTACATTTATTTTCCAGGAAGTCTAGCCCAAAGTTCATTCGGGGGTGTGTGTGTGTGTGTGTGTGTGTGTGTGTGTGTGTGTGTGTGTGTGTATGGTGTGTGTGTGTGTTTGTGAAGTGTATAGACTTGGTGTAGTGTGTGATGTGTAATATGTGGAGACCAGAAGCCAACTCTAAGTGTCCTCTTCTACCTCTTACCATCATGTTCTTTGAGGCAGGGTCTCTCACTGACCCTGGAGCTCACTGATTGGTTAGACAAGCTGGCCAGCAAGCCCTCCTACTCACCCTCCCGTCTTCTCCTTAGTGCTGGGCTTGCATACGGTGCCATGCAGTGCTGGGGTCCAAAATCGACCCCTATGCTAACCGGACAAGCACATTAGAAAACAACTAGGCCACCCCCAGCCCCTCACTCTACTCTTAATCCTCAAGGAATTAAGAAATCTTATCCTCTGAAAGATCTTGCACACAGTGATAACAAACTTACTCTTCCCAGAGCTGAAAAGTTCTTCGTATGTAGAAAAATCGAGGATGTTTTCATTAAAAACATCTCTGGATAGTGTATCAACAGAAGACTGGAAACAAAAATAGCCATGTATTAGAAGCAGTCAAATAATCACTCAGATTTTACAATATCCCCAAGATGGGCTGCAAAGATGGTTCAGTGGCTGAATGCTTTTGCCTCTAATCCTTACAGTCCGAGTTTGACTCCTGAGACCTACATGATGGAAGGAAGGAATTGACCTCTCAATATTTTCCTCTGATACTATATATTCTCTCCCTCAATATCTTTCTTTCTCTCTCTTTTTTCTCTCTTTCTCTACACACACAACCACCACCACCACCACCACCACCACCACCACCACACCACACCTATGAATTCAAGGCCAGCCTGGTTTAAATATTGAGTTTTAGTCCACACAGAGCTAAATAGCGAGACCCTGTCTGAAAGAGAAAAAAAAATAATAAAATTTAAAATGTAATAAAAAGGGGGGTATCTAGGAGATATATTGCCATGAAAGTGGAAAATGAAATACTATGGTCTGATCTGTTTATAGTTGGTTGAAAACATTAAAAACACACATCCATGTTTTCTTGTGTCTGTACTAGATGTCTTTAAACTGAAGAAAGCACGAATAGAAGCTACCTTGGGTAAGGACACTAACAGCAGCAAGAGAAAGATGTTTCACATCAAATACCCTTTTGTACCTTTTGAATCTTAAACCATATAAGTGTTGACCTATTCAGAAAAATAAATTAAATTAAAAATGCAAAGCAAACAATGTAGAGAAAGTAATAAAAATGTAGTTTCTGAAAAACACAGAGGAGAAATCCTTATTTGAAAATAGTTCAGAGCAGCACATGGAATTGCCCATGAACCATGGAAGAGAAAAACTCCACAAGCCCATGCTTCAGGGGAGGCAGGAGGCTGGCATGGGTTCTGGCATCCAGTCATCAGCTGCCTGCTGGAGTGGATTTCAAGAGGGATGCAGTCCTTCTGCACCTCAGTTTCCTCATTTGGACCAGCTTGCTTGGGCCTCTTTTCTGCCTGGAAGATGGGGGTCCCTCAGGGAATCACAAGCTAGGTGATAGCATGTTTAAGAAGAAGGCAGAGCTCTTGAGAGAGAGAAAGAGCTTCTTCTCCCTTCTAGATGGCTATGGTGGGGAGGTCAAATGCCAAGTGCCCCCCTCCAGAACACAGGAAGAGCCGTGGCTCTGACTTCAGAAGCTGAAAATACACTGGTCGCACCCTTCCCTCCAAACACGCCCACCAGAGCCCTCCCTCTTCCACATCCTCTCTGGACAGGCCCGGTGCCCATTCATGACAGAGCTGAAAAAGTTCCCTTTTTTGTGTGCTAATATTTCCTGCCAGGCCACTCCCATCTTTTGATGGTCGTTGTTCAGGGCCCTCTGGGATGACCGGGGACAGAAGGAAGCTTCAGAATCATATCACAGTGAAAATGTCAGTTTTATCATGGCAACGCCCTTGCCCAAATCCAAAGCACTCTCTGTCAAGGCTTACCTCACTGACAGGACGCGGTCCATTCTTAGAGAGCTAACAGAAAGCCTCTAAAGAGGGCCACATGGGTCTCCCAAAGTGGCCCCCACTGCAGACCTACTCTTACATCCCACCCTCTTCATAATTTCCAGTGTTTGAACTGGCTCTCCATGTCTTTCTCTTGGAAACTAGAGGGTACTAGAGCAGGAATGGCTCTTGGAAATAATCTGACCTCACAGACAGATGGGGAAACTGAGGCCCATGAAAGTGGAATACCCCTGCTCAGGTACATAGCATATGCCTTCCACTGAGACAGGATAAAAGTCAGGTGGCTTCCTGCACTGGTCCTCAGTTTTTTGTTAGCCAATTCTATGATCTCGATCTCTCTCTCTCTCTCTCTCTCTCTCTCTCTCTCTCTCTGCCATTATACAGTGTAGGTAACCCCTCCACTGTATAACATGCAACCATGACTCAAGAAAATGGCAAAACCATGAATGGACTCAGTACTGGCCACCTCCAAAGGCTCTGCTAACTTCTCAGCCTCCGCCTCTTTTTCTGTTAATGGGGTAAAGGGGAGGCGGGGTTTCAGGTTCAGAAACCCAAGGACTCACTCTCTGCTGGGACTAGTTCTGGGCTCTGGTAAGCACCAATCAGAAGAGTCCATTGCTACCCTGAAGCTCCGCCCCGCACCCTGTCATTCCTCCACCTGGCGCCCTCAGTTTTCCCTGAGTGCTTCCAGGCTTTGACACAAGATTTCAGTAAAACCTCTCTGCACCGGATTGCAGTAAGTCATATCAGTTAGAAGTTAGCCTTCCTGCGTGGCTCCTCTCTGCTCTCCCTCCGACTTCCCAGGCAAGCACACTCTGAAGAGACCTTGACCTTCATGGCCTTTATCAGGGTCTTCCCTCCCACAGGAAGGATTCCGTATTCTACTCATTCATCAAATGCGTGTCAGCCAGGTTTCCAAGCCATGCATGCCACAGTGAGGGAGGCAGCAACCCCCAGCCCCTGAAGGAGTAACGAACATCCCCAGCGAAGCCTTGAAACACTAATGGACTTAACACTAAAGTTAAGAAGGTTCAGACTTCTTAACTTCTTCCTGCCTTTCTTAGTTTTAGGTCAAAGAATTATTAGCTAATGGATATTGGGGGGGAAAAAAGAACTCTTTTATAGCAGACAAATGAGGTATGGTACAGTCCTTGAAAGGAAACTATATATCCTTGGTAAGTGTGTTTCCAAACATTCTAAAGTGTATGTGCAATACCAAAGACCCCTTGTCCTTGTCATGATGGTGCAGAGGGGAACATGAGAATCCTTCCCGGTGTGCTGGGGTGCTGGAAGCTACAACAGTTTTCTTTACTGGAAGTTCAGAAGCTAAAGCCACCCAAGGTCTTCTTAGAGTGTGAAGGCCTCTTTCTTCCTCCTCCAGCATCAGCGAGTGACAGTGGGAAATGCAGTGTTAGGTTCCAGGAGAAAGCAACTTTTCTGGTTAGAGGGACATGGGGTGGGAAGCCATCATAACCACATTCTTTGTGTGCACTTGTTTCTAGATGTGTGTCTGTGGATATAGAAAAAGACTGGAGTGGAATGCAACAAATTTAGGGTGCTGCAGCAGTTTTGTTTAACGTTGCACTTTCCTGCATTTTCCAGATTTTCTATAATGACTATTAGTTCTTTGATAACCAGAAAATAAGCAGCAGTAAATGGGATGATAATCATTTTTTTAGGGTTCCTTGTGAATCTGTTGTTGTTTTATAAGCACTGTTTCCATGGGGTTTGTAAGTCAACAGGGTGTGAACCACTAATGAAATTCCCTGCTCCTGTGGGACTGAGTGTGCCCCTGGCCCTGGAGAGGAACCCTCCCTGGATCCACGCTGGCAAGCAACTGTCCACAGCTGTTCTGAAGATGCTGCCAACGAATGGTGCCGGTGGAAAAACACAACTTCTGACTCTCCAAGGGTGGCATTATGCTTGGACTCTTGCTCACCAGAGAGAGATGGGGGCAGGAGCCGAGTCCTGCCACCAATAGAGACTTCTCTACCCAAGCTACACCAACCTTGACAACGACGAATGCTTCTTGAATTCCATGTTCCCTTCCTGCTATATGTCGTAACACCTATAACGAGCTTTATTTCTGTCTCTGGGCTGAAGAGACCTAGTGTGTGGAGATCCCGGCTGCCTTTTCTTCATACATCCCAACAGCTCTAACAGGCACTCAGCTACTTACTTCAGCATGCCAGCACAGCTCTGCTGTGGAAGAAAGGACGACAAACATTTAAACAGGGTCCCTGGCCTCCTGGAGCTAAGACTCCAGTGGGGAAGACAAGCAGTAAAGAAAAGGACCAAAATCACAGCACAGCAGCACTGGGTATGGTAAAGAATACACTATCTTTGCACTATACATGATCGTTCAGCTGTGACAAGGTAAAGCCAGCTGGGAGATGCACAGGGAAGGACATTCTGAACAGAAAGGAGAGCAAGCCAGAATGGGAAGCTCTTTCAAGAAACCAGGGATGGTGTGTGAAGTGCAGGGAGTAGGGAGGTGAAGAGATCAAGCTCCTGGTGGCCACAGGTTAGGCAAGGCCCACCCTGCCTCCTTGCAGGAGCCTCCTTGCATGCCTACTGGCCTGGCAGCTGCTTCCTGCATGCCTGATGGTAGTGCATAGTCAATGAGCTTGCCCTCAAGGCTCTCAAAATGCTAGTCAGACAACCTCACTCCTTATCCACACTCCGCTGCTACATCCTTGCCCTCCCAAGATGCCTTTCTCCATGCCACACTGTCCATAAAGAAGCCAATTGGATTCCTATTCACCAGACTCAGCCCATGATACTGTTAATGAAGCCAGCCTTGAACTGGGCACCCAGCCTATAGAGAAGAGCCATCCAAAAGCCCTGCCCTGGCAAACGTCACTTATGTACCTGCCCCTGAGGACCTATACTACGTCTCCTTTCTATGTAGGAAGTCTTCTTTAAATCTTCCCACCTAGTGAAGCCTCCTGTGAGCCCCAGTGGCCCTACGGTGGTTCCTGCAGACAGGTCTATTCAAATACAGGAGGGTGGCTTTCCCTTCCTCCCACCACCAGCCCAGGAAGAAAGTCTGGAGTCTCAGGAATGAAGCTGTAAGCAGCATCCTGACAGGTACTATTGATCAAGGACAAAAGAGGATTTGGGTTTGGTGTAAAGAGTAAGCTATAAAGGGGACCCACCGGGAAGGGGGTGGGGCAGGTGGAGAAGGAGTGCCAGCCTCAGACCTCCAACACCACACAGAAATGCGTCTGGAGTCAGAGAGGACCATGTCTCCTGCATAATAATAGTTGCTGCCATTGTTTTCAAAAGCCAGCTACACTCTGTTCAGCAGTTCAGTCCTGTGAGGGCTCAAGAAAAGATGCACATATTGACTCTAGGGAGTCCTTGGAGCTTAAATCCCCAAGGCAGTAAGGCTCTGTGAAACCCTGTGGGCGCTTTTCCCCAGATCAGGGATCAGTCTGACATGGGTGGGTGGTAGGCTTTTTTTTTTTTTTTTTTCAGTGGGACATGGTCACCCTGGAGAGAAGTCACTACTGGAGATGGTTCCCAGAGCCCTGAGCCTCTTCTTCCCTAGAAAGGGACTTTATAAATAGACTGACTTCTTCAGTCCTGCACAGATGTAGATCTCACACCCCTGCCCCAGCCTTAGCCAGCCGGTTCCTCAGTTCCCAAGTTCCCATAGCCTTCTAGAGGAAGAAAGACAATAAGCCAACATGGGGAGGGGGAGAACAAGATGCCCTGGTGACTGGTGTTCAATCAACTGTAACTGTAACCTCCCCCCTCCCCCGTTACTTCAGCGTGAGCAATGCAATGGTCCAAAGCATTGCAGAAGAGTCTCTTGCAGCAGATCACCTCTGGGAAGTCCAAGCTGAACAGTAGACTAATACACTAGCAGACTCTTAATATGCCTCAGTTTCCCCATCTATGTAGCTATTGGGCATGCTGACGAGATTAGCATGCAATGGAAGTGGACAGCATTGGCAAAAGATTCTATTCTTATTATGATTACAGATCTTGTTTTTTGTTTTGTTTTTCTTACAGAGTCCCAGGCATGGGAATAGGGACCTTGATCCTTGTCTGTGTAAGAGAGCTGAGATATTACAAACTGTGGCACTGTTAGCCTTGAATTCCTCATACTACATGTCCTTGAGGGCAATGAAATTTAGAGAATGTTCAGAGAAAATACCTTCTGGTAATTTCTGACTAATACAGATCGGCACATACCACACCCAGTCTTATTTTGACTTGGTAAGGTTCTGCCTGGCCATGTATAACATTACAGACCGAAGGCTAAGCCTTGCCCTAGAATATTTAGGTTTGAAAAAAAAATCTTTTTAATCATTATCATTCCACCCCCAAACCACCCCACACACACCACATACATACGCTGGTAAGGAAAAAGTGACTAAAATATAAGTGGCCAACTCAAATCTCTTTTTTAATTAAGACACTTGTTTACTCAATAAAATACAGAGTAAAAAACATTTACTGAAAACCCATTCATTGATGCTTAATAGCTATGTCAAATACTCATAACAACATTCATTCCAACACCCCCAGATAATTGCTCATCTCTCTCGTTTGGTACCCACAACAGCACTGAATTTGTGTCCAAGTGTAATTGATCCAAAATTGGGCTCCCTTTCAAAAATATCTGTAAAACCTAATTACCAGGAAAACAGTTCTGGCACCCTACAGAAAGTGGGTGCTTCAGCATGACAAATTGTACACTTATCTTGGCTAATCAAGCCACATTATGTCGCCCAAGGAATCTGGGAGATTTGGGGCAATGAGGGTGCAGGAAAAGTTGGGACCGTGTCACACTGGACTTCGCAGTGACAATCCTGATTTTTGTTGGGTCAAGGACAGGGGACAGGAAACTGAATGTCTTTGATGGAAAGTATGAATTTAGGAAGTACCAGATAATAAGCCCATAATGGGCTCAGGGGCAGGGGTGGGGTTTCTGTCACCAAGCCTAGGAGGCCTTGCCCCAGGGAATTCTGTCCAAGCTGGCCTGGGCTGCTGATGTCATTTCTAGTTTCCATGCTCCCTTACCACTGTGGTAAGTCACTCCCTTCCTTAGTGTTGGGATTGCTCATTATAGAATGAGTTCTCTTAATGCCTACAATTTCTTTCCCCAAATCCTGCGGCCTTCTGTAACGCAAAGAGCTCCTTCCCTGCTCATGAGCTTTGTGGGTGTAGCAGGGGGACGTCGAGTGAAAAGTAGGACCAAGGAGAATGAAGGACTGAGTGTTTCCAACTCTCGGTGGTTTTGTACCTACTTGCAACACCAGGTATCAGACCCTCTCTGGGAATAACGGTTCCTTTCAGCCCAAGCCGGACCTACCCTGGTGGTTATATATCTTGCTGCCCTGAAGAGCCAACCTGGCCAGTAAGGAACAGAGCCAATCCACGGAACCTCAGACTTTCTCTCTCAAAGCTGGACACAGAACATCCTCTTTTAAGTGTTTTTCTCGCCCGGGGTCCACTCCTGTCTCTCTCCCAAAGCCTCAGAAACCCCAGCCCCAGCTTTACATTGCTAGCACATGCTGCGCACCTCTGCTGCTTCTGCCCTGAGCCGTGGACTTGAGGCTCGATTGAGTGCTGGTCTCCACCGCTATGCAGATTTGAAGGGTAAAGGGACCTTGGGGACACCTTCTGGTGAAAGCAGACCAACAGCGCGAATAACAAAGCCTCCCAGCGTTCCGAGACAATTCGCTGTCAATCCAGCAAGAGGGGCGCACACGGTTAGCAAAGACGCGCACGCGGTTTCCCGGGCTGTCGCTAGGAAGAGATCTCCACCGCGTGTGCGTCACTGGGGGAAAAAAAAGCTCTTCAGAAGCCCAGCGAGGATGACAGGTTTCTGGGCGGACTCTGCTTCGCTTTATCAAGACCCCGAGGAATGGTGTGCGTACCCCATTTCCCTCAGCTTCCCCATGTGCCCGCAGCCGAGATGTTCCTCTGGGCATCCCACTTGAGTCCCGGCCGCCAAGCAACCCTGGGGCCTCACTGAGACGTGCGGGATCCCCCTCCACTTTGGCAGCCCCTTTCGTAACGTCCAAGAAAAGACAGCGCGAGGTGCGGGTTCCCAAGTACCAGAAAACCGTCACTGGCCCAAATGCACTCCAGCCTTCCCGGCAGAAGTACAATCAAAACTTCTGGCAGGAACCACCTGTGGCTGCTGAGAGGCTCGGCTCGCCCCGCCCGAGCCCGGAGGCGCCGCGTAGCCCGGGGCTGCACACGCCGGCCCAAGTTCCCTCGGAGCCCCACGCGCCACTTCGCTCCAGGCCGCGGTGCCAGCCAGGAGGCGCGGCGCCCGCTCGCTGGCTCTCTCCGCTGGCTCTCCCCTCCCTCCTCCTCTCCCTCTTTGCCTCCGCCCGCCTCCTTCGGTTGCATGGCTGCCGCACGCACGGAGCCCCTGAATAGCCACCGCAGCCCCCCGCCTCCTGCCCAGCGATGGAGCGCGCCCCTGCCCCCAGCCCCGGCACCCCGGGACGCGCGGACCTCCCGCCTAGCAACGGTCCTGCCGCGGCTTCGGGGCACCCCCGGGGGTGCACAGCCACCCTCTCGGAGCCCCGCGACCTCCCGACCCGCCCGGGCAGCCGAGGCGCCGAAGCAGACCCCTGACAGCCCGCGCGCCGAGCCGCTCACCTCCGCGCGCCGCCGAGCCCCGCGCGCCTCCCGCTCTCGGCCGCCGGCAGCAGCGCTCGCGTCCTCCCTC